>NC_056739.1:1429092639-1429385139 GCF_019279795.1 Protopterus annectens | reverse complement strand
TTACTTTAGATCGAAAAATATCCTTTCCCTCTATATCTGTAATTATCAGACCCATCATTGGATACAATGCCCCCTTTCTTATACATCTTACTAAACATGTCATGCAGTTGGAGAGACCCCAAAAGTTCCTGACAAAAACGATCATGGGCCAAAAGGACATGAGATGTCAAGAGTAGCTGGAGTCCTTTTCCATATATTTATGGTCCTACAGACTCCTTACTGGTGATTTGTGCATTTCATTGAGATATTAGGGTTGGGGCAGCCCACATCCTTTTAATTTTCTGCAAGTCAAACAGCTCATTGAAGACCAGAATTAGACATTTGAACCTGGTTCAGCAAATAAACAAACCAGTGATGAGACTGATTTTGTCTTGCAATGATTACTTCTTCAGTGGAACTAACCTCCTCTCCAGATATAGCACCATGATACTTTATCTTAGACAATTGTATGTGTATTCGTTAATTCATTTTCAATAAGAATGGCCTGTTGCTCCTTGAAAAACAAGATAAGCCTAAGAGTGGGTACTGGCAAGAGGTAAATTGTCACATGGAACAGTTATCTTGTACCTTCTATGATTCTGTGATTGTAATGTTGAGTCTTCTATTGAATGTAATGGGTGAACATGGACTTTTGGTGGTGTTAATTAATTTGGCTGGCCAAGCTGATTCACGAAGTTGAGTGGTTCTGTGAATCACTTGGCTGAGTAAATTACTTACAGCAGGTATCTCCAGGGAAGATTACATACCTTCATCATCATTTACATTTGGGGTGGGCCAGGCACTTAGCTGTCTATGGTACTGTACCTTCTCAAAGTAAAAAGCACTGCTGCAGGGCTGTCTCAGTTCCCAAGGCTTGTTTATGCTCTGTTTTAACCTTTTCCTAATAATTTACTACAGAAATTAAATACAGTGCTCCTTCTAGTTTTAGAAATACTAAATCTCTTACTGTAGCAAGCATACTACTTATAAAATAACATATAAAATGTTGTCATTTTTCTGTAATATTAGGTTTTATAGCCATCACATTTTAGACATTAGACTGAGTGTTAGAATTTAGCATTCTTTCCATTATTCAGAAAAACCATACCTTAGACATTACTTTTGGGTGTTAAAATTTAGCATACTTCATATTATTTGACGAAGAATATTTCTCATGTGACTGATTTTCTGCACTGTAGAATTTAAATCTGTCTGGCATAGTCATTATTCCTTTAACAGCAATCCTTGTAAGTTCCGGTAACTATCTTGTTTTTTTTCTGTGTCACCCTTGCTGCACAGCATGGAATCACAGTCTGACCCTTCCCTTTCTGGGATCGGACTTCTTGCACTAGGTACTTTGAGACAGCATGACAACTGTCTCATGCTTACCAGTGGCCCAGTATCATAATCTGTAAAAGATACTAGTACTTATTCAAACTGGAGGTAAAGCTCTAATCTCAGTCTTCATTTTGTAAGTTGCTCACACAACACAGTGCAGAACAGTACACCACCTCCCACTCTCCGCCCCTGCTTAAGCTAATGTGTTTAAAAGGTGCATCCAAGTCTCATGAGAAGTACATTAAAAAGGTCATCATTTAGTTCTACTACAAAGCATACACACTGACACCACCCGCCTCTGCAGTCAATTCACATACAGTAGTCACCAGGATTCCAAACCTAAGTTGTTAGGTTTGACAAGCTCACACCGACACACAGTTATATTTTGTTCATGGGTGAATCTATAGTTAGACACACAGATGACACTCTTATCACATGAGGCAAAAAAGGCATGATGGCAGGCTGTGTTTCTGAAGCCAGAATCTGTGATATAATAACAGTCCATAGATCTGTCCATCCATGCAACAATCTGTCTACTAGACATCCAAGCATATAGATTTCTAATTTGGATTACATCACTGTCTTTTCTCAATGCTAAAAATCTAAAAGAAAAAGATACATGAACATATGGTTCATCAAACACATCTTTATTGCAGCACTTACAGATACATGGTCTAATTGTAGTAACAGCACTTCCTCTTTACTTGGCTCCAACATCTATCATGCCATCAAAATGGATACAAGGCCCAAACACTCTGTCCTGTATGGATCAAGTGAAAGCCCTCTTGCTACACTCAGTATCTTACAGACTGCTAAGAGGTGACCTGTGTCTGGCATACAAGGCATCCACTCCATTACTGATGGACTCATTGCATATCAGTAAATCAAATGTCATCAGAAATACTATGTCTAGGAATATAAACCTGTTCTGCAAAATCAGCAGAATGGTTTGTAAAGAAAGGTATTTCATAGAGGATACCACTGCTGTGGAACAGACTCCCCATCTACATAAAGCAGATTTCATCCCTGTTCATTTTCAAGCACAACTTTGATCTGTGGCTAGGAAACAGAATGTTAACCCCAGGATTGCCCCCTATACTACTAATGGATATAGGCAGTTCCTAAATTCTTTATCCCATGCATGAGTCCCCTCAAGTTATCCATGGTGTGATCCCAGTTATTCTCATTAGGGGTAATACATAATTATCAGCTATTGGATGGGTAATGCAAATCTATAATCAAATGGGATAGGTCATTTTGAGCATAAAAAGGGAAATAGGCTCAGCTTAAAGTGGTTTGCAAAGGCAGCTAGCCTAGTAGTTACCTATGAACATATCAGACCCACTGATAAAAGTGAAAAGCATCTGTATTTCTCAAAGACTTTTTTGTCTCATTACAAATTCCTCAAGAACACTATCTAGAACTTCTAGATGTCCAAGTTACACCAAAAAATTCAAGTAGAGCAACATTGTTTGCTATAGATTATCTTCGCTGTCTCCTGCTGATCACACTAGTTCCCTAAATGCTCTCAATAAAAGCCTCTAGCAAGCCAAAAAATGGTTTTCTCATAGGTGGCATTAGATAAGAACCATCAGCTATGAAATATATACTACCAATAAGAAATATGTCCAGTGCTTCCCAGACTTTGTAAATGCCAACTTTCATGATTCGGTAACGTTTTCAATAGGGGTACCACTATCCGCAATATTGTCCTTAAAAACAGGCTGCTTCTTGTACCATGCCCTATGTCTCTTCTACCGATTTAAATTTAACCACAAATGTATTATCTTCTCCTTTAAAACTGGAGGTAGCCCTGATGGCAAACATTACAGACTTTAGGAATTTCTTAAAAGTAAACATGTTGCAACTCATAGATGATCTAAATAAATTCTAAAGTAACCCTCCACACATTGACTTCATCTCCAGAGCTGTAGTCTATACTTCTGATCTTCTTACTCTTAAATAGTTCACTGGGGAGTCCTTTCTTATCTGCTTCAAATAAACATGGAAACTTAAGAATAAAATATTATGGTGGAATACTTATATCATTATTTTTTTATATAAAAAAGCAATAAAATTATAAATTCATGAAATAAACTTCGACCCCCCCACCCACACACACACACACACATACACACACACCTCAATACACATTGAAACAGGCTATCAACATGCATAAGTATACCAATAGAAAGGTTAAGCTCTTCTTCATCTACGTCTGGAAGTTAAAAAATAATACTCAATATGTTCTATGCTTGTTTGCAATAATATTACCCAGTTGAATCACAAGGAAATAAAAAATATGATGCCTATAAATTTAATTCAGACTCACTCAAATTTTCCTCTCTTCCCACAAACTTCATATAATGAGTTGCTTTAGACTTATTTCTATTGGCTCTATCAGAATCTTAACCCCCCAGTTCCATGAGACTTGATAGTGTACTGGTTTGCCTACATATTATTAATAAATATATTCTGGCTTTGCTTCTATTTAGCCTATATAATCTCCAATTTTTGACAGGTTATCTACCTGATGTTTGTAGAACTACCACTATGGTCTCACTACAAAAGACTGACTTTACCACATATCCAAGAAATTACAGATCCATTAGTTTTACCAGTTAGACATGTAAGGGTATGAAATATCTTAGTTCATTTATGCACACATAGGTAATTTGGCCCTTTAGCAAAATGAATTTGGCTTCATCATGAGCAGATGCTGTCACTTTAGCACTGTAACCTTCTTTGAAAGGGTGATTGAAGGTGTGGACAATGATCACCTCTGTTCATACTTCCTATCTTGAATAGGCTAAGGTCACTGATACAATCCCCCTTGCAGTTGTTATTGAAAAGCTTACTAAATGTAATGTAAAGCTTACATTATTTGTTGGCTGTCTGACAGAACTCATGTCCTGAAAGTTGCAGGAATGACTTCTGAAAATAAAAATGTTAGCAGGGGTGTCCCATAAGGCACAGAACTGGGTAACATCCTTTTTTGGCATCTCTGATATTCAATCTAATTTTTAAAATCTGTGGTTGTCTACATTTGCTGACGACTGAATGGAATTGTCAGCTCATGTTCAGACATGACCTTATTACTTTTGCAAGTGCTTGACTATGCCAACTCTTCATGTACCAAAAATTGTTGTAGGACAAATCTAAGAAATTTAGTAAGGCTATATTCGGTAAACAAAGTTTTCCACATCTTATCATGTATAATGATACGCTCCTCCAAACTGAAGCTGTCATCAGTGAATTGCTCACCTACATCAGTCATTCACTGTCACTCTCATTTGGCCATCATGTGTTTGCAATAATTTAAGAAATCTCACTATCCTGCACAACTAACTTCCAAAATCATTACTTCTACATCTAAAGAAGTTTTATTTTTCCTTTATACACCTGCATAAGGAGCATATTGTTCATTTTAGCATGTATCTCTCTATATTATAGCTTCAGTTGATAGGCCCAGAGAATTTTAATTGAAAAGATCACTAGTTTGATGTCTGTTAGTTATGCTGATAGTGTGTCAACCTTCTCCTTGTAATCAGTCTCCTACCAGTTACATAATGGGAACCGTTGCCTTGCTTTTCAAGCCATGGAGATCAACGAACTACTTGATCTCCTGAACCTAAGCAGAACTAACAGCTTCTCAGGTATTGAGTCTAAGTATCACAATTTACATCAACAAATATATACGACTTCTTTGCAGGATAGGTACTTAAATGCATTCCATGTCTGTAGAACATGCTTCCCCTACATGACTACTGAAACTATACTCCAGCCATTTTCAAAACTAATGTTGATAACTGGGGGGGGGGGGTTATAACTTCTTCCATGGTTCGTCCTGAAAAGTTCATTGAGACAAAAGTGCTAAGCACTCTTGAATTATATAGTAATTTCTGAAGTTTATCTGACATGGCTTTTAATGATCCCAGTAACTGCAAAACTAGTATCGGCTTAGGAATTTATACCATGTTATGAATGACCACCATTAAGAAGGAAGAGTACATGAATTCTGTTTAGGTTAAAAATGCAAAAATCCCCAGAATATATCTTTATTGAGCTATTATTACATCAGAAGTCAGAATCGTATGTATTTCCTTAAATAGCGACTTTCTCATATTACTAGAATGATGCCAGCATGAAAAAAATCCAGGATTATGGTGCAATAAATAAATACCTCCTAAAATGGTTTACCAACAGAGTTAACTTATGAACAAAGAATACAGCCCAGGGTGATTTGGGTAACAAACTCCACATACCCCATGCATGATGCTTTCCCACTAAAAACCTTTACTATACTTTGTGGCGAAAAAAAAGTGTGGTATGCTAAGTATTGTCAAAGAAACAGGACCTTGTTTGAGGTAACTCTCGAAGGAACAGCTTGTTACCAAACTCCTTTTACTGTAGTAATATGTCTAAACCAAATTCAGCACTTAGCTGATTATTTTTGGAAGGGTGGCATGACAGTCTTAAATGCATATTGTTCCTTAGTGCAACTAAAGTATAACCCTGTAACAGGTCTGGTAAAAATGGCCGGGGGATGAGATACAGCCTCTGACGCATTGGTATTACATGCAAGGTTTTAAACAGATTTTGCAGTCACAAGTTCTTCTTCTTCTTTTTCTTTCAGTTGCTTCCATTAGGGGTTGCCACAGTGGATCATCTGTTTCCATTTCTTTCTGTCCTCTGCATCTTGATCTGTCACACCAACCACCTGCATGTCTTCTCTCACTACATGCAAAAACCTTACCTTAGGACTTCATCTTTTCTTCTTACCTGGCAGCTCTATCCTTAACATCCTTCTCCCAATATATCCATTATCCCTCCTCAGCACATGTCCAAACCAACACAATCTTGCCTCTCTGGCTTTGTCTCCAAACCATCCAACATGAGCTGTCCCTCTAATATACTAATTTCTAAACCAGTCCATCCTCATCACACCCAGTGCAAATCTTAGAATCTTTAACTTTGCCACCACTAGCTCTGACTCTTGTCTTTTCATCAGTGCCACTGTCTCCAACCCATATAACATAGCTGATCTCACTACCATCTTGTGGACCTTCCCATTCACTCTTACTGGTACCTGTTTGTCACAAATCACTCCTGACACTCTTCTCCACCCATTCCACCCTGCCTGCACTCTCTTATTCACCTCTCTTCCACTCTCACCATTACTCTAAACTGTTGATCCCAAGTATTTAAACTCATCCTACTTCCCCAACTCTGCTCCATCCATCCTCACCATTCCTCTCATTCACACGCATATATTCTGTTTAGTCCTGTTGACCTTCATTCCTCTCCTCTCTAGAACATAGCTCCCCCACTACAGGGTCTCCTCAACCTGTTCCATACTATCACTACAAATCACAATGTCATCCAAATGCATCATAGTTCACAGGGATCTCATCTGTCAACTTGTCCATCACCATTGCAAAAAAGAAAGGGCTCAGCGCTGATCCTTGATGCAATCCCACCTCCACCCTGAATGCATTTGTCACTCCTACCTCAGACCTCACCACTATCACATTGCCCTCATACATATCCTGCACCACTCTTACATACTTCTCTGACACAACAGACTGCCTCATGCAATACCACAACTCTTCCCTAGGCACCCTGCCATATGCTTTCTCTAAGTCCATAAAAACACAATGCAACTCCTTCTCTGCACTTCTTCATTAACACCCTCAGAGTAAACATTGCATCTGTAGTGCTCTTTCCTGGCATGAAACCATACTGCTGCTCACTAATCATCTCCTCCCTTCTTAACTTAGCTTCCACTACTCTTTACCATAACCTCATGCTGTGGCTGATCAATTTGATCCCTCTGTAATTACTACAGCTCTGCACATCACCCTTACTCTTAAAAATTAGTACAAATACACTTCTCCACTCCTTCCACTCCTCGGGCATCCTCTTACTTTTCAAGACTCCATTAAACACCTCCATGCTCCCACTGGTATGTCCTCTGGACCAACAGCCTTTCCATTCTTCACCCTCTTCATAGTTGTCGTTACTTCCTCCTTACTAATCCATTGCACTTCATGATTCGCTATCCCCACATCATCTAACCTTCTCTCGCTTTCATTCTCTTTATTCATTAGCCCCTAAAAGTACTCTTTTCATCTGCTCAGCACACTCTTGCTTGTGAGTACATATCCCTCATTATCCTTTATCATCTTAACCTGCTGTACATCTTTCCTGGCTTGGTCCCGCTGTCTAGCCAACTGGTACAGGTCCTTTTCTCGCTCCTTAGTGTCCAACCTTTCATACAACTCACCATACACCTTATCCTTATACACCTTATCCTTAACCTTTGCCTTTGTTATGGGTTATTGATCTTGCGGGTTTTAGATGTTATGGTTTCAATGTTATGATTTTAGATGTTATGGGTTTTAGATATTTTGAAGGGTAACCGTGTGTGTATGTATGTATGTATATCTATATATATATATATATATATATATATATATATATACATATATATATATGTAGATCCCTAGCATATTGTTGAAAGTTCAAATCTCCGAAGATGATATGGTTGAGACCACATCGCAGAAGATTCAAATTGCCAACAATTGTGTATTGGGATCGCCGTACAGTGCAAAACCCGGGATTTGCAGTTGTCCTCACTGTAGTGTGGTCAAGGAGTTGGTATATTTAGATTTTAGGGGGAGGGGTTGCAGGTACATTGTTCTGTGTTTTTATCACTTTTCAGCATTTCAAATCTTTGGCGATATGTTCTCGGCCATATCGTTTTCAGAGATTTGATCTGTTGGTGAAGTGATAGTGCTCTCTCTCTCTCTTTCTCTCTCTCTCTCTCTCTCTCTCTATATATATATATATATATATATAGATCTACCTCATATGGTTGACATTTCAGAATGTCGAAGACCATATGGCCGAAAGCAGTCTCAGAGTCTACAAATCACCTTGTCATTTGCATAAAAAATAATTTGACCTGTGAAATGTCCATGGATAGATTATTAATAAATATGAGTAATAGAAGTGGGGATAAAATGGATCTTCACCACACTCTTTGAGTTAGGGATGAGGAATTATAGATAGATGATCCAAACTGAACTTTAAAATTTTTCCTGTCTATGAAATCTTTCAACCATAGAATAGAATTTTCACAGATAATTGCTGAGACAAAGGAATTTTCCAGAAGATCTTTATCCAATAAGTCAAAGACATTGGTTAGAGTGATGAAGACTTCTCTTTTTAAAAGTTTCTTGTCCATGTTCTTATGGATACTATATTTAAGACTGTATAAAACTGTTCTGGCAAAATGGTCTAGCCAGAATCTATGTTTATGTGTTGTGGTGGCTGGATATTTGCTGTATTCTGTAAGCCGAGTGGAAACACATTTTGCAAACATTATGGCCAGGGTGTGCATGATTGAAGCTAGCTATATATTTATATTAGGGCTGCTATTCAATTAAAAAATATAATTATAATTATTCACTTGAAAATTTTTAATCAAAATTTACTGCATATTAATCAACATTTTTCCTTCAAGCATATTAGTCTAGAACATTGATATAAACTGAGAATGAATAAAAAACAAGACAAGACAAAAAAAAATGCAAGACATTGATGTTGTCACTTAATTTATTTTTTCATTCAGTTGCTTAAGCAGACCAGTTTATTTACATCAGTTTGTTTAAGGTATGCTTTTTTTTATTGACAATATATCCAGACACCGAAAACAAGTATTCACAAGGGACAGTAGTGGCTGGGGGTCCTACATATTTTCTGGCTAACCTGGTCAGGACTGGGTAATTGTCCTTGTGTAACTTCTACCACTGCAATGGATTGGAGTCAATGTCAATATGTTTTTCAAGTTTGTATCGCTCAACAACTGCTTTCTCAGAGGAAGATCCAGGCATCAGTGGCTCATCTTCAGAGTCTGATGAAAGTTCATGCATTTGCATTCTCTTTGTAAGTGGTTCTTCTTCGGATTGATGATTATCATGTTGATCACAATGTTCCACAAAAACTTCTAGTTCTTGTCAAATATTGTGTCTTTTCTCCTTTTGCAAGCATTTAAGATTTTTCAAATGTGCATCCAGTGCAGTCGCGATTTCTAACCATGAAAGGTTCAGGTTCAGTTTGCATTGTTCTAGATCCATCAAAGATGCTTCTTTGAAATGTATGATGCTAGTAGGGTCATCAACCGATGTAACCATTTCAACTTCAAGGTGGCAGAGGGTTGGTAGTACCATTAAGGAGGAAACATACTCCTCTTCGCCCAGTAATTCTACAGCATACCAACAGGGATTGAGAACCTTTTGTACCAGAAGCAGTTTCTCCCACTCTGTGTCCATTGGCTGAGTGAGCCTGTGTTTGTTGCCTGGCTGTCATTTGATGATCTGAAGAGATGAATTCCAACATGGTGGAACATGTTGTATTAATTTCTCCTTTCGCTGATACTGTTGCACTTGCTGCGTTCTCAACTCAGCACTTTTTCGTAAGACCCTGTTTAAAGTATCCCACAACTTTGCGGCATTTAGCTAGGAGGCCTTCAATCCCAGACTCTGCATCTGCTTTATTTATAGACAACTGAAGGCCGTGTGCTGCACAGGGCATGTTCTGAAATGGCAGTCTTTCTAGAGCAGCTGTCACATCATGTGCATTGTCCATGCCAAAAGTAGTAACTTTCTTATAAATTCCCCATTATCTCACCACTAATGTAAAGTGCTCTGCACAGCTTTCTGAATAGTGTTGTTCTTCAATTTGCTTATCACACAGTGCAAAGAAGTGAGAAACCCAATCTTTGTCAATGAAATGACAAGTAAAGCCAAGGTAGCCCTCATTATCTATGGACGACCAATCAGCTGGTAAAGCTATAAATTCAACTCCTGCAATAACCTGACTTATTTTCTCTCTCTCTCTCTCTGTTGCTCATACAAAGCATCAATTTGATTGCTAATGATGGACCTGAAAGGCAAAGTATATGACAGATTTCCACTGGTGACATGAATAATGCCCTGGAGACCTTCATCAGCGACAATGTTAATCAGTTGACTATTCTCTGTAATCCATCTTGCAACAGAGTTAGTAATATTTTTATATTTCCCTTCATCTCTTGGTGTTGCTATCTCCCAAATCTCAACTCAACTGAAGCTCTGGCAACATGCTGATTCAACTTTAGTTGATGATGTTGCCAATGTTGATAGCTCATGAGCAATAAATCCATGCTTGGTTCTCAGATGATAATTCAGTGATGAATTCTAGCATGATATTTAATCTCTTTCTTGCTCTATTTGCAATAATGGTATCCCTAGTTTTAAAAACAAATTTTCCATTTAAAATTGTTGTTTCCACCTTTGATTTCATTTTGAACCAATTCAAAAGTAGTCACTTTTCCATAAATTCCCCATGATCTTGTCACTGATGATTACTATTGTTCTATATGAACCATTTCAACTGACTTCCATATATTGTTCATTTAATAAAGACTGGAAACACCACAAGAAGCAATCAAGTGATGCTGACCTGGCACTGCTTACTGTGTGAATTAAATAATGCACATGGCTGTTGCATTAAAAATTTTAATTGCCGATAATTTTTCCATGTTAATTGCACTTGTTAACAGTGATTTGCACATGTTAACAGTGATTCATCAGCAGTCCTAATACACCTATATCTATCTCTCTTCATATATATCTATACACACACACACATATATATATATATATATATATATATATATATATATATATATATATATATTACTATAATTTGTTTCTACAAATGTGGTATTGTGTTGGTGATGACAGAAAGACTGTATAGATTATGTAGGGTGAAAAGTATATGATCTTTTCATACTATGACAGACAAGGAAAGTTGAACTTCTGCACCTGGGGATGGGTTTGTGGGGATTTTCTCAATGTATTTCTCAAGGTCTTTGATTTTTTTAAATTTGTATTAGTTATATTTATATTATTTTTCAATATATTTTATGTCTATTAAAATTAAAATGCTGAGATATTTATTGCCATCATCAACATAATTCATAGTATAAAATCAAACATAAAATACAGTGAAAGTGAAATAGAAAGAAAAAAATAAATGCAAATTACTGTACAGGAACACACCATACAACCCATCTGTTTACTAATGCAACAAACTCCTTAGTCTCATAGTCCTTTTTCATCATGAAACTCCCGTACTCTGTTGGATAACATCAGAAATGTTATAAAGCAAGTTATAAAAGATTGTTTTTTTTTCTTAATTTTTTAGACATCTTGTATTCCACATATGCTATTATGACTCACTAAGCACCACATTCCAGGTTCCACACGTAATAGCTTTGTCTGTGTTCTGGACCCCATATAACACAGTTTCATAAGTTGCAAATTCAACCACATTTTTTTCATCTGTCAGCAGTATGGTTTAAAAATCTTAATTAAAAGAACATTCAAAATACAAAGTCTCAAGCCTACTCCAGCACCTTATCATCCTGCTATCTGTATCTGAGAATAGCTTCTTACTAGAATCCATTTATGAAAAAACATCACACACACATAGGATAGAAGACACTCTTCATTTTTCATATCATTCATAGATTTTCTTACTTCCCAGGATTTTTAATCCAATGTACTAAAACAGAGACACTCAAACATTATGCTTTCATAAAGCTGTTTCCTGCCATCAACTCTTACTACATGCACTTGTACCTTCTGAGCCTTAATTACTCACAGCTGTCTCATCCAGCCTTCACTACCATGTGCACATTACCTTTTAAATATTTAAGTTTCCACTCATACCATTTTCTTCTGTCAAAGCAGTGAGTCTCACACCTAATGTACAATATCTCAATTAACTTATAAACTGATTTTACTAGAAAAATAGTAAAGAAAAACACCACTAAATCCATCATACACAACCCTACATTACTCATTGAATTATACACTTTATCCTTAGATTTAATTCTGAACCAAATAACACTGCAAAAATACCTACATTAACATTAATTCCAAATGTAATCCACATAAAAGAATATTTTCCACATTTCCTTCTCCCTATTTGTTGCTGAGTCTAATTCAATGCCTCAGCTATGTCAATGAAGTCCTCCTAGAACTAAAAAAAAAGATTAAGTAAATAAATAAAATGTGTCAGATTTTCTTCCAGTTATGCTTAAACTCATTCTGCTCTATATGCCAGTCATCTGTCCGAGCCATTCCACATGCAGCCTTCACATTTCCTTTTATTTATTTTAGCCTATTAATGTATTTCTGTTTTGCTATACATTATCAGTACTCTTACCATATTTTCCTAAATTCTAGCTAAGCACACATATCATCCACACATACCACAACTTCTGGCAATTCTGTTCTTGCACATTCATGTACCTCACATTCACAGCATCTGTTAAATCCCTAATAAACGTCTGCACACATGTTAAATAAAAATGTAGGCAAAAAAGACATCCCTGATGAAAACACCCTTCCTATGTATCCTTTAACTTCTCCTTTTATCTTAAAAAAAAGTTATCAGCTCTTTGGTTTAAACTATATACAATAACTGCAAAACTAGTATCGGCTTAGGAATTTATACCATGTTATGAATGACCACCATTAAGAAGGAAGAATACATCAATTCTGTTTAGGTTAAAAATGCAAAAATCCCCAGAATATATCTTTATTGAGCTATTATTACATCAGAAGTCAGAATTGTATGTATTTCCTTAAATAGCGACTTTCTCATATTACTAGAATGATGCCAACATGAAAAAAATCCAGGATTATGGTGCAATAAATAAATACCTGCTAAAATAGTTTACCAACAGAGTTAACTTATGAACAAAGAATACAGGCCAGGGTGATTTGGGTGACAAACTCCACATACCCCATGCATGATGCTTTCCCACTAAAAAACTATACTATACTTTGTGACGAAAAAAAGTGTGGTATGCTAAGTATTGTCAAAGAAACAGGACCTTGTTTGAGGTAACTCTCGGAGGAACAGCTTGTTACCAAACACCATTTACTGTAGTAATATGTCTAAACCAAATTCAGCACTTAGCTGATTATTTCTGGAAGGGTGGCATGACAGTCTTAAATGCATATTGTTCCTTAGTGCAACTAAAGTATAACCCTTTGACAGGTCTGGTAAAAATGGCCGGGGGATGAGATACAGCCTCTGACACATTGGTATTACATGCAAAGTTTTAAACAGATTTTGCAGTCACAAGTTCTTCTTCTTCTTTTTCTTTCAGTTGCTTCCATTAGTGGTTGCCACAGTGAATCATCTGTTTCCATTTCTTTCTGTCCTCTGCATCTTGATCTGTCACACCAACCACCTGCATGTCTTCTCTCATCGCATGCAAAAATCTTACCTTAGGACTTCATCTTTTCTTCTTACCTGGCAGCTCCATCCTTAGCATCCTTCTCCCAATATATCCAGTATCCCTCCTCAGCACATGTCCAAACCAACACAATCTTGCCTCTCTGGCTTTGTCTCCAAACCACCCAACATGAGCTGTCCCTCTAATATACTCATTTCTAACCCAGTCCATTCTCATCACACCCAGTGCAAATCCTAGCATCTTTAACTTTGCCACCACTAGCTCTGACTCCTGTCTTTTCATCAGTGCCACTGTCTCCAACCCATATAACATAGCTGATCTCACTACCATCTTGTAGACCTTCCCATTCACACTTACTGCTACCTGTTTGTCACAAATCAGTCCTGACACTCTTCTCCACCCATTCCACCTTGCCTGCACTCTCTTATTCAGCTCTCTTCCACTCTCACCATTACTCTGAACTGTTGATCCCAAGTATTTAAACTCATCCTACTTCCCCAACTCTGCTCCATCCATCCTCACCATTCCTCTCATTCACACGCATATATTCTGTTTAGTCCTGCTGACCTTCATTCCTGTCCTCTCTAGAACATAGCTCCCCCACTCCAGGGTCTCCTCAACCTGTTCCCTACTCTCACTACAAATCACAATGTCATCCAAATACATCATAGTTCATGGGGATCTCGTCTGTCAACTTGTCCATTACCATTGCAAAAAAGAAAGGGCTCAGTGCTGATCCTTGATGCAATCCCAACTCCACCCTGAATGCATTTGTCACTCCTACCTCAGACTTCACCACTGTCACATTGCCCTCGTACATATCCTGTACCACTCTTACATACTTCTCTGACACAACAGACTGCCTCAGACAATACCACAACTCTTCCCTAGGCACCCTGCCATATGCTTTCTCTAAGTCCACAAAAACACAATGCAACTCCTTCTGTCCTTCTCTGTACTTCTCCAATAACACCCTTAGAGTAAACATTGCATCTGTAGTGATCTTTCCTGGCATGAAACCATACTGCTGCTCACTAATCATCACCTCCCTTCTTAACCTAGCTTCTACTACTCTTTACCATAACCTCATGCTGTGGCTGATCAATTTTATCCCTCTGTAATTACTACAGCTCTACTCATCACCCTTATTCTTAAAAATTAGTACAAATACACTTCTCCACTCCTCACGCTTCCTCTTACTTTCCAAGACTCCGTTAAACACCTCCATGCTCCCACTGGTATGTCCTCTGGACCAACAGCCTTTCCATTCTTCACCCTCTTCATAGCTGTACTTAATTCCTCCTTACTAATCCATTGCACTTCATGATTCACTATCCCCACATCATCTAACCTTCTCTCTCTTTCATTCTCTTTATTCATCAGCCCCTATTCATCTGCTCAGCACACTCTTGCTTGTGAGTACATATCCCTCATAATCCTTTATCATTTTAACCTGCTGCACATCTTTCCCAGCTCGGTCCCTCTGTCTAGCCAAATGGTACAGGTCCTTTTCTCCCTCCTTAGTGTCCAACCTTTCATACAACTCGCCATACACCTTATCCTTATACACCTTATCCTTAACCTTTGCCTTTGTTATGGGTTATTGATCTTGCGAGTTTTAGATGTTATGGTTTCTAGGTTATGATTTTCGATGTTATCAGTTTTAGATGTTTTGAAGGGTAACCGTGTGTGTGTGTGTGTATATATATATATATATATATATATATATATGTATATATATATATATATGGATCCCTATCACATTGTTGAAAGTTCAAATCTCCGAAGATGATATGGTCGAGACCACATCACGGAAGATTCAAATTGCAGACAATTGTGTATTGGGATCACCGTACAGTGTGAAACCCAGGATTTGCAGTTTTCCTCACTGTAGTGTGATCAAGGAGTTGGTATATTTAGGTTTTAGGGGGTGAGGGGGGTGCAGGTATGTTGTTCTGTGTTTTTATCACATTTTCGGCATTTCAAATCTTCGGCAATATGTTCTCGGCCATATCGTTTTCAGAGATTTGAACTGTTGGCGAAGTGATAGCGCTCTATATATATATATATATATATATATATATATATATATATATATATATATATATATATACATACATATACATACATATATGTATATATCTACTTCATATGGTTGACATTTCAGAATGTCGAAGACCATATGGCTGAAAGCAGTCTCAGAGTCTGTAAATCACCTTGTCATTTGCGTAAAGAATAATTTGACCTGCGAAATGCCCATGGATAGATTATTAATAAATATGAGTAATAGAAGTGGGGATAAAATGGATCTTCACCACACTCTTTGAGTTAGGGATGAGGAATTATACATAGATGATCCAAACTGGACTTTAAATTTTTTCCTGTCTATGAAATCTTTCAACCATAGAATAGAATTTTCACAGATAATTGCTGAGATAAAGGAATTTTACAGAAGATTTTTATCCAATAAGTCAAAGAAATTGGTTAGAGTGATGAAGACTTCTCTTTTTAAAAGTTTCTTGTCCTTGTTCTTATGGATAATTTATGTAAGACTATATAAGACTGTTCTGGCAAAATGGGCTGGCCAGAATCTATGTTTATGTGTTGTGGTGGCTGGATATTTTCAGTATTCTGTAAGCTGGGTGGAAACACATTTTGCAAAGATTATGGTCAGGGTGTACATGATTGAAGCTAGCTATATATTTATATTAAGGCTGCTATTCAATTAAAAAATTTAATTATAATTATTCACTTGAAAATTTTTAATCAGAATTTATTGCATATTAATCAACATTTTTCCTTCAAGCATATTAGTCTAGAACATTGATATAAAATGAGAATGAATAAAAAACAAGACAAGACAAAAACAATGCAAGACATTGATGATGTCACTTAATTTATTTTTTCATTCAGTTACTTAAGCAGACCAGTTTATTTACATTAGTTTGTTTAAGGGATGCTTTTTTTTATTGACAATATATCCAGACACCAAAAACAAGCATTCACAAGGGACAGTAGTGGCTGGGGGTCCTAAATATTTTCTGGCTAACCTGGTCAGGACTGGGTAATTGTCCTTGTGTAACTTCTACCACTGCAATGGATTGGAGTCAATGTCAATATGTTTTTCAAGTTTTTATCGCTCAACAACTGCTTTCTCAGAGGAAGATACAGGCATCAGTGGCTCATCTTCAGAGTCTGATGAAAGTTCATGCATTTGCATTCTCTTTGTAAGTGGTTCTTCTTCGGATTGATGATTATCATGTTGATCACAATGTTCCACAAGAACTTCTAGTTCTTGTCAAACATTGTGTCTTTTCTCCTTTTGCAAGCATTTAAGATTTTTCAAATGTGCATCCAGTGCAGTCGCGATTTCTAACCATGAAAGGTTCAGGTTCAGTTTGCATTGTTCTAGATCCATCAAAAATGCTTCTTTGAAATGTATGATGCTAGTAGGGTCATCAACCGATGTAACCATTTCAACTTCAAGGTGGCAGAGGGTTGGTAGTACCATTAAGGAGGAAACATACTGCTTTTCGCCCAGTAATTCTACAGCATACCAACAGGGATTGAGAACCTTTTGTACCAGAAGCAGTTTCTCCCACTCTGTGTCCATTGGCTGAGTGAGCCTGTGTTTCTTGCCTGGCTGTCATTTGATCATCTGAAGAGATGAATTCCAACATGTGGGAACATGTTGTATTAATTTCTCCTTTCGCTGATACTGTTGCACTTGCTGCGTTCTCAACTCAGCACTTTTCGTAAGACCCTGTTTAAAGTATCCCACAACTTTGCGGCATTTAGCTAGGAGGCCTTCAATCCCAGACTCTGCAACTGCTTTATTTACTGACAACTGAAGGCTGTGTGCTGCACAGGGCATGTTCTGAAATGGCAGTCTTTCTAGAACAGATGTCACATCACGTGCAATGTCCATGCCAAAAGTAGTAACTTTCTTATAAATTCCCCATGATCTCACCACTAATGTAACGTGCTCTGCACAGCTTTCTGAATAGTGTTGTTCTTCAATTTGCTTATCACGCAGTGCAAAGAAGTGAGAAACCCAATCTTTGTCAATGAAATGATAAGTAAAGCCAAGGTAGCCATCATTATCTATGGACAACCAATCAGCTGGTAATGCTATAAATTCAACTCCTGCAATAACCTGACTTATTTTCTCTCTCTCTCTCTCTGTTGCTCATACAAAGCATCAATTTGATTGCTAATGATGGACCTGGAAGACAAAGTATATGACAGAGTTCCTCTGGTGACATGAATAATGCCCTGGAGACCTTCATCAGCGACACTGTTAATCAGTTGACTATTCTCTGTAATCCATCTTGCAATAGAGTTAGTAATATTTTTATATTTCCCTTCATCTCTTGGTTTTGCTATCTCCAAAATGTCAACTCAACTGAAGCTCTGGCAACATGCTGATTCAACTTTAGTTGATGATGTTGCCAATGTTGATAGCTCATGAGCAATAAATGCATGCTTGGTTCTCAGATGATAATTCAGTGATGAATTGCTAGCATGATATTTAATCTCTTTCTTGCGCTATCTGCAATCATGGTATCCCTAGTTTTAAAAAAAAATTTCCATTTAAAATCATTGTTTCCACCTTTGATTTCATTTTGAACCAATTCAAAAGTAGTCACTTTCCCATAAATTCCCCATGATCTTGTCACTGATGATTACTATTGTTCTATATGAACCATTTGAACTGACTTCCATATATTGTTCATGAAAGTAAGACTGGAAACACCACTAGAAGCAATCAAGTGATGCTGACCTGGCACTGCTTACTGCGTGAATTAAATAATGCACATGGCTGTTGCATTAAAAATTTTAATTGTCAATAATTTTTCCATGATAATTGCACTTGTTAACAGTGATTTGCACATGTTAACAGTGATTAATCAACAGTCCTAATACACCTATATCTATCTCTCTTCATATATATCTATACATCTATATATATATATATATATATATATATATATATATATATATATATATATATATATATATATATATATATATATATATATATTTTACTATAATTTGTTTCTATAAATGTGGTATCATGTTGGTGATGACAGAAAGACTGTATAGATTATGTAGGGTGAAAAGTATATGATCTTTTCATACTATGACAGACAAGGAAAGTTGAACTTCTGCACCTGGGGATAGGTTTGTGGGGATTTTATCAATGTATTTGTCAATGTCTTTGATTTTTTTTAATTTGTATTAGTTATATTTATATTATTTTTCAATATATTTTATGTCTATTAAAATTAAAATGTTGATATATTTATTGACATCAACAACATAATTCATAGTATAAAATCAAACATAAAATACAGTGAAAGTGAAATAGAAAGAAAAAAATAAATGCAAATTACTGTACAGGAACACACCATATAACCCATCCGTTTACTAATGCAACAAACTCCTTAGTCTCATAGTATTTTTCATCATGAAACTCCCTTACTCTGTTGGATAACATCAGAAATGTTATAAAGCAAGTTATAAAAGATTGTTTTTTTTTCTTAATTTTTTAGACATCTTGTATTCCACATATGCTATTATGATTCCAGTTTCCACACGTAATAGCTTTGTCTGTGTTCTGGACCCCATATAACACAGTTTCATAAGTTGCAAATTCAACCACATTTTTTTTCATCTGTCAGCAGTAAGGTTTAAAAATCTTAATTAAAAGAACATTCAAAATACAAAGTCTCAAGCCTACTCCAGCACCTTATCATCCTGCTATCTGTATCTGATAATAGCTTCTTACTAGAATCCATTCATGAAAAAACATCACACACTCATAGGATAGAAGACACTCTTCATTTTTGATTTCATTCATAGATTTTCTTACTTCCCTAGATTTTTAATCCAGTGTACTAAAACAGAGACACTCAAACATTATGCTTTCATAAAGCTGTTTCCTGCCATCAACTCTTACTACATGCACTTGTACCTTCCGAGCCTTAATTACTCACAGCTGTCTCATCCAGCCTTCACTACCATGTGCACATTACCTTTTAACTATTTAAGTTTCCACTCATACCATTTTCTTCTGTCAAAGCAGTGAGTCTCACACCTAATGTACAATATCTCAATTAACTTATAAACTGATTTTACTAGAAAAATAGTAAAGAAAAACACCACTAAATCCATCATACACAACCCTACATTACTCATTGAATTATACACTTTATCCTTAGATTTAATTCTGAACCAAATAACACTGCAAAAATACCTACATTAACATTAATTCCAAATGTAATCCACATAAAAGAATATTTTCCACATTTCCTTCTCCCTATTTGTTGCTGACTCTAATTCAGTGCCTCAGTTATGTCAATGAAGTCCTCCTAGAACTAAAAAAAAAGATTAAGTAAATAAATAAAATGTGTCAGATTTTCTTCCAGTTATGCTTAAACTCATTCTGCTCTATATGCCAGCCATCTGTCCGAGCCATTCCACATGCAGCCTTCACATTTCCTTTTATTTATTTTAGCCTATTAATGTATTTCTGTTTTGCTATACATTATTAGGACTCTTACCATATTTTCCTAAATTCTAGCTAAGCACACATATCATCCATACATGCCACAACTTCTAACAATTCTGTTCTTGCACATTCATGGACCTCACATTCACAGTATCTGTTAAATCCCTAATAAACCTCTGCACACATGTTAAATAAAAATGTAGGCAAAAAAGACATCCCTAATGAAAACACCCCTCCTATGTATCCTTTAACTTCCCCCTTTTATCTTAAAAAAAGTTATCAGCTCTTTGCTTTAAACTATACACTGAAGAATCTCCTCCTACTCATCTGTAAGTATAAGCCATACAAACTGATAACCTTCATAAGACAAACCATATTACCCTGGAACCATGTCAGTATCTGCGTTCTGTATAATCTGCCACCCTACCTCTGCCAATGTAACCCTCAATTCCCTCCATTCCATGCCTTCAAACTTACTTTTAAAGCCCAAACAGTTAAGATCGTTAAATGCTTTTATCTTATGCCATGCATTAAACTCAGTCAGACCATCAGCACCATTACTCATTATTCTGGACTCATCTCTTAGTTCTTTTATTGTCAGTTACGTCCTTGCACCTTCCAGCACTTGAAAAGGGTGCAAAGTCTCCATCTTCCCTCCAATGCAATGTATGTTTCACAATTTAGGTGAGACAAGACTATGACAGTCTAGTGACCTCATGCCTTTCTTTCACCTTCTATCAGCATATTGCATTTTCATTTTCATTTCCAACATTAATGCAGCATGATAAAACATCTTTTTTTCTAGCCTAGAGTGGGGACCATCTTAGAAACAGTAGTGGTTATTCTAGTAAGGGTTGTTTCATTGCTGCTCTTTCTAGATAGCTTAGAACTGTTGCCTCAATTTATAGCTACTTCTCATTGATTCTCTTGCTTTTATTACTTTCTATGTTCTGTAATGAATTGTGTAAGCAAACCACTGCTCAAGTTGTAGCTGGATAGTAAATACCATGCATAACATTTTTGTCTTACCCAGTACTGCAAATTATGCTCTTCGTTTTGTATGTGCCAGGCAACGCCATGCTCTGTGCCAAGCCTTATTTGTTGATCTGTGTTAATCTACTTTCAGCTTCACTAATCAGAGTGCTGATGCTCAAAATCATCAGTAAGCTCCTTTTGGCTTCCTCTCTGAACACTTCTTCAGTCCTTTACTTATCCACCTTTGATATTTTGTCAAAAATAGCACTGGACCTCATGCAGGGACAATAACAACTTAGCTCCTCTTCTATTGCCAACCTTTTAGCAAATTGTGCCTTATGTTAGTGAGAATAATGCCTAGATTCAAGGAAATGATAACTGGGTTCAACAACTGGCTAACAGGTTAACTGAAATTAAATCTTACTCATCCTATTAGATTCTGTTTGTGAGAGGTATAAATATCTAGCAAATTTGGAGGTATCTCTCTCCCAGTCCAAGGCATACAGTGAGCATTATCCTGGCATGCCCCCACCCATATAAATACAACATCCTCATGGAGCTAGCAAAAAATGTTACATGCTGATGGTATTAAAAAGTCACTGCCCAAGCCTTCTAGAACTCTATTAATATTTGACATCAGTGAACCCCCCCCCCCACCCCCAACTCACCTACTACATACACAGTATCATCAATCCTGTCTCCAATAGCATATTGGTTCCATTTCTAGCATGCATAAACTTTTTTTCATGAAACATCTTGCCAACTGTTGACTGGTATTAGACACACAGACTCTATGCTCACCAGGCTGCAAAAGGTTAGGGTTGCAGTTATCTGTCTCTCAGATGCCAGGATTGCAGACATATCAAGGACTAATAAAAACCTCTCCATCAGCAAGTGTGGCCCCTCATGATAGTAGATCATTTTAGAACTAAATAACTGGCAGAATAACCCATGAAGAACATGCAGCAGGATATGGTGGAAGTGTTATGCAAGCTTTAGTCAGGGCAAGACTCTGGTTCTAAGTGGTATCCTTCCTTCTCTGAGAATGATGCCTAGATTCAATGGAAAATATATTTAGGTTCAACAATTGGCCACATAGCTGGTGTCATTCCAGGAGGATCTGGTCTGTGCCATCCTGGGACCAGATGACCAACAATCCAACTTGCTTTGCAAAGAGCGGTCTGTACCTCTCAGTCAAGGGTTTACACATACTGGCCAAATGCCCCCTTTGTGACTTAAAAATATTACTGTAATCAATGGTTCATTAATCCACGTCAGTCTCAGCAATACCTTTATAGACTGGGCTATCTATATTGCCAGTGCAGGGTATGGCCAATGCTTCTTGGATTCTCTAAACATGAACTCCCTGGATCATCTTGTACTCAATCCTAATAGAAGCTGGAACAATTCTGACCTGATTCTCACAAAACTGGCTCCAGTCTATTTCCTCATCTAGGTCATGCCCTCATTAGTTAAGAATGATCACCTACTGGCTAATTTAATCTTCAAAACATCTGTTCCCTAGATAACCCATAGCATCCTCTTTAGAAACTTCAAAAGGTAAACCTTTTTCAGTTATATGACGAAATCTCAAACTCACCCACAAAGATAGACAGTTAGTTCAGAATAAGCAGCTTCCTACACTAAAGGATCTTTATGCCCTTTTTGATATGGCATTGACCTAATAGACCACATTAAATGAACATACTAAATATAGATAATGGATTGCATGGATTATGATTTAAGAAAAGGAAATGACAGGCATGAGATAATATAAAGGGACCAAAGTAATAAAAATGACAGGAATAATGGTATGATACAAAAGTAAGTTACGTACAAAAGTACTGTAACAAGGAAACAATGAATGGATACTCTTACTTGAGACGGTTTTGTTCAGTTTTACTTCTTTGCATTATAGAACAGTTCTCTGCAGAATTAAAATTTGTTTTCCAGTTTTCTAATATAGACAATTTATATGTTGAAGGACATATGCACACCACTAGCAATACACCAAGTGCACAGGATATGTACCTCATGCTTCAGATACAAACACTCTGTTCATGTACAAAGGAAAAAATATTCAGTTTACAGAAAGATACCATGCGTTCTGCTCTAACAGCAAATGCTAAATGCCCTTCAGAGAAGAAGTATCAGTATAAAAAGAAGTTACCACCTTGCTCATCAGACAAAAAAAGTTACATGTCTACTACATTTGGCTAGATAAAAGAAGATGATAAACAATAGTTTTATATGCATACATTTAAGACATCCTCTGGTGCCTTGGCCACAACACTTCACTGCTGACAAACAGAATAAATGCAAATTGCTTCAGTATGTTGACAGCAATAATAACTTATTCATACTGATTAGGGAAAAAGATTGTCCCAATTCATTTGTGATTCTTTTCTTAAATAAACACTGTTATGAGAGTGTGCTCTGTGAAACAGCAGGTAGTGTGGTTTCCTTACAGCGAGAGGTTCTCCGGTTTGATTCTTGGTTGAAATACCTTCTGTTTGGAGTCTACATGTCCACCCTGTGTTCATGTGGGTTTTCTATGGGTGATTCAGTTTCCTCCCACATTCCAAAGAAATGCAATAGCTGGATTGGACACTCTAAATTGGCTGCAGGTGTGAGTGTGCATGCATATGTCTGGTATGGGAGAACAACAGCAGCAGGGCTAGCCACCCAGCAGAATAAACATTGGTTCTAGCTGATAGTTGCTGTTGAATTCATACCCCAACCCCATGTGGAAAGAATGCGAAAGGGGGTTGTGAATGTATGTTCATATGTGTGTGGATGGATTGATGGATGGATGGTTGGATGGATGAGAGTGTGTGCTGTACTTATAGGTTAATGGGTTTAGAATATGCTATCACCCAACATGGTCTATGAAAGCCTAGCAATGCAACCCCAACCCAGTTTTTGTCCCTAAATTCACTGGATACCTATATGGTGGAGTGTGTTAGTAATGAGGTAGCTAAGGGTTGTGTGGGGGAGAGGTCATATTAGTTGGGGATTAATTTAATTACTGTAGATCTCTGTCCATCAGAGACATGGGGTGAATTTGTGATTTCTTATCCAATTATCAAGGTTTAATTTGAATAAAGTCAGGGATGAGTTCTGCTTCATAAAGATGGGAAAATTATTCCAAAATGCTGGGATCCATTGAGACACCTATTAGTCTCTCTAGCCTGTTCTATCTATGTTGCAGGCAATGTTCAGGTCCTTGGATCTAGTCTTTCTGGTGCAGTTTGTTTTGCAGATGTGCAAAAGATCCCTCAGAGATGAATCTGAGGATGCCTTATATACCAGACATAGATCACCCCTCAGTAACCTGTAGGGAACTGAGTGCAGTGATAGAATTATAAGGCAATCTGTGTAAGACAAGATACTCATACCCAAGCTTCTACTGATGAGGAGCCTATGAGGGCATTCCAACTATTGCAAGTGCCTGGTTAGATGCATGCTAAAGGGGGCATTGTACACTATGATGAGTCTGATAAGGCCTGAGTAGAGTGGTACTATAACTTGCTTGGACCCAGATGCTGCAACCTTGCTTACGAGTTGGGCAACATAGAATGATTTTCTTACTATCTTGGCTCCATGTTGGTTGAAGGCCAGATTACTGTCTATATATGTTCTCAGACCCCTAACTAGCAGGTCAACTCTTAGGTGTGTTTTATCAACGGAGTACTTAGCTTAGGTGGACAATTTCCTAAAGAGCACTATAATGCATTTCTTGGTATTGAGTTTTAATCTGTGGCTTTGACACCAGTCATTTGTTTGTGTTAGACCCTCTTGCAGGATGTTGGTGTCAAAGGGGGAATCTATGATAGCTCACAATTTGCAGTCATCTATGAACTTGATGAGCCAGACACCTATGATATTAGCCTTGACTTCTGAGAAGTAGATGCCAAAGTGAAGCAAGCTCAGCACAGAGCCCTGGGGTAATTTGCTGGTGATCAGTCTCCTGGTGGAGATGGTCTCACCAATCCTGACTTTTTGGGTCCTATCTGTAAGCCATTCAGCAATCCAGCAAATTATGCAAGGATGTATGTCTAGTTCTGAGAGTTTATCATCAATACATGGGTGGGGTATTGTTTCAAATGCCTTGGCCAGGTCAAGGGGGTCAGTATGCACCATTTCCACTCATTGGTAGCTTTGGTGACCCTCTAAAAGAAGTCTGCCAGGTTAAGTAGGCAAGTCATTCCCTTAATAAAGCCAAGCTGATGTGGGTCCAGTGTGTGTAGGTTGCCAATGTCCATTTTGATCATCTCCATGGTATTTTATTCCATGGCTTTGCATATAAGACTGATAATTCCTGAGACTGGTTGATGGTACACCCTTATGAAGAGGGATGACTGTTGCAGCCTTCCATTCATCTGGCATGTAACCTGGTTTAAGGCTGTGATTGAAGAGTGCCTCAAATGGTCCTGCTAGGTCATTTATTAGACTATTTATGAGACAATTTGGGATATTGCCAAGGCCCACTGAGGCAGTGCTTTTGGCCATAGCGAGTGCCACCAGGACCTGTTCCCTGTGATAGTTGGAGGATATGGTAAAAGTGATTTAACAGGGAGTAATGGCAGTAGTGGGGGTGAAGTTTGAGCTAAAGTTATCAGCCATTAGATTCACTATATCACCCCGGTCAGTGAAAGTTGCACACCATTTACCACCAGTTCTGCACACTGCTGAGTGTTACCTTTAAGCTTCCTGGCATAGCTGAAGAAGGCCTTTTGATTTTCCTTAGCTTGCTAGGTTATCCTGTCCTTGTGATTGACCTTATTGGACTTTATTAGACCTCTTAGTTTCTTGATTAATTGAATCAGTGAGCCCTTGTCTGTATGAAAGTTGCTCTTTCTGATTTTGTCCATGACTTTTTCTTTTTACCTTATTAAATTAAGGATTTTAGGTTTGTTTTTTGGTGTTAGACCTGGCCTTAGTTCTGGTAGGTAGAGCAGCCTCAGAATTTACATGTTCATACAGGGATTTTGTAAATAATTCAACATAGGTAGCTTTGTTCTTGGGGCTTGGAGGAGCTATGAATTTTGACAAACTGTCACTTAATAAGATGTAGTTTGCTTTAGAATAGTTCCTAACTAATACAGGCTTTGTTAAGTTTTCTGGGTCGATTCTTGTTTTGAGCGAGACAGCTTTGTGGTCTGACCTCACCAATGAGGATATCACACAGAGGGGGAATGCAGAGCAGCCCCATGTTGGTAAGTGCTGGGTCCAACATGTTCGATCCTGTGGTTGGAGTCTGCACAACCTCTTCCAGAGCTGTTGTGTTGATAAATCCAAGAATCATTGTGTCTGTGAGTTACAGGCAGTGCACATTTCCCAGTCTCTAGAGGAGTAGTTGAAGTCTCACATGAACAGGGTATTTGGTTGGATGGTTAGCACCTCTAGTAGGTCTAAGTAAGAGTTGTGAACTTCATGGGTCATACAGGGTGACCTGTAGCTGGCCCTTCTATGGAGAATTAAATGTGGCTGAACTTTAGGGCATCATACTGTTTGACTGATCTGGATGTGTATTCATTGCTAATATAGATCAAGACACCTCCACCTTCAGACCGTCTGTGCTACCATTGGTCTAAATATGTGGAATTCACAATAGCCTTGTATTGATGGAGTACTTTCTGCAGCTTTAAACCAAGTCTCCATAACAACACAGATGCCTACATACTCCAGAGTAAGGACAGCTTGTAAAGTGTGGAGTTTCTTGTTTAGCCTCTTAGCATTGAGCAGTGATGCCTTAACTCATTCACTCCAATGGAGCTCAGGAACTTTGCACTGTAACTTCCAATGGGTGGAGCCTAAACCTTTTGACAGAATCAAATTATGTCCTCACATTTCAAAAAATGTTCATATCTCTGGAACCATATGGGTTATGAAAGAAGTATAAATGCCAAACTCTGCAGCATAAACTATGTTTATAGTGGTAGTATTCTTTAGGATCTAGGTCTTAAACCAAATTTTATAAGTCACAGTAAACACAGTGACTATTACATTTGTAATATTTTGTAAACAACTTACAATATCTCACCAACCACTGAAGTTACATACATACTGTCAGCAGCATTTTATTTATCTAGCTGAGAGCTTTCGTATGAGGCTAAGGAATATTTAGAAAAAAGTGAAAATTATATATATATATATATATATATATATATATACACACACACACACACACAAATTAATATCATCAAAAAATAACAATTAATATCTATTTACCTGCGCTAGACAGAGGTCAAATATTAATGCAGTTGTTTGGTATTGTGTAAGCTTTAACATGAAATCTTTTAAAACCTTGTACATAGCATGGTATTGGAATTTTTGATGCAAATATAAACAAGCAATATTTGACACCTGCAGGCATCAGTAGGAGTTAACTACAGATGCACCTGGAGCCATCGCTCAGCTGCTTTTAATTTATTTATTTTTTCTATATCAGTATTTATGTCATTTTGACATTGTCTAGAAAGGCTCTAAGGGGTAGATAAAGTTTTACCCAATATCCTTAATCCAAGGGTGTATAAGTTCAGATCATCATTGGCAAAGCAAATGGGTTTGTTTACCATGCCCTCCATGCTGATAGATATTGGATTCATGTGAAATGACACCAGAAACTAACTCAATAATTAAATCAAATATTTTCTGTTCATACCATAGCATCATCCTTGGTGAAGATAGAATGCTGCTCAATACAAGGCACATATCTGTATGTGGCACATATTTAGAGAGATACATAATATCTTTTTTCATGTAGTCCACTGAGGTATATCTCAGGTCATTTACACCCACATGGACTATGATAGAATTATATCGCAACCTGTGATGCTGTTTCTTGACTGTGTGAGTGATAGACAACTTAACACTAACTTCACCTTGTCCAGCCTGGTGAAATAGGTATCTGTGTGTCGTACAATAGAATCCCCAATGTCAAGAGTGCTGGTACAGTAATTCCTTGCCTTATGGACTTTGTTCTTGGCAGATCATTGGGTGTAGGCTTATGTGTAGTGTTAAGTGTTACTTTTGGTGTGTGTTTTAGTGACTGCTGATGGCAGGTGTTGCCATTTGACAGCTTTGGAGGTCTTTGAGGTTTGGAAAGGTTTCTTTTAACTCACTCATGCCTATACTTTCAGTTAACACTCATAGCTTTGTCTGGTGTCCGGATCTATATTAGTTTCAGCTTCTTTAACTAAGTGCTTTTCCAGTTAATAATAGGCAATATTAGAAAGAGTAAGGGTTTATTAATATAATGAGACTATGACTTTTAATCTAAGATGTCCTGCAATGGAGAAATTAATCACTGTTTGCCCCGTTATTCATATTGTCATATTTATGATCATACTTTCATAACAGAGCGACTTACATTAAGGGTGTGGTATGAAATACCATGGTGAGAGACAGGAAAAATCATTTTCAATGTCCATTTATATCACACTGCACTTGAAATACTACTAGTTGTTTGTTAGTAACTATGAAAAAAAGTTATATTTCCATATTTACTTAATATTTCAAAAAACAAGTGACTGAAAATCTGCTACATGGCATCAAGGGAAGCCTTAGATGCTGTTGAAGTAAACTGTCTTTGATATTTGCACTGTAAGATGCACATCTTGAAAAATATTCAGTGTTATTTATATTGCTAATTATACAACTAAGCATATGTTTTCAGATTTCTGTAAATATCTAAATAAAGATACACTCAAAGAAGAATTGCTTGCTGCCATGTGAAAGCTTATATATGGTTAACCACAGAGATCTAACAGTACATGTCAACAATGTACATTTTCCAAGATATGACAATTTGTGAAAGTTTAGCAAAAATATAATTGTGGGTTTATGTGAATTAATAATATATTTAGTATTTATGGAAAAACTTTGAATGCACTAGTATCAAAGCAAAGAACACTTCTTATTGATAACATTTATATTTGTACAGTTTTAACAGCTTTTATTGCTCACAAAATATTTCCATTTAAATCAATTATTTTATACTTTTAAGTTTGCTTTTTCAGGAAAATGCTCTGGAATGCAAGGATGTGCATAGGCTATTAGAGGTGTGACATTTCTCACCACTCGGGTGTTAATGAGTTAAGTGCCATAGCACAAGAAGATCTATGTGTGTGGTGAACAGTTTGTGAAGAATTTAGTGTGTCTCCTAGACAACCTTGTTTGTAAGCCAGATGTTTGCACCAAGGAAGACATGTATGTACATCTTTCACATACTGTGTTAGTTTCTTTAAGGATTAAAAGGTTGATTGAGTACATAAGACAATTGCTACCTTGTCTCAAGATGTTCATATCTCCCAGGCTAGCCACAGAGACATTAAGAAACTGCAAATCTACATTGTAAGGACCTGTGTTAGGGTTGTGTTATTATTGCTTATGGACTTTGTTTTACAGGGGTCACCTGAGTAGTGTCTAGGGTTAAGGCTAGATGCTAGAGAATATATGATCTGCTGCCTTATGCTTAGCTCCATTCAAAGCCTTTCTGTGTTATAAGTTGAAGTCCTAAGTATTAGCTTTATAGGTTTGCTACTATACATGCTACTGCTAACCATCACTGCATAGTGAACAGCTCTGCGCAAAAGCACATAATAGCACACAGAAATGAGATGAAAACTAGCATCTGTACTGACTGTCCAATAAACAACTGCACTTTTAGCTCCCTGGAGTGCTTCCCAACTCAGAGAGGTCAGGAAACTACCTTCTTTCTCAAGATGGATTATCCTGGAAATTCTTAATGTAAAAGCACAGTAAATGTAGCTCTCAAATGCAGATTATCACCAACCAAGTCTCTAAAAAGCCCTCTGACTGATGAAACAATCTCACTTTAAGCCCTCCTGTGTGTTTCCCAAATCAGACAGACCAGGTCACCTTACTACTACAACTAGTATAGCAGTCCCTGTCTCCTTAATGTAATAACACACTTTGGTTAGACACAACTGAACAGTTACCAACTAGCTACAACAAGTAAATGTCACTTCAAGCCCCCTTGTGTGCTTTCCATCTGAGATATACCAGGCTACCTTTCTACTGCCTCGAGAGTAATTCTTACTTTAATCCTTTCTGTGTATTTTCCAACTCAGACAGACAAGGCTATTTCTACTCTCACTAGAATTGCAGACACAGTTTTCTTAATGTAAAAACAGACTTTAGCCACAATTGAAAAGCTATCAGAAACAAATCAAACAACTATCTACAACAAGTAATTCTCACTTAAACCTACCCATGTGTATCTCAACTTAGACAAACTGTGCTACCTTTTTAAAGCCACTAGAATTGCAGTCCCAGTCTTCTTAATATAAAAACATGCTTTAATTAATTAATTAATTAATTAATTAATTAATTGATTATTTTCTATAAAAATCTAACATCTAGTTACAAGTAATTGCAAAACAAACCAAGTGCACACCAGCCAGTAATGAGGAACACACACTTTAAAGCAATTTTAAAGTACACTAAATGTCTAAGGGAAAGGACTTCCCAGTTGTCAGTAACCAGTAACATGAGCTGAGGAGATAAGACAGAGATGAGATTCTAGAGTCAGCTATACAGAAGATAAGCCCAGGATGAGCTTTCAAGGCCAGATATGCAGTAGGACTGGACAGCTCAAAAGCCTCCAGATTTAAAAGCACAACAGGAAAGGGTGAGAGAGCTAGTAAAAATGCAATGAAATGATGACCCACTCAGAACACCTAGGCACAACACAGAAACTACTTGAAAAGCACTAGCACCGTAGACTATAACAATTCCTCAAATGAATCATTTTAACTTCAAAGAGCAAATGCAACACACAAATATGATTTAAATGGTAAGATAATGCCGTGGATGCGCAATGTAGTCCAAATGATTTATTTTCAAGCTCCAAACCTCCAGCTGAACCAAGACTAGGAAGACTGTCTGCTTATGTAATATAAAACACCAGAGGGATGGGTTAATTACCATAAGCTGTACTTACAACTCACACAACTGTCCAAAGATGCCTTTTTGTTTTAATTTTGAAAAGTGACTACAACACAAAAGTGGATCAGCAATGCTGATAATCCTCTTAAGAGCTCAGAGAAATAACAATGGATACTGCATAGCACAACTCAGTTTATAGCTGTAGCTTCAAATTCAGAACAGAGACAGTAAAATGCAATAAAATAAGTGCCTACTCAGAGCACATAGGCATACCACAGGTACTGCTTAAAAACATACCTTTCAACCACTTAGCACAAGAAATCTGGACAACACCTAAAACAATGGTGGGGTCAGAGGATCAAGACTTGGGACACATTTTAAATACTGCTCTTATAAACTTAGAAAGTTGCTAGAATAACAGGATTTGTGTTGGCATGCATTTTCTGAAGGATATGAAACCTTAAAATCAAAAGCATATTTTTATTTAGTGATGTCAGTCCTCAGTGATTTGACATAAAACCACAAATTTTATGAGGAACAGAACAAAAATATGAGGCAAAAATATGGACATTCTGCGAAAGTCTAGAAAGTTGAGAGGTATGCTTGAATAGCTCTGTAAACTACAAAAATACCTTAAATTGATAGCTTTAACTTTAGATAAAAAGCAAACACAACACTCAAAACTAATTTTAATAGAAAGATAAGTATAGTTCTTTAAATGTAGTTTAAACATACTAAATGTATCTCAAACACTTTGGTTTCAAGCTTTCAAGCTTCCAGCAGTCCCGAGACTACGTCAAAATGCAATATCATTATTTACCAAACAATTGTTGTTTTCTGTATCTAGGCTTATGTTCAAACATTGTAAAGCTTAAATCACATTATTTATGACTTTCTTATATACAACACACATGTATAAGGTTTTTAGTGTTACTATACTTCACATCCATTAGGTGCTCATAGATTCCTCTTCTAACTTTTTCAACATTATGTTTTATTATGCACATAAATCATGACATATATAATATCTTCTGAAGAATATGATAAATATTTTAATCAAGATAGGGAAGTTGTTAAGCATATATTCTCACTGTAGTATGTATTCACAGACATCACAATGCTGGCAAATGTACCCACCCTTAACTTGAACAGCTTATTTATAAGGATGTTTGCTCTACTAGTAACATATTTCAGTGAACTATGAGAAATGCCCCTTTAGTTTCCAGTCACTCATTATAATTTTTCAATGTTTTTTTCTGTTCAAAAAGATAATACAATGTCCAGTTTAATGCTTATGGTGATGAAGCAATGCTACAAAACTATAAAACTAATGTCAAACATTTGCATTATATAAAAATAGCATGTCCTAAAATGTGGTAAATAGAAGAAATGTGACTTATTTTACAGAACTGAAAAACTGCCAATTGCAGAATGAATGCAAGATCCTGAATGTTCACCTCCCTCACCCACCGACATAAATTTCGCCTTATACCACAGGCCCATATCCATGCCAGAAAAGGAAGAGCATAGAGCTATTGACATCCACTATCTATACATGATAGAGCAAACATTTTTATAAATATCCTATACAGATAAACAAAGATTATTCTTTTATAACCTTTCTCCAAAGTGCACCATCATGTAATACATCATTCCAGACACTGTCATTAGTACCCAGAGGATTACCAGTACTAAAGACGATGTAATATGTAGTAATTACCAAGAGGCTGGGCAGCTCTTAGCTTAAGCATATATCATGGTAAGAACTGCCATGCCATCTACCAAACAGCATTTGGATTTGAGAGATGCAGCAAGCCAGTATCTTCAGATGAATTACGTAAGGAATACTGAACCACAGAAACAGTAAACTTATGTATGCACTAAAATTTTGACTCAATGATATGAAAACAGATGTCTTTTATAGCACAAATGGCAAATGGACCAATACCTCTGTCTATTTAGTGAGTAGCTCCAATCATGGTAGGGATGATGACTTTACTACAGAAATCAGGTATGAAGGCAGATATCTGTACATTTTTTAAAATAATGGTTAATTGTCATGTAAAACTGAAGATCACATGTGTTTGTTCAACATGATGTGCTGCAGTTTCTTTCACATCACAATGATTTTCTATAGGTGACTTGACAATCCTCCAAATGTGTGTATGTGTGTGTGTTTGTGTCTGTGTGTGTATGTGTGTGTGTGTATGTGTGTGTGTGTGTGTGTGTGTGTGTGTGTGTGTGTGTGTGTGTGTGTGTGTGTGTATCCTGCAATAATCTGGCATCTCATCCAGGGTTAGGGGTGGATGTAATAGTTATGGCATTTACCATACAGACCAAACTACAGGGTTTGCTTCTAATCTTTGGGAAACATGGCTAGGCTTAAAAAGGCCCCCTGGGGTCATTACACTAGTCATTGCTCATAAACAGTTTCAGTGAGGGATTTGTTCTCTTACACCTATTGACAGATGAAAAGGCTTTGACTACCTCAAGATTTAGGAAAGGATAAAACAGATACTGTAAAATGAATGAATGAATGAATGAATGAATGAATGAATGAATATTTATATTTTCAAAGAGCTAACCTTTTGGAATGCATTGTATTAAATCAAAATGCAAAGTAGCACCCCTTTTATTCTGCATAGTATACCAGTTTATCATTTTGTATTACTTGAACCCCAAACAACACTTCTTTAAATATGTCTTTGCTTAGTCCTACTTCATTTGTAAATGGACAACACCTTTATAATAACAGTAAACTATTTTAGCTGATAACCGATATATATATATATATATATATATATATATATAGAGAGAGAGAGAGCAGGGTGGCCGCGGTGGTGCAGCAGTTAGCGTTCTTGTCTCACAGCAAGTGGCTCTCTGGTTTGATCCTCGGTTGAGGTGCATTCTGTGCAGAGTCTGCATGTCCTCCCTGTGGTCACTTGGGTTTCCTCCGGGTGCTCCGGTTTCCTCCCACATCCCAAAGACATGCTGTAGGTGGATTGGACACTCTAAACTGGCCCTAGGTGTGAGTGTGTGCATGTGTGTACCTACTGTGGAAGGTTGGGCGACAGGCTGGCAACTCGACACCGTAAAAACTCCACTGCCAATCATGAATGGACAGCCGATCCACTGTGGCGACCCCTAACCAGGAAAAGCCAAAAGAAGAAGAAGATATAGTGGTTCATTAATTCAGCACATGTGGAGACTTAAAGCAATACTAGAAACAACAGGAAAGTGATGGGGAATACACTGCAAGAAGGTTTGGAAACAAGTAACAAGTTCTAAGGTTACAAGTTTTGTTTTACAATTTGAAGCCATATATAAATCCACTAAGAAAGAAAGAAAGAACATCTTGGGAGATAATGTACAATGGAACCATTGTCCTTTTGCAGCATGGAAAGGGAAAACTGTAACCCAGTTTTAAGGACAAGAGGCAGAATTATGATGACAGGTTATTTACCTGTTATGAAACAAGCTTTCGTTTGACCAACATGAAGTTGTTTTTAACATTTCACAAATGTCCTGTAGAGATGGAGTCCTGAAAAGACACATCTTCAATGATATATGTTTACTTCAACTGTCTTAATATTTGAATACTCACAAGAGAGTTGGGAAATATACTTGTTTTTATTTATTTAATACCTATGCAAAATAAATAAATTAATACATATAAAAAATAGCTCGGTAGCTGCCACTGCTTCAGCGTACTCAAATAGGAATCCTGCCGCAGAACTAAAACAACATGGGCAGTTTTGTAAAACTTAACCAAAATCAGCAAGTCGTGCTGTTTGGAAACGGCGGATTTCGGTTAGTACATGTAGCAGTCAGAATTTTTCCGACTGCCTTGAGAGTAAACCTAAGCCCCGGGACACATTAAAGAATGCCCGATAGCAAACTGCATTCCTGAACATATTTCAATATGTTATGCTTTCTATGCCCATTTGCAGAAAAAGACACCGAGAAAGCAAACACTCATATTTACACACACCAATCTGTTAGGTTGTCATTCAGTATGCTGAAACGTATCCAGTACAGTAGTACTCTTCTTAAAGGAAGTTAGCGTATTCAGCAAAGGTCTCCACTCTCCAGTAATATTTGGGGTAATCATTTCTCGTTTTAAATGTTATGAAATTATTTAGGAATGGAAATGAAAATTTCATTTCATTTTAATCTCCATGATAGTTAATAAATCTGATTAATTTGCGGCGGATGGATTTGTTAACCTTGCTTGAGTTATACAACCCCCCCCCCCCCCCCACACACACACACCCTAAATACATCTGTTAGTTGAATATCACCATCGTATTCACCAAAGTCACGTAAGCATTTACATATCACGTCCTACAAATTAAGTGGTACTGGAAGAGAATGGCAAACCCCAGCAGCCAGCTATCTCCAAGTGAGCTATCATGTCACCGGTGTTCATCTGGCACACTGCCGAGCTTTCAATACAGTGGCAGACATACTATCTACCTCCCGGCACAAAAATCGAAAACAATGTCAAAATATAATGAGGGACAAAGGCCTTGCCACATCAGGAACAAACTTTAAATATTGCTTTTATATATTCAAAATATTACTAGGATCAAAAGTTTTGCATTAGCATTCATTCTCTGAGGAATGTGAAATTTGAAGCTGAAAATGTCTGTCTTTATTTAGAGACTGTGATCTTCAATGACTTAGACTACATTTTATTGTGAAACAGAGCAAAAATACTATGCAAAAGTAGTGAAATTCTGGGAAATGGGGGGGGGGGGGTGAGAGCCATGTAAGAAAACCAACGCGTTGTCATGTTGCCCAAACAACAAACGTAGACCAAATATTTGGAGTTTACTTATTGTCTACGATTTTAAAGTTTACATTCCAAGCCTAGTCCTACTAACAAAGCTATACCACTGACCAACCTCAAAATGTAAAGTTTAAATAGAACGTTTCAAAGTATGATCATTCTTAACAGGCCGGAATAAATACCAATAAGTGAATAAATAATCTACTAACCGTTCTCCTACATGTCATTTGTCACCATACGAGACACATGTTTTGAAAGCTTTATGCAGAATAAGTTACCACTCAGGAAGAAACACTGCATGTCATTATAATCACCTGAGAGCGAGGTCACAAAATAACGGTTCAAGAGGGTCTTAACAGTTCCATCAGCTCCCGTGGGAATCAAAAATCTTTTTTTTTTTCACTGTAATTGAAGAGTAAAATACACTAGTTTAGCTTTTCAACTAGACACACACGGCATCGATTTTTGAAACCAGGAGAGCTGTCCCAAGGTGACTGTGGAAGAATAGGTTTTCCACTTAAACTGTGGCAATACATAAGTAAATAAATAAAAAAGTCACACCTTTTCACCTTTTCTGCCACTTCTTGACCTATCCAAGCCAATGCAACAATGCTGAGATCAGGTTAGTGACAGCAACACTGCACCTGTTCTAAACCGCCTTGTAGACAGCAAATGAGGCTTACCTGAAGGTTGGAGACCTTAATCCTTTAAATGACAACGGACTGAACGGTTTCACATCCCTTCAACTGCTCTCCCTAGAACACTGAAAATATTTCAGGAAAGGGAACCTCAGAGCCGAGTCCACTATTAGTGCTGCCGTCCCAGCCCCCCAAATTAAATCTCTCTTTTTCTTCTTGCTCTCTCTCTCTCCCTTACGTACAAACAGTTACGCACAGACCGTCTCTCACTCTCCCTCTTCCTACCCCCCCCCCCCAACACACACACACACACACCGCCACCACCACACATACAGACGTGAAAACACACGGAGTAAGAGAGGAAAACCCTTTCGTGACTGGAATCCGCATTCTTTCAGTTCTCTGGGATCCATGGCAACGAGTCCATAGCCCCCAAAAATCTCCAGTAAAGGCTTCACTCTTACACTATCTCAATGACAGGACAGCGAGTTCCTCCTTCGTTTCTTCCTGAAGTTTAACTCTCTGGGGGCCTAGGTAAAAGTCTGCGCTGGCACAGTGTGGGATGTGACCGATAGTGTTTTACAATTCTGGACTCGCTGGATTCCGGCATCTCTCGTATAGCACTTGCTATTTCGTTTTTGCTAACCGACAAAATGGGCATACATTTTCTGGACGTTAATTAGCCCTCTTTCAGCTGCTTTCCCAGTGAACACAGCATATTGCTGCTGTGCCCGCTGATGCATTTTGTTTGTTACATGTTTATACATTACTTCATAATTTTCACCAGCTCCAAATGCTTATGTCTTTACTCAGTTACCCAATGCAAAATGCCACACACTGGCCCACGTCTAACACCTTCCACTCTATTTGAAAGGGCAGTCCAGATGTTGGAACTGGCAAATGCCCTTATATATCAGGAGTCACATTTCTATTTAATTATTACATCGCATCATGTTACACACACACACACACGTACGCATACACTTTTTTAATTTAATTTTAATTATGAGTCACGCGCTTATGCTAGTTTTGTGCTGTTTTTATTTTAAGGTGTGTGTGTGTGTGTGTGTGTGTGTGTGTGTGTGTGTGTGTGTGTGTGTGTGTGTTTCCTCTAAGATCAAACCATATGTCTTTATATTGATTGGGGCTACAGCTTGTCTTGAGAAATCTCATTTTTTATAAGAAAGACCCTACTTTGGGCATCTGAAAATGAAGTCCACAAGTAAAGGGTTCTGCTAAACTGAGTTAAGAACTAACCTCATGTTTGTGGTTGGGAGAATGGCCTAATGGTTAAGGTGCTTGTCTTACAAACTCAAGGTGCAGCGTTTAAGTCTCACAAGGGATAACTGGCTAGGCTTAAAATGGCTCGCAAGGGCAGTTAGCTTAGTACTAACCTATCAACCTGTAATGTATGTCTGTGCTCTAAATACTAGTACTACATAACACTGATAATAATAATAACCATGCATATAGTATATGTGTGTCATGCTTCTGTATTAGTTAAAATATTTTCTGTAGTTCTTAGGTAGGACTACAGGAGAAAACTTGGTTCCAGTATGTCTAGATAAGCCAAGATACAGCTCAGTGTGCGAAAAGCAGGAACATAATTTGGTGCTGAATTGACTAGATTTCTATCATTTTCATCATCAGCATTGTAATCACAATCATTATTGTCATTACCATCGTAATTAATTAAGCTTGTAGTGCCAGAAAACATCATATATATAAATTCAGGTCTGTGTTTACTGATCAAATGGTACATTTGTTGAACTACTACTATTCATCGCCAATGTACCACCGAACAGCCATTTCAATGAACATGCATATTCATAAAAATTATGTCATCGAACAGTCATAGTCATTCCACATACACAAAACAGCATTAGGTATGCATTGGAGGGCCGTTCACCAAACCCTGCTCATGTGGGGGGCTGCACCCCCCACACTCCCGCTAAGTATATATAACAACTCCAAGATTGCACTACAGTGGAGAAAGGGCAAATGTCCTTATCCTTACCATAATGCAATCTTAGTAAGAACTACATGCTGTTTTGTTTCTATGGGCAAATTATAATATTTACCATTCCCCACTGTAGTGCGATCTCAGAGTTGGTATATATATATATATATATATATATATATATATATATATATATGTAGCGGGGGGGTGAGGGTGCAGTCCCCCACATGAACAGGGTTCGGTGAACGTCTCTCCAATATATACCTGGTGGTGTTTTGTATGTCTGGGCTGACTATGAGTGTTCAATGAGATCATTTTTCTGGATATGCCTGTTGTTTGAAATGTATGGTCGATCGTACGTTGTCAGTGAATAGCCAGTTGACAAATGTACCATTCGATCAGTAAATAAAGACCCTAGAGATTCTTGATTTTTATGACCTCTGCTATTTAACATGCATAGTTCATAGTTCATGTGTCATAGTACCTATATTGGTTTGGATTTCTCATATAAATGATACTTTGCAAAGGTATCATCCCCCCTCAAAAAAAAAAAAAAAATATATATGAAGAGAATATATTTAACCAGACTACTCACAATACACTAAAACTGCATTCTTTGAAAGATATGCAGAACTGATTCTTACTTAAATGGGGCCTCATGCAAGGTAATGGACTGAGGTCCCCTAGCCATAAAAATATCCCATTATCTGGCTGTCTCTCCCCACTTACCATAAAACACTGTTCACACCTGTAAGTGTACATTATGTATTCCTCTTTACTTTTAATATGATCTCAGAAATTTGGATTTTATGTAGTACGTTCATTTCAGATTTGTCAAGGAAGGCATTGAGAGCCATTTGCTAAACAAAACTTAACACTCACATTGAAAACAACCTCTTCCCTTGAAACTTACATTTACTGAAGGAGCATCTGGCAGCCATTATACTGCAAGAGACATGCTGAGATTAATTGCCAGATATCATAAGAAAAGCAATGCTAGACTGAGGGCAGTCTTAGTAAGTTCACTATAGTACATTAAGGTGGAATAATAATAGGCCTGAAAATATATAGTCAGAATTGTGTTTTCATGTATATATTCAGTTTCAGGGAAAGACAGTTCATTAGAAAGGAAAAGATAATTGTGCTGGCTGAGCATGAGATGTGCAGAAATACAGAATGTTCCTTTCTCAAGGGAAAGATGTATGTACTTGCAATGGAATGCTAGATAAAGAATTGACTGTGAGGCACATGCAAGACAAGGCTTGGAAACCAAGGCAAAAGAGGTGTGTACAATATTACAGAGTTTTGATATTATTAAGATATGCTTCAAACATTGTCAGGAGTCAGTAAGTTAGCTTTTGGACTGATATGTCTCACCCTCACTCAGCTCCCCTCCCACCAACTCAAGAACTATCCCTATTCACCCCCCACATATTCTACCAACTATATTACTCAAACATAAAGCATCCCTACAACTTAACATAGTAACCCTCCCACCATACCTATTATCCAAAGAGCACAATCATAAAGTTTCCCTTATAAACAAACACATTCAAAAACTGAGAAAACTAATAACCTCATGCATATCAAAACTAGCCCTAAGTGGAGATATCCACCCCAACCCTGGCCCAACCATCTCCAACCCCAATCCTCATAATCAGACTAGAAACCACAACTTCTCCCATATTACAGCCAATAGAAAGCCAAATGACTTCCTTCTACTAAGCCTAAATATTAGAAGTATATCCAACAAAGTCCATGAACTCCATGCCACCATAGACTTGTACTCCCCAGATATAGTCATCCTGACAGAAACCTGGCTAAAACCTCACATTACCAGTGAGCAAATACTCCCTACAGGTTATGGCATACTAAGAGTAGACTGGCTAAACAAGAAAGGAGGCGGTGTAGCTATAATATTTAAACAGCATATACACATCCAGATCTTAAAATCATCAGCTCCACAAATAGGCAATGAAGAAATAATATATACCAACCTCAAAATAAACCAAAACAAAACCATCAACATAACTGGATGCTACTTCCCACCTGGCCAAAACATCCCTCCAATAGAAAACCTCCTCAGCTGGTCTACCCACCATCTCCCCCAAGAAACTATCATTTTAGGTGATTTCAATATTGACTGGCAATCCTGTTCTGGCAACCATCCAACCCATCGTGTAAACCTTCATGGCTTCACCCAACTAGTCCAGTCGCCAATCAGGATAAATAAAAACTCCAGCAAGCACACTACCCTGGATTGGATACTAGTGAGTAAGAGCTCCCAGTCATATATAACAGGCTGCTTATCAGATAGCCTCAGTGATCACTCCCCAACATTCCTACTGAAAAAATACCTATACCAAGCTAAACCTGTCGTCTACCATCAGATACGTAAAAAAATAAACTTTAACCCACTCACATTCATCTCATCCCTCAAAGAATGTAACTGGCATCCTCTAAAGTACCTCAGTCTTGATGACACAGTTGAATTTTTTAATACTACCTTCCTGAGCATCCTTAATTACCATGCCCCCATAAGACTTTCCAGAATCAAAGCACAACCCTCCCCGTGCTACAGAAAACCACTAAGTCAGAAATGAAAAACAGGTATAAAGCCTGGGAGCACTGGCGCAAAACCAAGACCCACTCAACTAGACAGAAATTCCTAGAACTACGCAATAGAGTCAAAAAGCTAATAAAACAGGACAAATTCCAATACTACCAGTCTGCCCTAGACTCCTCCAATCACAGCCCCAAACAATTCTGGTCCTCCATAAACTCCATCCTCCACCCAGGTAAAGTCAGTACCCCTCCTCCTAACATCCCTCACTCCTCAGAAAATATTGCTACCTCATTCAACACACACTTCACACAAACCATACTATCACTAGCTAAACAACACAACCCCCCTCCCCTCCAACCCACACCTTCAACTACTAATCTTCCCACTGCCTTCTCTTTTTCTCCTGTACCTACCTCCAACATAAAAATACTCTTAACTAAACTTAAACCCACCAAATTAGCAGCAGACAACCTCCCAAGTGAATACCTACAAATCACAGCTGATGCTTTGGCCTACCCAGTATCCATCTTGATTAACCGATCTCTGTCAGAAAGTTATGTTCCGACACTGTGGAAAGTATCACATATAATTCCCCTCCACAAAGGCAGCCCCTCCACAGAACTAACCAATTACTGCCCCATAGCTATTCTCTCTCCACTCTCCAAAATACTAGAGAGATGCATATACTCTCAGGTCTCAGACTACCTCCTTACTAACAACCTCCTTTCCAATACTCAGCATGGTTTCCGACCAAACCATAGCACCACCACTGCCTTACTCTCCTTTACTAACACTATCCTTCAGCATAAAAACAATGGCTATCTCTCCTCTGCTACTTTCCTAGACCTATCTAAAGCATTTGACATGGTCCCACACAAACAACTTATCTCTGTCCTCAATAACCTATCCTTCTCACAATCAGTCACCAACTGGTTTCAGAGTTACCTGTCTGACCGCCAACAATCCATTGTATGGCAGAATGACATATCTCCCCAACTACCTGTCTCCATAGGGGTTCCCCAAGGATCCATAGTTGGACCCCTACTCTTCTCTGTTTTCACAAATAATCTAGCCTCTGCCACCAGACATGGCACGCTTATACAATACGCAGATGACTCGACCATCATCTGCTCAGCCCAGTCCCTACCCAAACTGCAAAAAGTCACACAGGAAGCTTTTTCCTCTGTTGAAACTTGGTTATCTGATGCCCAATTAATACTCAACTCAAACAAAACTAAACTACTCATCTTCCAACCCACCTAACATACTCAAAACAACTCTCACATTAACATCACAGCAAAAGACAACACCACTATATACCCAACTGAACACACCAAATTGCTAGGAGTGGGAATAGACAATAAACTAAAATTTGACATTCACATATCCATGACCATAAAAAAAGTCCACAAAAAACTAGGAGCATTATACAGAAATAAGCATCTTCTCACCAAAGCAGCAAAGATTTCAGTAGCAAATTCCCACCTTATCTCCACCCTACTTTATGCCTCTCCGATATATACCAACTTAAGGCAATGCAATCTAAACAAGCTAGAGACCTGCTGCAACAAAATTGCCAAATTCGCCACAGGGGCATCCTACCGTAGTCACCACTGTCTCTCAATTGCTGAACTGGGTGGCTTGAACTCCCTCACCTCCTTCAATGGTATCAACTCTCACTCGCCCATAAACTAGTAAACCATCCACTAAATGTCCCATCCCTCCAGAATCTACTCCAACCCTATCACACCACCAGACCACTAAGATCCAGCAACAAAAATCACTTGCAGATCACTAAAGCCAATAACTCTGCTGGTGAAGCACTATTCTCTTGCACCATAGCCAAATTATGGAACTCCCTCCCACCCACAATTACCTCCGTACCATCATTCACCCACTTCAAAACTTTACTAAAAGTGCACCTAAAAACATGCTGGCTATGCCCTTGCAACTCCCACTCTAATATCACCCACCCCATCCAACCACTACCTTTCTTTCCACTTCACTAACTGCCTTGATTATAGCAAGCTCAGATGCCCATAAGCCTAGTACTTATACAGCAGGAACTTCTTATTTTAACATTTTTTAATGTCTGTTATGTACTTCACAGATAAAGATTCTAGTTGTCTACTGATTTACTATGTTCTTCATCTGTAAATATGTTGTAAGTAATTGCTATGCAAATTGTTAATCGCTATGTAATCCAATGTAACTACTGTCTGTTTATTTTAACTGTGGAGCTTTTCTCCCCGAGCCTCCGCTGAAAATGGACCTATGTCCTGTTGGACACTTCTGGTCAACAAATATAAATAAATAAATAAATAAATAAATAAATATGTAAAGGGTTTTTACAGTACAGACACTCGAGTCTGAGCACAGAAGTCAGGTCAAATATCCATAATATTCAGGAGGAAAACACTGTTTCAGTTGATATTATTTAGGAGATTCAGAATATACATGCAGAAACTTTGGATATATTTATCAGCACTATTATTGTTATCCAGCATTCCCAAATTTTTATAGGCTGCTATTGTTTATCTGCACTGCTATTAAATGCAGTATTTGGATATTGTGAACATCTAATAAAGCATTATTAACTGAAATACAGTGTTTGGAGACTTTATTGAAAAAGTACAAAACGACTTGGCCCATGAAGGAGAGACTGGCACCTGTTCAGCACAAGTTTGGGTAATTGACAGATACAAACTTTCAGTCCAATCTCATTTCAGTGAGTTAACACAGTAACAGTGCATTTATAGACTTCACATTGTCAAGCTGATTAACAGCCAACTAATAAACACTGTTATCAGCAGTCAATAAAAAAGGGTGTAGCCAGGCATGCTATTTGTATTCTACTGAATACATTTTTCTGAGCACTATTTTTATGACATGTTATGTCAACAACTTTTTAACTTAATACTGCCTTCAGCAGATACATAGCTTGTATACATAACGGATTTCTAAACTTGAAGCAATGTCTAATAGTTTTACAGAGAGTAAATGAAAGTGATGCATGCATTTATTAAGTGCATAGAGTTGACAAAATTATGACATAACTGCTCATTATTTTTGAATGCTAACTGGGGAGAAATTTGAATTTATGTGCACTAACTGGAGTTCTCTGGCTATACTCCGGTCAACAAAACAGGGAAACCAATGATCTCACCCAAAGAACACAGTTTATATGATGCTGCTCCTGTTTACTACAACAGAATCCTTATTTTGCACCATAACTATCCTTGGATGTAGGAACCAAGTATACACACTTATGCACATGACCATCAATTACAGCTCTTTCTTTGACTATGTACATGTAATCTCATATGTCTCCTTATGATTAAATGAATGAACAGATACATAAATTATGATGTAGAATCATACAGGGCAACTAACTATACCCCTCATATCCATACAACCTCAGCTGAAGAATCAGAGACAAAGGCACACAATTAGGAGCAGATTTTAAATATTGGTCTTAGAAAGTTGCTAGAATAACAGGTTTTGTGTTATCAAGAATTTTCTGAATGAAGTCTTTACTCATGTCTGTCATTATTTCATGACTGCAATCCACAACAATGTGCCACAAAACTACAAACATTATGAGGAACAAACTAACATACCACTTAACTTCTTTGATCAAGACTTCAAGACAAATTGAACAAAAGTTATGAGGAGGACCACTTTTTATTTATTTTCTGTCTAACCAGGTAAACTCATTGTACAAAGTTTCCCTTTTCAAAAGTAAACCAAGAGTACAGATTGATTAAATTACTTGCTAAAGGTCACACGGTATGTAAATGGAAGCAGAAGGAATAAAACCTTATACTTTTGCTTAGAGGAAGGAACTTTTCCCGCAAACCACAAAACAGAACCTTAACCCTCAGAACTAAATGGTAGACAACACTCATTTGTTTAGGAAGTTAATAGAACAGTGTGTTTTATCACCATGCTATTCCAGAGCAATGAAAAGACGAAAGAAACTTGATTAACTGGCTGAGAAGAAAATGTAGAATATAGTGAGAGATAGCCTAGGTCAAAAACATGAGAAATATTAGGTAAAATTATACATGATCCTAAAAAATTGGGGACAGTTGAGAGGTGAAACTATAGCCTCCCCCAACACACACACACACACACACACACACACACACACACACACACACACACACACACACACACACACGTACACAAGCAAATAGACTCCACAGTTACTCTCCACAATATCCACATGGTCACATTGACCTCCTCAACATTAAACATTACCAGTTTTTAAAAAGATAGCAACACTGCAATGTCTCAAGAAAGTTGTTTGAACAGCAGCACCAGAAATGCAATAAAGTAGAGCATTTCTATTTTACTTTGCTTACAGCTCAGCTTCAGTTATAAATAAATAAATACATATATAAAAGTCAGGAAATATTGCATTCTACTTCTGTCAGTACTTGTATGCACCATGACTGCCCATATATGGAAAATGGCAAAGAAACTTTAAGTAATGTGAGTAACATCATGTCAATCAGGTGACAAGAAATTGGTGGTTGTTTTTGTTTACTGATGCATAGTCATGGAACACAGCAACCATGGTTGTGCATCAGTAACCTACAGAATAGTAGCATAAACATTATAAGATTGATGTTTGTGCCTGGCAGCATTGATGCCTCCCAACAAGCACTAGGCCTTAGGCAGCTGCCTAGGAAGCATAGGGTTAGACTCAGATATGAAAATGTGACACTGTGATGTCTAGTATTTTTTATTCCTTCTCTTTACTAGAAAATGCTAAACTGGTTATAATGGAAATGTTCTGATCTGTGAATCGGAGTATTGTTATGCTATTAAGAATAATTAAAATTTGTCAGCACTGTGAAGATAAGCCAAAATGCAAATAAACTTTCATATAATTATGTAATGTTCTAAGAAGACTAAACTTCTTCATATGAATTGCAGGGCTCATTTTCCCAGAGTTAAGTTAACACATATGGTAATAAAACAACTAGATATAGATGAAATGCAATGTCGTATGGTCATAAACCACTGCAGTGAAGAGTAATCATATTTGCTTATTGTTCAGAGATTTCAAATCACACTTATTTAATTAAAATACAAATACATTGTCCAAGTTCAACAATTCTTAGATTTTTACTTTACTTAGGAGTGTCTGTGCTCCCTTTCAGACTATATCTTTCAGTTTATTAGACTGCACTTAAAAGTTAGGCTAATTGTGAAATGCATTTTTAGTCCAAAGGAAAAAAAAACATAAAAAAACCCATAAAATCAATAACCAAATCAACAAATTAATAAGAATACAGCTAGATAGTGCAACATTTGTTGATGGTCATTTCTGGATGGGTTTTATAGTCAAACAAGATAAATGAATTAGGTACGGTTTAGAACTTGTGTTAGATTTTAATATAGTTGCCTTGGAGATGCCAACTATACATTTGATATAGTACATTAAGTTCTGCACAGCTAACCACTTGAGATTTCAATATAATTAAATTACATCGCACTACATGCCTTGATAGTATATTATATGAAGATGCAAACTAAAAGAGGGAGCAGACAAATAGATCAATATTCCACAATAGGTCACAATAGATTAGACAATTGTTGAACTTGGTCAAAACAATTCCGGACAACACCAAGAAAGGAGGGGGGGGTGTCCATATTCATAAAGGACACCCACACCTCAAGGTTGGTGGCAACGCATGATGCATCGGAGACCATCCAGGTGCAATTAACCATAGGCAAGACTGCTCTGCAATTTGTAGCATGTTACAGGCCACCCTCTCAAACTCAGGAACCTCACATGGCCTTCCTGAAAACATTGGAGGGGATAAATGTATCTCCAAACACCATCATACTAGGTGACTTTAACTACCCTAATATAGACTGGGAACACTACTCAAGCCCGAACACTCTAACCCAAAGATTCCTGGAGTTCATAAACTCAAATGCCATGGAACAACTAGTCACCATCCCCACAAGAGGAGAAAACATACTTGATCTCATCATCACGAACATGGGATCAAAATGTTCAACACCGAAGTATACCCTCACTGGTGAGATCAGATCATAAACTAATCTCGCTGGAGGTCCTCATCCCGCCCACCTGAAACAAAAAGACCACAGTGAAAAACTTCTCAAAAGCCGATTTCACACTTCTAAAAACTAGTGTGGTCTCCTTTAAGGCCCCTGAGCCAGTGGTAAACATTACTCAAACCGCTGAATCACTTACAAATGCCTTCTACCAGCACCTACAGGACTGCATGGATCAGGCAATCCCAAACAAAACTAAGACTCTCTGTACCAAAGGCAAGCGTCCAGTCTGGTGGACCCCAGCCATAAACAAGCTCTACAACAAAAGGAGGAAGCTACTACAAGATAGAGCAAAATCCTTGAAAGGTAAGACACCTTTGATCATTATAAGTAAAAACTAAGAGCTCTCATAAAATCATCCAAGGCAAATTTTGAGAGAAAAATCGCCAAGGACTCTAAAGAGAATCATAAGGCCTTCTTTAGCTATGTTAGAAACCTAGGAGGAAACTCCCAGATATGCTCAGAATTAGTTCAAAATGATGTGAAAATTACTGAACCTACACACATTGCCAACATACTGGCTGACAGGTTCAGTGCAAACTTCTCCCCTCCCCCAAAAAGGAGAGATATCTATTCCAGAGGATTGTAGCCCCCAAACATCTCCAACGCCCAGGTGAGAACTGCCCTCACTAAGGCAAAAACACAGCATCCATGGGACCGGATGGTGTCCCCGGCTGTGTGCTTCATGAACTCAATGAGGAATTAAACCCACAGTTAGGACAGCTGTTTAATCTTAGCCTCACCTCAGGATGCATTACCCAAGGAGTGGCGACGGCGACTGTGGTCCCACTTCATAAGGGCGGTGCCTCCACAGACCCTGGAAATTACCGCCCCATTAGCTTGACAAGCCTTATCTGCAAAGCCATGGAGAGGATCATAATGGAACTCATAAATAAAGACATAGGGAACTTGCAGACTTTGGATCCAACTCAGTTTGGCTTTGTCAAAGGCAGATCCTGCCTCTTAAACTTGGTTGACTTTTTCGAGACAGTCACCAAGGCCATTGATGAGGGAAAGGCAGTCCATACAGCCTACCTCGACCTGGCAAAGGCCTTTGACACAATACCCCACTCAGGTATCATCGAAAAACTCATCAGCTTGAATGTAAACCCATACATCACAAGATGGGTTGCAAACTGGCTAAGTGACAGAGTTGCTGGAGCCATGTCAGACTCAAAGCCTGTCACAAGTGGTGTCCCACAGGGCTCAGTCCTGGGTCCACTCTTGTTCGGCATCTACTTTTCTGAAGTACAAGCAAACACAGGAGGGTTATGGCTGACAAAGTTTGCAGATGACTGCAAACTGGGCCATAGTGAAAACACATCTGACACAGATATCCTCCAGAAGGGCCTCACAGAAATGGATAACTGGTGCCAGAGCCATGGCCTGAAGTTAAACGCCAAAAAATGCATAGTCATACCCTTTGGGAAAAACAAGGCTACCCCTAGCTACCATATAGGTGGCAATCCACTGAGCACAGAAAAAGTCATCAGAGATCTGGGGACCCAGGTTGACAGTAGCCTTTCGTTTGACACTCATGTTGCTAAAGTAGTTAGGAAAACCTTCTATATCACCCACCTGATCATGAAGGGATTCACATCTAGATCAAGGGAGGTCATCGTCCCCTGTACTCATCACTTATTAGACCTATGATTGAGTACAATGCCCGTTCGAATGTATCTGACCAGACACCTGCTGCAGCTTGAAAGGCCCCAAAAGTTCCTCACCAAAAGGATAAAGGGTCTCAAAATATGTCTTATGCTGCCCGACTGAAAGAACTCCAGCTCTATTCAGTCTCATACCGCTTGCTCAGAGGTGACCTGTGCCTGACATATAAGGCCATGTCAAACCCAGATTTGATGAATATGCTTCACCTCAAAAATCTAGATCCCTCAGAACCACAAGGGCGGGAGACTTAAACCTTGACACGGTTATAAATAGAACGTGCTGGAGGGACAGATTCATCACCCAGAGACTCCCTATGCTGTGGAACAAAATCCCGGTACATGTGAGGCAGAGCACCTCTCTGGTCTTGTTCAAGAGGAATCTTGACCAATGGATGGGAGATTGCAGATATACCCCAGGGATTACTTCAGCGTCACTGCTTGACAGAGGCACAGCAAAATGATAGGCATAGTTTTTATTCAAACTAAAGGGGTGGCGAAAGCCACATAACTATGGGCTAGGCTTATAAATGCCCTTGGGCAGATAGCCTAGTATGAACCTATGAACCTATGAACCTATGAACAATAAATAAATAAATAAGTAAATAAATAAATACATAAATATATAAAGCAATAATAACTTGACAGGAGCTGTCTTTATTGACATCACAAAAGCCTTTGATCCAAATGACTATAACTTAGTATATGGCAAACTAACTGAAATAGGCATTAGTGACAAAGCAGAACCTTGGTTTGTAGATTTCCTCACTGATAGATTCTTCAAGGTGAAAGTAGGCACCACCATGTTTAAAACTGCTCCTCTTATGAAAGGAGTCCATTAGAGTTTCACTTTAGCCCCTCTGTTATTTTTCATATTTATCTACAAATTCCTACCTGATCACCCTTATATATCTCTAATGGTCATCTACAGGTCAAAACAATTCCAATCTGTTATACAACCTCAGCTCCTACATGACCTCCAAATCCTCAACCAATGGCAAATAAGCCATCACTCAGAAACAATAACATTGCTATTTGGAACCAACCAAAAATATAGCCAATGCACCCATTTTCCTTAATATTGAATATGTTAACAAAACCCCAATGCAAACTAACACATCCTTCTAATACCTTGGCATTTGGCTAGAACAGTCTCTTAACTTTCACCTACACTCGTACACTTTGAAACACACAGAAAAAGATCAAAACACTACTGTCCTGGGCAAAAAAGCTATCAGCTCTCCTGTCCAAGCCAGCCAAAGTTGCCATAGACAAAGGAATACTGTTATCTGAAATTACACATGGACTACCCATAGTTCCTGCAGCCTAAAAGAAAAATTACCATCACCTTGCAAACCACCTCAATGAAATCTGTCTGTTCATAAATAAATCCCCATTACTGAACACCACTGCCCCACTCTCACCAAAGCTAAATGGGTCCCATTACATTTGACATACAATCTCCTCCTAGGATCACTACTTCACAAAGGTCTTTTTCCTGAGATATCTTTCCTTTTCACTCATGAACATTTCATCAACCCCTTCCCATATAACCTTAGGGGGTATCTTCAACTTCAACCTACCCTACTAACTCCAAAAACTATACTTCATTAAACTGACCATTCATTCTTCATCCTAGCACATACATTATGGAATTCCATTCCTTTCTCAATCAGGGACATCCACAATTACTCAAATTTTAGACAACTGCTCAAGGAACACTTCTTCATCCAAACAAAAGGTGGCTGCACTCACACAGGTTGCATCACATGAACCCTGCAGCTCACTCTCACACTTTTTTCTGTATTTCATCCTTCCTTATCTCAACTTGTCACCCTCTCACTTACTGCTTCTTATTCATTTCATATCTTTATCTCTCTCTTTGCTCTTTGCCTCTCTTGCACTTCCACTCCTTTCTGCTCCTTTTCTCTATTCATGCCTCTCTCTCTGTTTCTCTGTTATATTACAATGGTATATTTTCCTGTAACTATTCACATTCTAATGTCTGCATACCTCTCTATATAATGATATGCTGCTATCCCTGTAGCATAAGCCAACTCTGTCATTATGGCTGTATCTTATCCAAAAGCCTCTGCATAATTCCATTTTCCAAACATGTTTTGGCATTTAAACTGTTTCTTGAACGCAAATGTTGTAGTATATTCATGTATCTGTAAATGTTTTGTTCAATTTTTATGTTATCCTTTTTGCTAGGAATATGCCTGCAAATGGTCCATCAAGATCAGTGAACTACCCCAGTAAACAAATATAAATAAATGTTAAATAAATGTTATCCAACCAACCACTCTTGATTATGCTTCAAAACAATGCATTGTATTGCCTGCATTTGTACCAAATCTCAACTCCTCAAGCTTTTCAGTTGATAGGGGCAATTCTAAAATAAAGCACAATAATTTCAACTCTATCTCTAGCAAATATCTTTAGACATTTGCAGGTAAGTTCTACTAAGTACAACAGCTGTGTGTCTCAGTTTGCCCAAAGCATGGTTTACATTTAAATCAAATTTCAGAAATTTTAACAACATACTTCTTATCCTTGATGGTGGGTTATGAAATCACTTAAAAAATGCTCTCTAGAGAATCAAGATCTGACTTAACGATAACTGGTTTTCCATTAATATATTAGTGAAACTTTAGGTAACCACAGACTATCTCTAGAGTTTATTTCTTTGTCTCTACATGTCTCTACATCAGTCAGTACCTGAGAGAATCACATGCTGCTTGCATAACCTCTGGGAGTAATACTGCTTCAAGCTCTTGTTTTCTACCTTTAACTTAAAGTTAAACCAGTTGTGGTACATCATGGAATGTTCAACCAGTAACTTTGGTAACCCAGGAAACTCAGCTATGTTAATATCCAATAGCGTATGTCGTGTTCCTTTTGACAACAGCAAAGTAATAACATGCTATAGCAGTTTGCTGAACGGCACAGCTATATTTGATTTTTGTTAAAGAACCTTATTTAACAATCAAATTGAAATAAATGCCAGAATTTAATTCCAAATTCAAAGCAGCTGAGCAGAACAAATATGATTGATAACTCATTATTTCATTCACATGCATGTATTAATGCATCTTTAGCAAAATACTGTTTTTCTCTGACTGTCATTACAGTTCATTAAAAGTTTTTGTTCATATCTCAAGATCTTGGACTGACAATACTTTCTCTGACAGTATATGTTAGTCCAGTTTTACTTTCTCATAAGCATAAAAATAGATAAAAAATAACCCAGCCTTTATCCCCGGGATTCATGAAGCTTACGCCAGGCACAGGCGTAGCGTAGGCGGTATAACGCCAAATACAGCCGCCGAGCGATTCAGGTACAATCCAATTCCACGTGCACTACCAGCGTACACCAGAACTGCGCAGCCCTCGGCTTAGGTATGCTAATCACCCCATGCTCAGTGCCGCACCATGCAAATGAAGGTACATAGCGATTCATGAAGTGGTGCAGGCGTAGCATAAGCCCACGGAAATGTAAACCAAAAAACACGGTTTACATTTTCCCAAACAGAACATAGGAGCTATGGAAGCGGACCTGACTCATGTATTACAAAGTTAACATATGCCAATGGCTAAATACACAGCCAATGGTATAAGAAAAGATGCACAACACCTAAAAAACAACATTTAATGTCATGTCCACAGTAACGCACAGTACAACCGCAGGGCATGTGTGCGCAAACAGGAACACAAAAAAAATATATACAAATGTCATAAAATCGCAATGTAATACAAATCAGGTTTTCACCATAATACGCAATGGTAGGCATGGTACACCACAACCAAGGTGCAAGGGTTGCTAAGGGCCTGCAACAGTGTTTGGCGTGGTAACTATGAATTAGTAGTCAATGCCATGCAAATGAGGCAGGTAATACTGAATCGCAAACATCCCACCGGATGAAGGATGTACCATACGGCGCAGTGCTATAACACTGAGGAGTGGGTCAGAGGAGATACATGACATCAGCAGAGGGGTGTGCCACCGTAGCAGTAAGCACATTGGAGCAATGCAAATCTGGCCTGGCTGTTGCTAAGCAAAGCTGCAGGACAGGGGTGGGGAGGAAGGTATAGAATCATTTAGCTGAGAGCACATATGGTGCCCGAAAGCGCATGTGTACGGGGATGAAAATGTGCCCGAAACCCGGTAAGCGGATGCACGTGCTGCGAACAATAGCACAAACAGGAATGACAGGGGAAGAAAAGAAGGAAATGCCAAAGTAGGGTAATTGGAGTACTACTGACCAATTAACACCAATCAACTCACGGCGGCCAATCAATGGCAGCTGACAAGTCTGCTCTCAGAATCCTGCAAAACAGGATAGGGGAGGCATTGGATTGCAAAGAAAGGAGGGGAGGCATTGGATTGCAAAGATAGGTGATCTGTCATAGCAGAGCAAAGCAAACTGACAGTAGACCGGCAATAGAATACATTACGCAAGATAAGCCAGGTCTAGGAAAGTACAAATGAAAGCAGGCTGCTGGATGCATGCCAGAAAATGGTAGGTGGAACATGCAGAAATGTAAAGGGAAGGTCAAGAGGTAATCCATGGCAGCCAAATATAATTCAACACCAAAGGAGCCACAATAGTAGTTCCAGTAGTAAAACACATAAGGTACCCTGTAGCTGCGATCGTACATACACTCCGTATGACATGATCGGTGTTCACAGCACAATAGTATAAAGCGTGAAAGCACCCTACACATACCTGTGTATTCCCAAACACTGCACCATAGGTGTAAACACACGGAGAACTTTTAAAATGTACATGTTGGGAGCTGCTATAGCTGTGATTCATCAGCATGTGTTAGAGACTGAAGGTGTTGTGGAGGATGATGCCAACAACCACCGCAGGCCCAAGAGGAGGAGAAGAGTGTTCAGACCAAGGGTAACCTACCAGGGGCTACATGATCTGGAGATAGTAGAGCATTACAGGGTGGACAGGGACATCTTACAGCAAATAGTGGAGCTGTGCCGGCCACGCCTGAGAACCAGAAACAACAGAGGGGAACCCATCCCAGTGGACATGAAGGTATGTGCAAGCTTGTGAATACTAGCCACAGGTACCTTTCAAAGGCCAACTGGAGATATAATGGGGATCTCACAGGCATTAGAATCCAGGGTACTACACCAGTTTCTGGATGCCATGTTACCACATGCCAATGAGCATATATACTTCCCCCGAACTCAGGAGGAGTTGGCCAGCAATATGCGTCATTTCCACCATGTGGCACACTACCCGGAGGTACTGGGTGTGATAGACTACACGCACATACATATCAAGTCACCACCCAGTGAACATGGTAGGCGCTACATAAACAGTAAGGGATTACACTCCATCAACTGCCAGGACGTGTGCAATGCCCAGGGCATTATCATGGATGTGAGTGCTGGCAGCCTTGGAAGCTACCATGACTCCCATATCTGGCATGCCTCACAGCTGTATCAGGTATTTGTCAGGGGGGACATCCCACATGGCCACCTTGTGGGGGATGCTGGCTATGCACTGGAGCCGTGGATGATGACTCCCATCAGAAATGCACACACACCCATGCAAGAATGCCATAATGAGGCACACGCACAAACCAGAATCATCATAGAGCGTGTGTTTGGGATGCTGAAATCATGGTTCCGGTGCTTGGACACATCTGGTGGAGCCTTGCATTACTCTCCAGACACGTGTGCCCACATCTTCATAGTATGTACCATGCTACATAATATGATCCTGCGGAAACAGCTGCAGCAGGGACAAAATGGTGAAGGCCCTCATAGCCCACCGCAATTGCCAAGGCCATCACAGGCACAGAGGGATTCAGACCACGGACACACTGTGCCAGCCCCAGTAGGCAGACGGAGGCATGCCCAGTATGCCTACGCCTTGGCAAAGAGGGAACGTATAGCACATACTCTGACAGTGTAGGCCCCTACGGACTGACACACCTCTTCACCTGCACACACAGTAAAATGGATGGCACACAAACACGACCACATGTAAATTGTAATGTATAGGTGGCCCACTGTGTGAATCCTACATAGGCAGCCCTCAAATATTGTACACACAACAGCTTTTGGAACACGGAATGTCAACACCTGAACAGTACATGCGCCTATCAGCATATGTTGGTGCTGTGTGTATAGGTTCCCAGGTACATCGGTAGGTACACGCCCGATTGTCAGAGGCCATACACCAAACGAGGCAAACAGTGTCCACTGAAGCCACAACATCGAGTAACCAACTGTCACTTAGTGGAGCAGAGGCAATCGCGGGAGGACATGTGTGTAAGTACTGTTCTGCACATACTCAGCACGGATTCCCTGCTGCGTTAATGAGGGGCTCCACATAATGTAATCATGGATGTTGTGTCAAGGCATGGGGTGTACCCATGACAGGTATTCATCACCCCAGCATGCTCCACCTACGGTCGTTTGAAGGTGTAGCACAGTATCGTGTGTAGCTCACTGTGATATACATACCCAATGCCGGAGCACATCCAGTAAACTTCACATGGACATACCATTAACTGGACTCATCAATATGTAAACTAACTGAGTTACCCATGTGAGTGCAGTATGGAGTAACAGCCGTAGTATACTCCTCATACAAAACGACATAACACGTGTACAAATCCCAGATGTCCAAGTGTTAAATGCAGTGACCATCGTGCATGTTCCCAGTCCCACATCCTGCAAGGGATGTAACATAATCCCGAAGGCACGAGTAATGCATGTCTGATGCAGGTCATCAGATCATGTTTAGCACACGATAGCGGGAATATGCGTTGCCCACTGCTGGTAAGAGATGTTTAAATATGACTATACGGATATGTGCGAAACAGGCTAAGCTTCTCCCAATATCACGCAGATCACGGTCAATGATGTTCAAAACAGGTGAAACCAGCATTATTCACCCTTGTACTAATAGCACCTGCTCTCCAGGGTAAAATGACCACTTCCAGGAGTAGAACACGCAATCATGTATACAATCACCTAACACTATTGCTAGCCAAGATGTACCTACGATAGGGTTGCCACCTCTTCAAATGACCAATGTGGGATATACGTCAGATGTCTGCAGGCCGACACATACACCCGGCCAGTACGAAAATCAGAACTTCAATGTTTTACATAGATAAAAGCTTATTCTTGTAATGTTTACTTACTTATTCTGTTTCTATAACATATAGGTGGTTCAGATACAGAATAACTGTTTTATGCAACTATTACATAAACTTTAAGAAATAAATATGTCCTAAAATCTCAGGACATTTGCCATGTTTACAAATATTTTGCAGGACACAACTGCCCAAAGAGGGACTGTCCCTCGCAAAGTGGGACAGCTGGTAACCCTAACCTATGGCAGGTGTGTAATGTGACAGGTAGACATAAATGTGCGGAGTCCAGGAAACAGTATACACCAAGTACACAATGAAAGGTGTAGCTTGCCTGTCACTTTCCCTGTCAGATATATATATATATATATATATATATATATATATATATGTATATATATATATATATATATATATATATATATATATATATATATATATATATATATATATATATATATGTATGTATGTATATATATATATATATATATATATACATATATATAATACAGATAGAAAGGGTGATAGAGTGATACATGTTGATATATACGGATTCACCGATATATGCAAATATATAGATAGGTCAATGACATTCATAACACCTTGGAGGTACAAATAAATAGGATACTACCAACTATGGAATGTGTAACATACCGACACGTGTAACCATGAGGCTGAAAGACCGAAAGAACACAGTACTGGAATAGTAGAACCACGAGTACTACTATGATGATATGAAGGGACATTTAGTTACCGCTGCCGGAGTTGCGGTCCACGTAGGTACTGTGTTCAACTGTGTTTGTGAGTGCCATAGTCTGTGTATGTGTGTGTTGAGGGTGCTGTGTGCATTTCCGTGTGACTGTAATGTGTTTGTGTGTGTCCGCATCGTGTGTCTGTTAGTGCCAACTCGGAGGTAGATCATTATTGTAGGTGTGGGTATAGCTAGCCGTAGGCATACGGTTACCACCTGTTCCACATTAGGAGGGACAGCCCCTCCCTGGGCAGGTGTGTCCTGACATAAAATATTACAAAGGGCAAATGTTCGAGATTGTAGGACATTATTATGTCCCATATATTATGTAATAGTTGCATGAAATAGTTATGCCTGTATGTAAGAAACGTAAATGCTACATGCAATATGATAAGTAGCCAAAGTCCCACAACAATAGGTATGTATTGAGGATAAAAGTATGTGCTATCCTGTGTACTGACCATGGCTATGTGTCGACCTGTAAACACCACTGTGTGTCACGCAAGTGTCCAACAATGGCCATATGAAAAAGTGGCAACCCATGGCAAAGAGGTTCTGTCACCAACACAACTGCAATGACTGCACATATCTGGGACAGAAATACATGGGATAGCTGTCATTTAGAAATATCCCTTTACATATCGCTGCAATTACAGAGGTATGGAAGTATCAACCTCGCCTGCATACTATATAGAAACCAATTAACAACGGCCCAATGTAAAATCCCGTAACATAAGTCTACTAACTGATAGCTCTTTAATTAGGGAAGGGGCCCACACACACACATATATATCTGTAATATGTAGAAATGCAAGCCCCACAAACCTGATTATGCTACGTACACCCACCGACATCCCCCACACTAGAAACTATAGCAATACAGACTGTAATTACAGCACAAACATCCAGTCAGTCAATTACATCTGCAGAACCATCAACATACCTTGTGAGAGACACAATTAAAGGCACCATGCAAAATTGTAGCCATTGTATAATGGAACAAACGGTGATGTTACAGGTTTTGTTTGCAATAGTCCGTTATCAGACGGTTGGGATGACAGGTACACCCACATGTTGAACCACATACTCTAGCCATCACACACAATGCACGGGGGACATGAATCCAAAGTATACTTGTCTCTATACATACAGTTGCAATTACACACAACAAAACACAATACAGGCCATCTCCCCGAAGGTAGGGCAAATGGGCAATGCCCAAGTGGAGAATTCAATTATACTCCACTTTTGCCGCGTAACTGGCAAATGGAGTAGCTGCACAGCTGATGTGCAAGTAATTAGTCACTCAGGAACACCAATTGGCGGCAGGAAACCACATGTTACAGGTATCAACGTATATAAGGATGACTTGACAGACATTCAAACCATATGCTCATACCATATAACTGTTTAAACAGTGTAAGAGTGATAGAGACGAAAGTCCGGAATGATAACAAGGTATGTAGAACACTCGGTATGTAAGTGTATGTATAGCATGTTTTGTATTAATTATTTAGTGTATGTATAGCCTGGTTTGCATTAATTAAAAGTGTCCGCAATGCATAAAGTGGGAAAAGGTATTTATGTAGTGATGTCTTGCTGAGCATACTAACACTTGTAGAAACTGTGTGTCCAGCAGTGGGCCACATGGTAAACATCACAGACTCCACAAGGGATGCTACATGAGGGCTTTAAACAGAACAATTCCATACAACCCACCATCAGTGGTAGGGTATGTCCAACAAGTACGTGCCATAGCAGGGGATAGTATATGTTGATATACTGTGACAGTAGGCATGTGTATGGGCATATAACAACAATGACATATCTAAGGTGGTCCTGCTGTGCAAGTATGCTTTGCATTATGGGATACTATGTAAAATATGTGTAATGTATAGTATTGTAGGTAGATATGTCAGATATTCTACACAACATAACAGGCATATCATGCATACCAAAGGTATTGTCTATTGGCATGTACAATAACAGGATACATATGGCTTGTAGTCACAGGACATTGTAATAGCATGATAGCTAATCTAAATTGAAAGGCTACCAAGTAACCATGCACAAAGGACATGTAATAGCTTCACAGGTTCATAATGGGGTAGTATGCAGTCTGGAAAGTCTATGTGTAAGCGAAACTACAGTGTTCACACCAGTGGCACCTCTCTAGGGTAGTGTCCTGTGAACAGCAGAGCCATGTGTTACCTGCACCTCTGCACAGTATAGCCACTGCAGTGATCCCTGGTGTACATGTGTCTCCCATCCACCAAGTGAGGTATCACATGAACAGTGCTACTGAGTGTCCCTGCGTGATGTACATAGGAATCATGTTCCAAAGCATGGTGATTGTCCGGTTTGGGAATGTAACCCTCAAGCACATCCCACTCATCATTGCGTGTGTGCACATATCCATGAGCATGTTGCTGACAGTGGCTTTTGCTTATGTCGTGTCTGTGGAGTATATCCATTAATATTGTTGTGGACATGGGCCCTGTCTTTTCAGCAGAGGTCACCCCTGAGTATGTAGTATGCAAATGTGTACAGACATGGTGTCTGTAGTTCAGCCGCATACTTTAACTGTCGGAGCTCAATAAATGTCATGGCGTGTTAATGTTGTGGTATGTAAAGCTGTAGCTGTTGTGTAAGGTACACCCTAAATGGGGTGTTGTACCCTTGAATGTGTGTAGAAGTCTGGAGTTCAGAGGTACAATGGGTGCCTATGTACCAGCTACACACCCAGTACAGATAAGTGTGGCCACGTAGAAGGATATTCATGCCACAGTGGCAATATGGTAATCACAGGAGTGGGTGCGACATACGTGTGTACTACGAACACGTACAATGTGACATGTACGTAGGGGACTACCACCTATGTGATAGTCAGTGGGTGAATGGTGTAATGTAAAGGTGATGTTCATGCACCTTGAGGCCATGATATTCATATCAGGTATCCGTCATAGTGACACCCGTATGGATGGAGTCAGCATCAGCTGGTGGATCAATCATGGCACTTTGTATGCAGGGGTTTGTAAAGCTAGGCAGGGAAAGTCCCTCTGTGCTAGCCTGTACCTCAGGGAAGCATATACTGAACATGAGGGGCCCTATGACTGAGGACTGTGGTATGCCAAGTGTAACTGAAATGCAGTAAGCACTATGGTATGCTACCCTCATTGTGTGTGTGTCCTGTCCATGAGCCATGTTGCATAACATCCTAAGACATAGGGTACGATGTGCAGGTGGATGTGTATGTTGTCAATACCAGAATGGAGAATGGTACTGAAAGGCAATGAGAGGACAATGTAGGCTGTGTGGACCCCCGTACCATCATCAACTACCCTGGTAACTGTATGAATGGAGTCCACCAGGTGTAGGAGCCATGCTCTGGCCCTAACAAGTCCAACCCGGGTGGTATCTAAGGACCAGAGCCCAACAATGTCTCTGTGAATGACGTCCATGATGATGTGCCCCATAGCTGTGCAGAACAGTCCAGTCAGGTGTGTAGGACAATAGTCCCACTCGTGCATTGTGGCGCCACCTGTGTGGAGTGAGATAACTGTTGCTGTGTGCCATTCAGGGGCCACAATGTCTGATACAAGGCTATTACTGAATATGGTGGCCTAGTGGGGAGACATGTCGTTCAGAGGTTTGTGGACATCACAGCCTGGGATTTTGGAAGGTGACATGGGGCCAGTGTCCCAGGACATATAGAATGCAGGTTAGTACTGCGTAGGTGTGACAGCAGGGACACCGCAATGTTCCTGCATGGATTGTGGCCCTGTAGTGAGTGAGAGGGTGTAATGTTAGCATTGAATCCATCCGCCAGCATGTTGCCAACATCACCTGGTTCTGTAATGTTCCTGAGTGACTGTTGTATGTGAGAGCAGATGTGGGTATTGCCATTGACTACTGACATACCACCATAATCCCTTGTGGTACACCCTGGAATGTGTCACAGTAATGTTTACATAGCTAGTCTTGGAGTATGTGATGAGGGAACCCATGGCCCTACCAAGGCTGACCAGTGAGCTACCCCACCCATGGGATTGTACACCACTGTGCAACAGCCTCCACCCATTGTTGTAAATTATGTCCATGGAACTTGACCACCAGAGTGACGTCTGTTATCTGGTGGGTATCATCATGGCTCTATGTGAAATAGCATGATCCATGCAGTTGTGTACATGCTAATGAAGTGCACTGGGGTATGTTTCAGCATTTGTATGTGCATTGTCCATCTGCACGGGTGTCATGACGTTAATTACCGCTGACATAAGACGTCTGTAGTAGGTGTTGTAGTGCTCATGTACTGTGTATGCCGTGAAGGATGTGGTGCCGGGATGTGGCTAACAAGGGTGATTAGCATATGTTCAGAATCCACCAATGAGGGGATATCCCCAGGTGTGGAACACCAGTCACATGTTGGTAGTGTTCATGTCAAGGATAATGTTGGTCTTGGAGGTGGTGTGTATGGGTTGATCCAGCCGAGTGGAGGTTATGACTCACGGATGTGTCGGAACATGAGTGGCTATCCCAGTTAAGTGTGGGGTAGTGTCAGTCACACATCAGTAGTAGCTGTCTGAATTGTAAAAGTCTGTATATTTCTTTAAGAAACTGAGTGTTCAACAATTGTTTAATTGCATTCAATTGTACTAATTATGTTAATCAGTGGATTGTGAGTGCATACAAAAGCTGTGTATACATTTTTATGTTGATTCTGAAGAGGTCTCCGGTGAGGAGATGAAAGTGCTTAATCGTACATTGTGTTTTGGTCGTGGTTTGGAATAAATCAACTATTTATTTTACCTTGCTTCAAGTATTCATGTGTCTATTGGAATTATTGGTGGTTGTATACACTGTGGACTGCCTTTATTGATTCGAGCAGCTGGAGTTGTTCAAGTGAATCCGTAGCTTGTTACAATGTGTATAGCGGTTCCAGACACAGTTAGTTGCACGTGGAGCACCTCTGATGCATTGTGCTAAGTAACTAGCCAGGATGTGTGTACAACATAGTGGAATATGGGAACACCTCAGCCGTGGGTGTGTCGGTCCAGGTACGTGCCTGAAAGGTATGGTCTGTCTATAACCTGTCATTGCAGGTGTGCTCTGCAGAGCCTAGAGGCAGGTCCCAGTCACTGCAGAGATATTGAAGTGGTGCATTATAAGGTGTGCCTTGCCTGCGTGCGTCACAGAGGAAGATGTCAAGCATTGTGTCACATGACCCCATGTTTTGCATGCCAGTTCCCATTCTGCCGGTGATTGTTATTGGAAACTGTGCAAGACAGGCAGTATAGAAGCAGCAAGAGCCTTACATGTGATCTATACTCCCAGGGCTGACAGGTGTAGGTCATCTGTGCCAAAGCATTGTGTTGTTTGACCATGTCAGTCAAAGCGGACAGATACCAGATGCCTGTGGAATGACAGCAGAAGCATAGGCAACTGTTGAAGTGACACAGTCAGTCGTTGTACAGTGGTATCAGGTCCGGATGAATGCATAATGCTCCCCAGGGCTTGGCCCACACCTTCAGGGCTACAAGACTGGTGAGCTATTGCATGTCCCTGCACACGTAGTCTGTGAAGTGGCATCTCAGGGCAGTCACACTAACATGGAGAATGACAGTTACATTGTACATGGTGAGGTGTGGCATGGGTGCATAGGTTATGTTGCAGAACCAGTTACCCAACAGCAAGATGTAAGCGACTATTGCCTTGTGTAGCCTGCTGAGTGGAACAGCAGTGTGACCGCCTACAGAGTCACCTATGACTGGTGTGTTGTGTATGTTATAACACCCTATTGGCTGTATGTGATGGTCACACATGAGTCTGTGGGCTATAAGTTGGTGATGTTGTGTTTGGTGATGGGGGCTGCCTTTGGTGCCTACACAGAGTATGGAGAGGTACTGCACAAGTTGTCCTCATATGTGTGGCCTGTGGTGGAGATCATGTGAGACTGTGTGATGAGTGGGGTGTGTTGCGAATGTTATACATCCCCACATGACTGTCAGGTGCAGTCAGGGTTGGTGACAGCATTACCCCCAGCAGGGCTGCATATGTGCATCCCCCACAGGCTGTAGTGTCATAAGGGATGGTGCTATGCAGTACACCTCCCTGATTTGGTGACGTCTCCAGGCCCCTTAGGTAGTCATACGAGGTAGCCATGTCATGACAGGCTGCCATCCATGAGCATGGAGATCATTGGACAGGCATACACACCACTTGGGTGACCAATATTGGATCACATATCACCTTTAAGGGGTAATGGCCATGCGTGGATGGGCGATACCAGCCTTCACAATCCTCACCTCCACTATGCAGCATGCTGTCTACCTTGCATAAAGACATGTGCTACACTATGATGATGGACATGCTACATGTCCATATGCTGATCTGAAAGACATACGTCATGGACAGCCACCGTCCTAATACTAGGATTGCCTCATGCTGGACAGATCCCTGTGCCATACATGTGACATACTCCCAACATACCAAGCAACCCTGTCCATCAAAGCTGCACATGTCATCCCTGTCATACATGGTGTGATGGCCGCGTGGTAGATGTAGTATCAACTGCCTGGATCAATAATGTCACACTGATGCACCTCACGGTGGCATAATGGCTGTTGGATACAGCTAGGAAACCTTGCCCAGACATGCTATAGTTGATAACCATCCCTGTGAATGACATCCGACTAGCCATTTTCCCATGTCTATCACATGTGCAACACAGGCGATCCGTGGCAGGATGTTGAACAGCTGTACATTGCTGTGTTGATGTATATGGCAAAACACATGCATGTACAGGTTTCCATGTGTATGTGTGCATTGTCACTGATCAAGACCATTAAGGCTGTGTCTGTGTTGATATGTGACATATACACAGCATCAAGGTCAACAGCATTACCGTGGACACATCCAGGCATGTGCAGATAGGTAAGAACACCAGTGCAGGCAAACAGACATGCCCACATCAAGACAGCATTCACATGGAGTATGAACACTGTAATGAGGTGACACACATATATGGTGATAATATCCAATGCATAACGGGTGTTACATGTGTGTGACACAAACATGTCAGTCGTGTCAGTGTCATGATGATTTGCAAAGATAACTGTGCAGATGTACTAGATGTCATAGAAATGTATGTGCAGCAGTATCTCTGTACATCTCTGAAACTGTGACCTGTCACCATCATTATGTCTTACAGATAATGCCTCGTACAAACCTTCTAGCGTACAGCCGCCAGGAGGATGATGTCCTCATCCCGTACCTCCATGAGAACTACGAGGTGTTGTTCAGCCATGTGCCACAGCATGCCCAGCAGTGGGAGGACCTGTGGCAGGATCTTCGCAGGAGGGTGAACGATGTGGATGGCCATAACCGCACCTAACAGCAGGTGCGCAGACACTGCATGGACTTGATACGACATGCAAAACAGAGTGCCACTGCAATCGCCAGGGAACAAGGTGGAACAGGTGGTGGGCCACCAACCCAGCCCCCACTCACACACACTGAGGAGCTACTGACCAGTCTGGGGACACCCTCAGAACAGCATCCACAAACCCTAGCTGCCATCGTGGAGGTGGGTGTCTCCCAACCAATGAGCCTGGAGTTTCCTGGTAAGTCAGTACTGCACATATGGCTACTATATCCCATTTACATGCATGTGTCACTGTACATTATGTAATTTAACAACATATGCATGGTATGTGGACACACATGCTGCATACTACAGTATGCTACCCTGTGTATGCACACATGTGCATACTATATGCTATTGTACAGGCAAATGTGTTAACATGCACAGTGCACCCTGTGGCTGTCATACAGTCATGGATAATGTTCATACTGCTGTGTCACCCCTATACAGGTACCTCTGGCATGCTGCACAGACATGAGTCCATTGCAGGTGAGACTGTCATCAGTATCAGGCATGTTAAAGCATAGATCTGTTCACCATGAGGCCAGTTAACACTTGTACACTTGATGTTCGTTCCATTCACGATATACAGGTCGCATCACCCATCATTCACACAGGCCACCCATGTGCAATATATACAAACGAAATGATACACCGACATTAAACCAGAGTATTTGTCATTGCTACATGTGTGGTCAGCTGTGCATACAACGGTGGAGGTGTTCTACAATGGAGGCATATATACTATACATTGGAACAACATGTGTGGTACACAAACAGTACCACACAGTGAGTTGTGATATTGTGTTATATGCCCCTGCAATGGGTGCACACATTGTGATGTGCCATCTGACATGTCCCAGACACGTAGTGTATCGGCTGCAATAATGTCACACTATCCCATAACCCATACCCCACATACAACCTGTTGTCTGCATAGCCCTGTGGATGGTGACATATCTGACATCTATGGGTGTATGTCATATGGGACATTACAGACATGCGTGATAGATAGCCATCACACACATTTGTTCAAAACATGTGCTCACATGACCATGGGGGATGGCCAGAGATACATAACCACACAGTAGATGTGATGTGTATACACCCTGTTTCACATTGTCCACACATGGTCCAATTATAGCCTTAGTTGACCGATTATACAGTTGATGTGGTACACTGGACATCCTAATAGCCTTTGCACAGCCAGTGGAGCTGTCACTGACATCTACCATATAAGATGTGTTGAACATCACGCCTGTGTCATAGCATGACAGTAGTCACCTCTACAGCTTCCACAAACATTGACACCACATCAGGCCACATATACTGTACATGTCCCTTGCTGCTGTAGGACATCACCGTTAGCTGTGCACCTCGTGTGTGTGGTACATCAATGTCATGTGGGACATGGTGAATTGACAAGCCCGCTATGTGTGGACATGGTTGCCAGGCAGCTAACACTCTGTAGTTGTGCAGGGGTGTCATCTGTAGGTCCTCCAGTGACCTGTCACATGACACAGCATGGTTTGGTGTGTATACACCTCAGCATCGTGGGTCACAATCCACAGTTAAGTCATGGGTATGCATGCAGTTATGGCTATGCAATGTGTACATATTATGCACTGTATAGCAATATAGATGCCTCATGATGCCAATCAATGGCACAGTGTCTGTACTTCACACTGTAGAGCAATGTAGATGGCTCACACTACCCTTCCATGCACATGCACATTTGCTAAACATGCATTCTATCTGTAGGGCATACAGACAACACCACAATGTGATGCCCATTATGACGCTGTACATGTGTCAGGACACCATTGTGTTAGACATGTATGCATGTTAATGCACACATCAGCAGATTACATGTCAAGGTCACATCAGCCATGTGTATTGTTAACCTGTTCTGGTCCACATGGTGTATCACGGGGATGCATGCATACTACCATGATTATGTGAATGGCATGGCTACTGATATGACACCTGCTTGCTGTAGTGTGCACCTCAGGGGGTATGCTTACTAACACTATTAATGTCTGTGCTGCATACCATCTGCTGTATCACAGGCATGATGCATGATGTCTGTCAAATCACATGCATGGTGTGTGTGTGTGTGTGTGTGTCTGTGTGTGTCTGTGTGTGTGTGTCTATTGTAATTTAGAGTCTTTCTTTACATTCACAGGCAATGTAGGTGCGTTACCCTCCTGTGGTCCATCTGATGTTAGTGTCCCCACAGATACTAGCAGTGATTAACATATGCATGAGATACAGGCAGGGTTGTCAGGGGCTGAATCTGTGCCAATGGTTAACATCCCAGCTATATCCCCCTCTTCCCCGCACACAGTTCTGCTGCCAACACATACCGCATCACCAGTGGCCATAGAGGAAGGACAATCAGCATCTGTTAGCGTGGAACAGGAACATGTGGTGGCTACAGAAGGTGTGTCTCCACACCATGGTGTCAGTGTAATGTCTGCAGATGTGCCACACAGGCATGTGGCCGGTGCTGCTCATAGGAGGACCTCTGGCAGACATGCACCTGCAGGACAGAGCGCAGCAGCTGGTATCACCAGATGCATGTTCCAGACTGTAATGGCGGCACAGGCACATGCTGAACGGCAGAACAGAGAAGGGCAGAGGCTGCAGAGGGCTGTTATCCATACCCTAAATGACAACATCCAGGCATTGGCAAATGCTCAACAGCAGATTGCTGATGTTCTGGACAGGTGATTGGGTGACATGGTCGGAATCCTTGACCGTGGCATTGCAATCCACGAGCATGAGCTGTCTGTGCTGGAACATCTGGTAGGAGTGAGGCGTAGGCCACGTGGATGTAGGCCAGCTACACCACCGAGTGCAGGTCGATGTGAGCATGCCACCTCACATGCCCGGTCTCATAGTGCCGGTAGCAGTAGCAGTGCAGCTGCTGCTGTGCTGTCCACACCAGGACACAGCAGGCCACGTGGACCTGGCCCTGGATGTTCCCAGCGGGGACACGGTTCCAGTGGACATGTGTCGTTGGACAGTAGCCAATCTGTGCCTCTGCCTGGTAGTGCCTGTGCAACCCCTGGCAGGCACAGGTCACATGGCCGTGGCCGGACACAGTGAGCTGTACAACCTGGTCTGTATAATCTGGAGCTGTCAATAATACCACTGTGTAGGCCTCACAAAAGGCAGAACTGTGTGCACACATACACGCACACAGCAATCACATCTGTAGGGCACCACAACACCCACATGCATACTGAACAGACATGTCCAATCATATCTCTGGCCCTTACCCACACATATGATGTCACCCATTGGTGCAGCCTATGCCCCTGGCAAACATTTTTACCCTGTGCATATGATGAAGCCTGTGCCGCATCCCTGTCATCCACACTGCTCAAATGGTCTTATGCACAGGGTAAACAGAATAGTGAGAAGTGTATATTACATTAGTTATGTACGACTAGTGAGGGAAGTGTATATTACATTAGTTGTGTAAGAATAGTGAGAGACGTGTATATTACATTAGTTGTGTACTGTTGACATGCACCGGACATACCATGTAGTACAGGTGTAGCATGCATTGTTATTTGTTCACAGTATGTGTCTCGGTAACAACAGTAACAGCATGTTGGTAATGATGCCCTGGTTCCCTCCTTATGGTCTACTTGCATGTACCTACAGGTAGCAGTGTTTGCAGTCTCCCATGTGTAACTGTGGAGTACTCACAGGCATGTATGGCAATCTCAGCATGCTATACTTAGCCTCAACCAGACAGCTGGAAAGTCTAACATACCACAGATGTCCACATATATACTGATCCAGCAGCATGTGTGCAGTTTAATAGGCTACAGTGGCTAGAGACGTGACATCCATACCAGGTCACATCACAGGTATGTTGACATGGTGCAGGGGTTGTACACAGCGGTCTGGCCAATGATAATGTTAGAGGCCAGTTGATAGTATGAGGCCTCACTGTGTAGCAGTAATACCCTGTCACATTACAGGAACATGCCCACACTCACGGGGTCAACAACACTATAACGCACACCCCATAGTGTTGAGGTGTGGACACTTGCCTATGTGGTCATCACCCTCACAGTACTGTGCACCCACACAACGCGACACAGAGAAAGGACATGTACAAGTAGCCAGTACAGCTGAGACCGATGGCATCAACAGGGTAGTAGATTGCATCACCATGAGGGGTTAGGGATACTGTGTGTTCTGTATGGTAGCATACACCCTCACTCCATGCAACAGACAGCCATACATACATACATACACACACACACACACACACACACACACACACACACACACACACACACACACACACACACACACATACTGTGGAGACCACAACTGTCATACACATATGGATAGCTGATGTGTGTGATACACACACCACACCTGCCTACATCATGCTTTCCACACTGCAGTATGTACAGATGTCTACAACAGTGTACAGGGGTGTGTAACAATTGGGATGTATTTCCCACCATATGTGGCATATATGATCACACATGCAAACACACATGGCAGTACTGTGAATGATACATCTGCTATATGATGATACGTCTGACAGACATGCAGCAGTATTGGTCACATTATGTGTACCAACGCTATGTCCGGCAATTGTGCTGCTATATGCACACGGGAGGATGTAAGTGTTACAGGTGTCAAGTGATGTACAGTAGGTAACACCCGACTGCTGTGTCGGTTTTATGTCTTCACTGTCAAGTAACAGTAACATAGCTTACTGTTTGCACATGTAATGGTAGGATGGCGTGTGACACACCTGTGAGCCACCCCAGCGAATATCCATTTACACTGGTGGATCACCACTTTATGTACACACATCCATCCATACCTGATGTACATCCTACCATACTGTCAGTATGTCACCATATACAGGTGTCAATGATGGGGCTGCATTGCAACTGCATGTTGTAGTTAGGCACAGATGAGTTACTTACATCAGCTACTGCACATGCATGGTAACTGCATGCACACTACAGTTTGTACATGTCTGTTGATCCTACATGCCTGTCATGTAGACATGTTTGTATGCATTGCAATTGGTGGACATGTGTGTTGACATACATAACACATGGACTGTTGTATGATAGGATGGGTGTCATGGGTAACTAGTACAGAGGGAATGTGTCCTTGGTCAACATTGCTACCTCATGTACTGTTGGCATTGAACAGCCATGGACCCACCTTCCATTTGCGTGCATATGATTGCTGTAGCCACTTGTCTGAACAGAGGACAGCAAAAGTATGCTATGTACATATGTGTTGTGTGTGTGGTCCATGCACATATCCACTGCAATTACATGTATGACATATCCAAACATGTGTGTTCATTGGTGTACAGCGACAGTCATCTGTCACAGCTGTGTAAGACCCAGGGTCCCTGGTATGTGTAGAGGCGACCTGGTTATGTACAGTGGTTTCATTGCAATGCATAACACATGATGGAACCCTGTCAGTACATGTGTAGTCTGCACAGTTGCTGTACACCTATGTACAGTCCACTGGGCATGAGTCACATGGTGTTGTTTTGATGTATGGCTGTGTATTGCTGGTCCAATGACATGGTGATGTCTGAGGGCTGCATTGTAGGCTGTGGTGTGTACCTCTGTGATCTGCACCTGAGACATCTGTGATGGCTCCTGAGTGTGTACTGGTCAGTACATGTGAGTGGCCTTCATGTACGTGGGGACAGTAATACCATACTGTGCCCTTCCATGTTTAGTATCCGTGTGTATGCAAGATGGCCATACTGTGCCCTTCCGTGTTTAGTATCCATGTGCATGCAAGATGGCCCTTTGCAACTGCTAAGTGTGTGAGCATGCCCAGTATGCCGTTGTGTAGTTGGGCACACAGTACATCCAAAACTGCACCCTTACGTGTTTAGAATCCGTGTGCATGCAAGACTGCCCTTTGCAACTGCTAAGTGTGTGAGCATGCCCAGTACACCGTTGTGTAGTTGGACATACAGTACATTCCAAATGGACATGTGATACTAAGCGTGTGGGCATGGCCAGTGACACCTTGTGTCGGTGATGTGCCTCTGTGTATGGGCATGGCCATTGACATCCTGTATAGCGATGGTGGACATCCAGGCAAAAGATGTCCATTTTCAACGTCACGATGGATGCCTACATTGAACACACTGGTTGACTGTCTTGCAGGGTGTACTGTCTGTGGCACATCCCGTATCTATGCAGTGGTGCTGTAGTGATCCGTAGATATTTAGCTGCCCTGATCATACCACTGCCATGTGTTTGTCTACGTCTACCTTGGGACAGTAATATGCTTTCAGACTGCTCACTCTCTATACATTCCCTATCGGCATCCTTGCCTTTGCGGATGATGTCACCCACCTAGACGTATGCCTCTGGGAGTGCTGTGTTCAGTAATCTCGGTAGTGCGTTCTCTAAATGCGTAATGCTGTAGTGTGATAAGGTAGTTAGGTGTATGTTTGACTCCCAGCCCTGCCAAATGTTTGCCTGTGTGTGTGTGTGTGTGTGTGTGTGTGTGTGTGTGTGTGTGTGTGTGTGTGTGTGTGTGTTTCCAGCTGCCTGGGAACATGGTAATGCTTTTAGACGCTTCACACCACATACATTCCCTATCGGCATCTTTGCCTTTGTGGATGATGTCACCCACTTAGAAGTATGCCTCTGGGAGCACTGTGGTAGCGCGTTCTGTAAATGCGTAATGCTGTAGTGTGATAAGGTAGTCAGGTGTATGTTCGACTCCCAGCCCTGCCAAGTGTGTGCCTCTGTGTGTGTGTGTGTTTGTGTGTGTGTGTGTGTGTGTGTTTCCAGCTGCTTGGGGACATGGTAATGCTTTTAGACGCCTCACACCACATACATTCCCTATCGGCGTCTTTGCCATTGTGGATGATGTCACCCACCAAGAAGTATGCCTCTGGGAGTGCTGTGTTCAGTAATCTCGGTAGCGCATTCTGTAAATGCGTAATGCTGTAGTGTGATAAGGTAGTTAGGTGTATGTTCAACTCCCAGCCCTGCCAAGTGTGTGCCTCTGTGTGTGTGTGTGTGTGTGTGTGTGTGTGTGTGTGTGTGTGTGCATGTGTGTGTGTTTCCAGCTGCCTGGGGACACAGTAATGCTTTCTGATGCCTCACACCACATACATTCCCTATCGGCGTCTTTGCCTTTGCGGATAATGTCACCCACCTAGAAGTATGCCTCTGTGAGTGCTGTGTTGAGTAATCTTGGTAGTGCATTCTGTAAATGCGTATTGCTGTAGTGTGATAAGGTAGTTAGGTGTATGTTCGACTCCCAGCCCTGCCAAGTGTGTGCCTCTGTGTCTGTGTATGTGTGTGTGTTTCCAGCTGCCTGGGGACACGGTAATGCTTTTAGATGCCTCACACCACATACATTCCCTATTGGCGTCTTTGCATTTGCGGATGATGTCACCCACCTAGAAGTATGCCTCTGGGAGTGCTGTGTTTAGTAATCTCGGTAGCGCATTCTGTAAATGTGTATTGCTGTAGTGTGATAAGGTAGTTAGGTGTATGTTTGACTCCCAGCCCTGCCAAGTGTGCACATCTGTGTGTGTGTGTGTGTGTGTGTGTGTGTGTGTGTGTGTTTCCAGCTGCCTGGGGACACGGTGATGCTTTTAGACGCCTCACACCACATACATTCCCTATCGGCATCTTTGCCTTTGCAGATGATGTCACCCACCTAGAAGTATGCCTCTGGGAGCGCTGTGTTCAGTAATCTCGGTAACGCATTCTGTAAATGCGTAATGCTGTAGTGTGATAAGGTAGTTAGGTCTGTGTTCTAATCCCAATCCTGCCACATGTGTGTGTGTGAGTTTCCCACTGCATGACAACAGTACATTGCTTTTACACTATTCATTCTCCATAGAATCCGTACGGCATCTTTGCCTTTGATGCTGATGCCAGACGTATGCTGTGATCTAGTAATCACGGTAGCGCGTTCTGTACATGCGTAATGCTGTAGTGTGATAAGGTAGTTAGGTCTGTGTTCTGATCCCAACCCTGCCAAGTGTGTGTGTGTGTGTGTGTGTGTGTGTGTGTGTGTGTGTGTGTGTGTATGTATATATATATATATATATATATATATATATATATATATATATATATATAGGTAATGTAGATAGATATAGATATGTATGTGGATATTAGCACTATTGAATGTGCTGCATTATCTGTACGTGATCACCTTTGATGTATGTAAATCTGCTATGGCTCTGTGATAGTGCACATACTGTGTGCTGTAGTGATCCTGGGTAATAGTTGTGTAGTGACCAGTTATTTTGTTGCTGGGCATTACAAGGGACATTGAAAACAATGATAGTACAGCACCTTTAAACAGTCGTGTGCACATCTTAGCAACAGTCAGCAGTGGTTATTACTTTGGAGGATGAGTATGGCTCATATAACTATGTATTAACTGACAATACTATGCAAATCAGGTTAACATTACTGACTCCCGTTTATCCACAGGTTGTGATACAGATCCCAAGAATGTATGTGTATACATTGACAGGTGCAGGACTGGAATATTGTTAAATGCATGGAGGGGTGTCCATGGCCAATAATGGTCATCTGTACAGCCTGGCAGGTACGGTCTGTGACTGTCCCACAACCTCCTGTATATGGCTGACACATGCTGAAACTGTGTACATGCAGACACACACACATGAAACAAACAGCTAGGGCTAACACATACACACACACATTGCATCAACATTGGGCCATGCAAACACTGTTGTCCCTCACACACACACACATATACTTACATGTTGATTGGATGGCTCAAGGACAGGCTCTGGAAAAGAAACACCATACCCTGTGCATATGATGACACCTGTGCCACCACCTGTAATGTATAACAGTGATGCAGGAACAGTCTAACATGGTGCTGATGCACAGGGTGGCTTTATAGCACTGTATTAATGTTAAAATGTTGTTAACACAAAGTGTGATATCCTTCTAGGTGTATGTAAGCAGGCATGATGCATTGCAGCTATTGCCATCAATGTAGTATAGTTTACAGCACTTTTAATTCTGCAGATTTATTATCCATCCATGTGCCATTTGACTGACGTGTGTAGTATTGGCAGCATGTGTTTCAGAGTATACAGTACGTGTGTGATGTGTGTAGTACAGATTTATACATGCTTACAAACGCGTGCACTGGCTTACACAACATTACACAGGCTTCAACATTCTTACACTAGCTTACTCATTCTTCAATGCGCACACACGGGCTGACACACGTGCACACATGCTTACTCGGGATTACAGGCATGCACAGGCGCGAACACACTGTAAGCAGGTTAGCAAGAAACATCAGTGATATCCATGGGGTACACCATCAGTTTCCTGACTTTACCTAGGATAAATCATAACACGCCTCTTCCACTGATGAGTAACTGACAGCAAATATGTGACACACTGCTCCGATAGGATTACAGTGTTTTATACATACACACTCATGATGTCACCTATCTTCTACTCTGATAGTCCCCTTAACCTACTCTTACACTGTAGTTGCTTGGCCCATATGGCATGACAAATTGTGATTCACTATCCTCAGCCTCAATAGAATCGGATTGCCTACTAATGCTTGGTTACATCTCTGACAGAGCACTTCCACACATAGCAACCAGTACTCAGTAGCCATGTTGTCTTCAGCTTGCCATTCACCTGCATGGCGAACTAACTTTTAACTAAAATTACAATTTCTATATATATTTTAAATATTTTTCTTGTTTTAAAAGTGCAGCGCGTTTTCGCACCGCTGCTCTACGCTTACACACCGGAGGTCGGGGAGGGCAAATAGAGTTTTATTAATTTCCAATGGAAAAATATGCCACTGGCCTTATATTTGGCCATTGGCATGCTTCTTTGACTAAATTCATCCTTTATTTGCAGCTGACATTGTTCCGTTTAGCTACTTGCAGAACGTAACTCGGTTAACATCCGAGTACATTTCTGCACATAACTCTACTCTTGCACGGACAGCTTACTGTTTCATGTATCGCAGATTTGCATCATTTGCATAGCTTTCACCTACAAATGGGGTAATTTGCATATCCTAACATTGTCCGTGCAACGTTCATTTTAGGGGCTTTCTTACACGCCCCTACAGGATATTGCTGAATAGCTCGGCAGACATCTTGCCTTGCTCTACTCTTACTCTACTCGTACACGCCGGCCAAGGCTCCATGACTCCTGGCCTAAGCTTTGCTGTGTGCTAATATGTGTATTTGTGGAGTATGCATGGCTGTAGGTATGTTTTGACCTGCTACATCTGACATTTCTACAGAGCAGCTCCCACTTTCATCATTTGTAAAGGTGACAGCCCTGTAGGTACTATATATACAGCTGTGATATTTGACAAGTCAACACATACCTGCGGGCAATACTAAACTGACTACTTCAGTGCTTTTCATACCTTCAGATTGTTCTTACTGTTTTCTATAACATGTATCTGTTTCTGATACAAGATATATCATTTTATTACACCAATACACACAAGAAGAAATCACAGGCCAGATGCCATTACATTCCTTTTGCAGGACACACCCGCCCAGAGTGTTGTCTTCCTCACAAAAGCCAACAGGTGCTAATCAAAACATATTATGCTATCATCTTCCTTATGTGTTCGCCAGTATTTGCGCTTTCCGTCAGTGGCAGAACTCACATGCAAGAACTCACATGCAAGTGTGGGAGACTGAACACTGTATCGGGGACACTGCATAACACCCTGAGGGACACATTTATTTTGTTTCTATTAACCTTCCACATTGACTATCACAGGGCATAAGTATTCATTCACATTTATCGAGGTACATGCTTTTGACTTATACATGTTTTCTCATTTGTCATCACGTCTTTCTTCACACCTGTCCACCTGATATCACGAGTTCTGTACATTTATTTAGGACAGGGTTACCTTCATACCTCTCAACTGTACACATTTTGGGTAAATGTCATGAACTTAGACTTATAATGTTCCTTTTTTCATAATATTGTGCCTTTCTGGTAAATTAGTGGCAAGTCATTAAGGACTGTGAAGTTAGATAATAATGACAGACATTAGTATTTTATAATTAATAACCCTCAAAACATTCATACTAATGAATTATCCATTATTCTATCAACGTTCTAACTTTGTAAGAGGAATATTTAAAATAGTCCCTATTTCTGCTTATTTTAATATGCCTTTGTCCAGATGTCTTATTCTGAAAGGTTGAGAGGTATGGTTACCATCTTATTTGTATGCATGTACGTCCATGATAATCACTTACATGACACTGATATAAGTCCCTACGTCTTTCCCCAATGGTTTACACAATATCCAGTTGATGGGTTCTTCATTTTTGGAAGGTATAGGCGTGTGCTATACCCACATAGGAATATTAATCACTCCCATGGGGCGGACCTACTAAATCTGTGCCAACCAAGACCTGGGAACCTAAGCCCATTATTGCATACCCATGATTCCCATACCTGACACCCCTCCACAGTAGTCATAAGACATATTTAATGTGAGCGATAATAAAGTATGTAGACACTTCTAAGCACAATCCTCTCTCCGCGTATAGGGACATATGTCATACATTCTGTCAACCCATGTATTATTACCCTTGCACAAGCTACTGTTGCATGTACAGCTATATTGTAGCTGCGGATGTGACTTTCTTTGCTTTGATCATTACAGGACGGTGCCTGTAGTGGACCAATTTTTGGGGTCCTGCAAAGGACACCTATATCCATGTTTAAAGAGTAGAACTTGCAGATTTGGCACACTGGTACTTTCCGGGCAATGGTTTGGAAAGCAGCAGTGTATTTCCCTTTCTTGCATGTCTGTATGTCTATCCATAATAGCTATGACGTAACCTATTTATGTACATGTGTTATATCTACAAGGACATATTTTTATATGTTTGTTATGTATATATCAATTAATGTATTGTGTGTGTGTGTATATATATATATATATATATATATATATATATATATATATATATATATATATATATGTCTGTTCATTCTTTATTTCACATATTTATTTAGTTTATTAGTCTATGGATATATATCTATACACAAATATATATATCCATATATAGATATATAAATAAACGTGTAGAAAACAGCATTCCTTTGCTATGCTGTGAGCGGATTACACACGCGCAGGTGCACTTGCATATCCTTATTATGGGTTACATATGTTTACTAAGACTTTGTGCTTACGTGGGCTTTATTAATTGTGATGGTACCAGTAAAATATCTGTAATCCTGTTAACGGACATATGCGAAACACACGTTCACCTTTACATATTTAAATGTATTTACAGCACAGACGCATTCATTACACTTTAAACTTATATGTGCTGTAGTGGTAGTTGACCCTGGACTGCATTCATGTTGGCCGGATGCTGTAACCACTATACTATTGGTGTTCTGATTCATTTATATGCATACCCATAGTACATAGCTACATTAACATACGCCTCACTGCTTCACTTACAACACAGGCATCCATTCTCCTGCTGGGAAAAACGCGGTACTGCATATTACACATTCCCTATTCCCTACTGCTCTGGACCCAAACTGCATATTTAATCACTCCAAGGATATGCAGAACTCCAAGGCTTATAGTCCTGGCACATACAAGTCTTTGATTGTCAGGGTGTTCATGTGGTGATCTGGGTTTAGGCTTGTCCGCCTGGTGAATGGAACTGCCCTGAATGAGTTCAAATGTCAGACAAAGCACATGGACAGAATTTATCCATTTTATAGATTTTTACCTGTGTTTACAGACACAGGTGTTTCGGCACCTGTCAGCAGCTTTTTATGGTGGCAATAAATAATATGGGTGGGGGGGGGGTTACAATACATAATCCACAGTGAGGGGTGTTCCTATTCACATTTGACTATTTCCTTTATGCATTCATATGAGGATTATTATTTTGGACATGAATTAACTACAGGTATGCAGTAGTACAGTAAACAAATGTGAAGGTTTGTTACTATAAATATGTACGGACCTCTGTAATACACTGTTGTTTTCCAGAAAATCAGTAGCTAATCATTAAAGACTGAAGTCAGAACATAATGACAGACAGTTGTGTTTCAGACTTCATACTCTTCAGGTAATTAATGCCAATGTACAAACTGTTATTCTATCAACTTTCTAAGTTTCTAAGAGCAATCTTTACAAATTGTCCCTACTTTTGGGCCTTTGTTCCACTTTTATTCATGGCTTTGTCCAGATATATTGCTCTCAGAGGTTGACAGGTATGGTCGGTCACACCTACACACACATTAAATGTCCCTCACACAGTAGATCGGGGTTATCCTGTTTACGTCAGTGCCTTCATCACCCTTATACCATTTGCCACTATGCGAATGTGTGCAATATATTCTCCCGCTTATTTGTGTCGGGACACGTGCGTCACGGGCAGGTGTTTGATCCTGGGTAGTAGGTTATGCATGACCACTTAGGGCTGGACACTGTCGTGCACCTCTAATGCACATTCCAACTTCTGTCCAGATATCTACAGGACTGGACTTTGTGTCTTCTGTTCTAATGTTTACACAGGTTACGTATCCCATGAGGGATATCCAAAAATTGGACCGATCCACAACAACAAGAATACAGAACATCTTTTTGGAGTTACGAAAATGTGATGAGGTCATGTGCAATCCTGCAACCGCCTAGGGTGACACTGCCTACTACATATGCGTAGTGGTCACTATGTGTAGCTGTGGCTGCACCAAACCAGTAGGCCAAGTACAGCTGGATTTGGTGGACATTCAGGTACGGGAGCGGGTTGTGTGATGTGGAGGGGATGCTAGGTAGTCCATTATGCATCCAGGTGTGTTGCATTTGTTATGGCCAGTTCCATCCAGGTGTGTTGCATTTGTTATGGCCAGTTCCATCAGGACCAATCTGTGGGTATGTGCCAGTGACATATCTATATATTTGTATCACACATTTCAATATTCATCTGTTTGTGGGATTGTGTTCTACAGTATGGACTGTCTGCTTGCATTGCAGCTGTTTATACATGTGTTTTTGTTTCTTTCAGCTTCATCCGCTGCTCCCTCTTACACCTCCGGTTCACCTATTCTGCATACGACACAGTATCGCCTTGGAGGATTGTACCATTACCCATCCACCCCACACACACAGATTCCTCACACCCCATACATCACTGCTTTGGTTGTTGGCCCATGACACGTCCAATGGCCAGAGTAACACACAGAATACCCTACATGTGTCTGGTACCTGTATGGTTGTGTGGACTACCCTGCCATGTTTGCTTTCCACATGCTATACCTCATGCACATAGCTGCATGCCCATTCTTAACTTTCATTACATGGTTGGTATACCCGGGTACTACCCATTCGACTGTGACACATCCTGACAAGTTCGGCTTGTACCGCTAACTTCCAAATTTTGGCAGCCTGTTGTACTCATTGGTAGGATACCACCTTTCCCTATGTCCAGGATGGGATATATTCTGTACACATATCCGACTGTAGTGGACAACACCTCCCCACAGTCGACGGTAGGGTTGCCACCTTTTCAGTTGGCCAAAGTGGGACATTTTTGGTACAAACATCACATTTTACAGGCCGACACATACCCATGGTCAGTACACAGGATAGAACTTAGAATTCTTGCCTATATAAAAGCTTATTCTTGTAGCAGTTTAGTTACTTATTCTGTTTCTTATAACATTTATGTAATTTAGATACAGAAAAACTGTTTAATGCAACTATTACATAACGTATAGGGAATAATTTTGTCCTATAATCTCAGGACATTTGCCATTTCTACAGGTTTTTGTCAGGACACAACTGCCCAAAGAGGGACTGTCGTTTGCAAAGTGGGACAGGTGGTAATCCTAGTCGACGGTATGGATAATACTGTTCCTTTCAGCCTACATGTGTCCTTATTGTTGTAGCTGTTTATATGCTCCTTCTGTTTCGTTTACATGCTTATTCTATTTCCTATCACATTTGGTATGTGAAATACGGACATACCTTTTGTATGTGACTATTACATGCCTTGTGGGATATGATTCGGACATACGGTCGCTAGATATCTACATTTCTCATGTATTTTGTTATGGACACATCTGCCCAGCTGTGTACCCTCCCTCACATTATGGGTCAGCTGGTGACACTCACCATTGGGCTGGACGTACCTACTGGTGGCTCGCTAACATATGATGCATTTCACTTCCACTTGGTATGGCTATCTACACTGCGTTGGACTACGGCCACATGGACTTCCATGTCATTTGTTCGCGGGATAGGGTCCCATTATTCCCTACTGTGCATTTGTGTTTGCTTCTTCACTTTGTGTTTGCAGGTACTTTCTTGCATGCTTTGCATACATTTCAGTATCCATGGACACTGACATGATTACTATCTTGCAACTTGTTATATGCAAGCATTTTAGGTTGCACATCGACAGCTGCCATTTCCATGCCTCCGTGCGGCACTTCGACACGCCCTATGCACTCGTGCTCCTTTCCTGTGCACGTGGCTGTGCCGGCAGCGCACCTTCATTAAAATGCATATGGTGCTACTGTGCCCTCTTCACGCAGCACAGTCGGCACAAGCCTTACGCCGGCCTTGCGCCGAGCTTCATGAATCCCGGGGTATATTTATTTTAGTAGTACTGACACAATAAGTCCAAATACTACCAGATTAACTTTCAAATAAAGAAAGGGTTATAGCAGAAAAATGGCTATCACTATAGACATTCATCCAAATTATGATGAGCTGAGGAGAAGAAGGAGTAAGGAGGCATCCAGTTCTTTCTTTGATGTCTGCTATGCCCCTACTTTACATAACTTTACCTTATTTTCAGTCTCATTTAAATGTAGACCACTCCATCTGTTTATGTGTTTCTTAGTCTGTTTCTTAGTTATATATATTTTTTTTCTTAATCCATTAAGTTTTCTAATAAATTCTTAGCTCTTGCATGATAGACAGATCTCTAGTTTCCCAGTGGGAATTTTTTCAATTGATATTACTGAAACTTAGTTATTGCTGTTTCTTCAACCTAGAAAACATGTTTCAACTGTAACTTCTACTACCAAAGACTTCATTTGCCACCTGTCATAACACCCTCTAAGCATTTTTAACTTTGAGCAAGTCTGAAATGTATAAACATCAATTCCCAGCCTGCCTACAATATCACACTACCAAACAGCTCATGCTAACTGCTGGAAACATATTTCATAACCTAGATGGTTAGTTGTTTAAATATTTCTGGGTGAATACCTTGAATGTATATATGCCTTGGTTGGAATGTCTGTCATTAAAGACATTTGACTCAATTTTTCACAACAAAATGATTGTGTCAAAAGTTTTCTTTCATTGCCCCACCCTCCTCGTTCATTATCTCCTTAAAATATGGAGAACTGTCATTGACTTTAGAGACAGACCCCTCTTCAGTGCTTTCCCCAAATCTAATCTCCTTAATCCATTCAATAAATTCTAAGTGAGGCTTTCATAGTCTTGTACACTGTTTCGGCCTCTTAACTTTCCTCTCTAAATTTGATCAATTTGTTTCAGGTTCTAAAGTAGCTGAAATCTGTTCTGAGCTTTATGCCAAGATAATATGTAATCCTTTTCAATCACATGATGTCAGTATCTTAATGAAACCTATATATATATATATATATATATTTCCATCTTTAAAAATGAAAGCATTTAAAAGTCCTATTTAGTACCACAAATTGGCAAAAGCTCTTCAGGTCATAATTTCAAATTTTCAAAAGTAAAGAGCTTTTTCAATCCCACCCCAAGAGTTTCTCTTATTTCCAGTTTGCCTGGCCTCCAGCTCCCCAGAAACAGCATTGGCTTTCATAAATCATTGTTTTCTATTTTACAGGGTATGATAACATTTGAATGCAGGCAGTCTTAGTGTCAGAAAAATATGTATTAGTGTATGTATTAGTTATATGCTTAGTGCATTTAAAGCTTGAAAAGGGTTAACACATTTATTCTATTTCACACTGCATAAATCTATACGAATTGCAGAAAGCTTTCTAACCTTGAATTGTCATGAAATATGTGTAGCTATTGCTTATGCTTTGGAAACTTACCAGGAAGCAGATAATTTCTGCTTGTGTCAGGAAAAAAATGAATAGAACAATACCACTTGTATTAACGTTAGGAGACTTAGACAAGGAGTTCCGCTTGTGCTGTGAGAAAATACACAGCTGCAGAAGCTATAGATAATCAAGACAAAGACTGCTTGAACATATGAACTGCAATCAGCATATGCTTGTGCCTAAGTTAGAGAAGTACCTTGAAATGTAACACATGTATTAGAACTATACAATAGAAGCTTGTAATGGGCTAGGGACCACCAAGGCCATGTTGTTTATCTCAAAATGTTTTTCATAAATCCAGTCATGTCAGCAGAAAATCTGAGTAACATCTGCTGTAAAACAATACTGAAAGTTGTGTTTGATTACGTCAGCCATAGAAGGCCATGTCTTGTAGAATAGTATAAGAATAGCATACGTCCTGTTAGTAGTTAGGCAAAATCCTGTATTTGCATGTTTTTGTCTCCTTGCAGCAAGTTATTAAATGTGCCTTAACTGAACCTTACGTGTATTGGTCTTTGAAGTTTTTTCCTTTGACAGATTGGTCCTTTGGACTGGAAACCCTCACTTCGCCTCGGATCAGACAGGTCAGGTGGCTTGAAACCGTACGGGGAAGAAATCACATTGGTTCTTCTTATTCAAAAAGCCCTCCGACTGAATTGTCGTACAAAAGAGGCCAGCCACTTTCTGATCTGCGACTGAAGGACGGGATTACACGAACCAGGTGATCAATCACGAAGCCTCAGGTAAGGTGAATCTACCTTTTTTTTCTGTTTTAGATCAGGGACTAGATTTGTATTGTTTTTGTCAGGACAATATTTTTGTAAGTCAGGGACAAAAAAGATTACTGTCTTGTCATAGATCAGGGAAACAGAGCAGGTAGGCAGTCATTCTGAAGAGACTATAACAAAATCCGTGGTACCACGTTAAAAAATAAGGAGTTACGTAATGATTAAAAGGTTAGAACAAAATGGGTAATAATTGCACAAAAAGACCCCAAAATCCGTCGTTAACCGAAGATGCGAAATACATGCAGTCACAGCGTGCTGATAATATTAAATACTATTCAAAATGGGTTAATAAGTATGAATTTGATGGTAAATTAGAAAAATCATTGCTTATCAAACTTGTCAAACAGCTTAAAACTGATTCTAAAGGTCGGGTAAAAAAGCAACGTCAGTTAGGAATTCCTCAGGCACACAGGTGGATTGAGGAAGTAAACCGTAGGGAACAAAAGAATAATAATTCAAAAGCAATGTTTTTGGATAAGGAGAACACTAACTTAGTAATAGCATCAGCCCCTCTGCCTCTCTTACCAGAATATGAAGCAAGTGAACAAGTTAGTCCACCCCCGCGATATCCTGCTGTCACTGTAAATAGAGACACTACAAAAGCGAAACCGTTTATTAGAGATCCCGTCAAGACCAGGTCTCGAACACAGACAGGTAATTCAAAAGGGGGAATTGAGCTATATCAAATGGGTAGAAATTCATGATCTATGAGTGAAGAAGAAATATGCCCACTTATAGAAGTGCCTAATCCTCAGGCAGGGCAAGAAGGTCAGGACCCAACTATTCTAGTGTATAGACCCTGGACTCCGGAAGACATCCGGCAAGCCACTGAGGGAATTCCCCATCCAAAAGTTAATTTCAGAAAGTTCTTAGAAGATTTGCAAAGAATGAGGCTGAGTTATAATTTAAACGGAGAAGAGATAAAAAAAGTAGTCAGACAAATTGTTGGACCAGATTGGCACATGGCTCAGGCCCCTCCCACATAGCAGCGCAGAGTTAGACAACAGAGTAAAAGGTCTTACAGACTGCATCTCTGAGAAATGGAAGCCTAGGGCAGACTGGACTTGCATTAATCAATGCATCCAACAAGAAGGTGAAACTATTGACAGATATTATGCCAGACTGTTAGAATGTTTTAATAACCATTGTGGAATGCAGGTTCCTGAAGATCAGACACATGATTCCCCATATGAGCAGCAGCTAAAGAATGCATTTTTGAAAGGCAGTATTGCACCCATAAGCAGTTTTATTACAGAGCACATGATAGATCATCGTACAAACAGATTACAGTCATTACTTGAATATGCTAGGCATGCCGAAAGGCATTTTAATAGCAAAAAGAAAAAGAAAGCCCAATTATTTTCTGTAGAAGATGGAGCAGAAGTTTATGTAGTACAGTCCAGGAAAAAGGGAAAGAGAAATGCCCAGGGAAACAAACAATCTGATCAGCGATCAGAGGACTTTGAAGGGCGAAAGAAAAGGGGTGAATGTTTCAAATGCAGTAAAAAGGGACACTTGGCAAGGGATTGCAAGAAAAACAAGAAGGCAACCAAGGAAGACAAGGAGGGTGAGGACTGACTATATGATAGTCAGGAATCACTAGAAGGGGATAGCAGAGAAATGACAAATGAGAATGAGATAGAGGGAGTAGAGGATGTGACAGAAGAAATAGAGGAAGTGCAGGAAGTTACAGATAATGAAGAAAATGAAATATTGGATTTAGCTTTATTGAGCTTAGAGCTCTATTTAGCAGACACAAAACCAGAAGTTACACTCCTGGTAGAAGGGAGGGAAGTCAAATTCTTGTGTGACTCAGGGGCATCACGGACCCTGATACATCCCTCCAAACTGCCAGGGAATTCAGAGTCACTTGATTACATATTAGTGAAAGCAGCTAATGGACAGCTGTATCAGGAGCCCCTCTCCCATAATATTGCAATAACTGATCCTGTTTCAGGATTGACCCAGAAAAGCAAAATTGTTGTTTCTGCAAAGTGCCCAGTAAATCTCTTGGGCAGAGATCTTATGCAGCTATTTGGTATAGCAGTAGTTCCGACTATGCAGTGATCTGAGTGATCTTGATATATATATATTTTATACCATGTCTGGTAGATGGAATGTCTTTTTTCAACATTTGAAATATGATGGCATGTTTTTTTATTTGTTTATTTTAATGTGTTAGTATTATTATGCGTATTTGGTTCAAAGTAAGTGTGTTTTTATAATATTATTAACTGTCAATTGCGTTATTTAAGTGCTATGTAAGGAACAGTATTAGTTTTACAGTTGTATATTTTATATCACATACAACTTTTTATATTGTGTGTTTATGGGATAGGAACATTTTAGTCAGATTGAAGCTACTTGTGCCTGTTCCTTTAAGGTAATTGGAGGGTGTGTTTTGTAATAGACTTTGCTTGCAATGGCTTTAAATGTAACAGCACTTAAGTGTGAGTTGTTATTTTTCAGTCTGAAGAAGTTGGTGCAGGGCGCCGACGAAAAGCAGTATTGTGGTGCTTAATAAAATTGAAGTCGTTTGTTTATTGGCGTCTTGTTTGCTTATCCCTTTGGAATTTTAAAAAGACCTGCCTCAGTGAGTTTGGCTATCTGGCTGTGTTTAACTTTGATGAGTTTCACCTCTTTGACTGTGCTTATTGGAGGTGTTTAGTTCTGCTGCTTGGAATTAGGAACTGTGTTGGCTTAGTAGCAGCTCGTTGCTTTTGACTTCCAGAACAAGCATACGTGTGTTTGGGAGGCATTTAGTCCTGCTGTTTGGCATCAGGAGCTGTGCTGGTTTAGTAGCAGAGCTCAATATATAAAATTACTTTATAGGTATAACAATCAAGTTATCAGAGTGTATCTGTTCAGTTACTGTAAAGTGTCAATCAAAGATAAGACTTTTTTCCATTGATTGTTAATAAATGGCTTAAGATGAATCCTTAATTCTTTAATTTTAATTTCCAACAATGCTGTGGTCTTCAGTAGGCTGTAGAAGTCTTCCAAAGTTGGTATTGTGTTTGTATTCCATTTTCTTGTTATACACTTCCTTGAGATTGCAAGTATTGTCCATACTAGATATATATTTGACTCATTCAAATGTGGACCTTCATACACATTTAATAATACAACAGCTTTAGATAAGTTAAATGATTCATTAAATAAACCTTGTAAAAAGTTTTTAATACCATTCCAAAATGGCTTAATTTTAACACAGTCAAATAAAATGTGATTCCAATCTGCATTGTGTATGTGCTCACACCTCCAACATGTTCCCTTTGTGGAAGAATTAATTTTAGTAATTCTATCTGGAGTTAGGAATGCTCTGTGCAAGCATTTCCAATGAAAAACTTTCCACTATTGTTTGGATGTATGTTTTATTGATAATAAAATATTTGATTTCGTTTCTTCAGTTAGCTGTAATGAGTGTTCTTTTGTTATATAATTCCAATATGAGGATTTGAGTGTTGTTTTATAATTTATCAATATCTTTTAAGATTTTGAAATACTATTTCCCATGTCATAATCATTATATATGATTCCATATAGGTATTTCATAAGTTTAGGTATTTCTTTAAATGAAGAATTACTAATTATTCTGCATAAATCTTGCAAATACGTCAGAATGTTTTGCATAATTAGCCAATCTTGTTGTGGAATTTTGTATGTTGTTTCTATTGTTTGCATATCTCAAACTTTTAGTTCTTTGATACATTGAAACCAACAAAGAAATCCTTTCTGTTTCCAGGAATTAATTATTTCTCTGTATATGTTATGTGGATAGCTCTTTGTAACTATGAATGGTGTTAAAAGATCAAACCAGATTTTTAAATGTATGTGTGCATTAATAATTTTCCTAAATGAGTCAATGTAATAATTAATCATACGAGTTTTAGTGGGCTTAGTTATGTTATATCACATGCTAATACATAAGATGTGCCAGGGAAAATTGTTTTTAATCTGTTATATGAAATTTTACTTGTAAATCAAATTCATTTATTGATATTAGAGTTAGTAATTCTTTCCAATTTGCATAATAATTTGGACTTATCCAATCTGAGTTTTAGATATTGATGCTTTTCTATATGTTTCTATATCAGGAAAGTTTAATCCTCCCTGTTTCCATGGTGTGATATAATGTGTTAAAGCTATTTTGTTTCTTATGGGAAACCATAAAAATTTTATTAGGCATGAGTTTATTTCTTTGAGCATATTCCTTTCTGGTAACAGTTGCATTGCCAAAGCTATATATAGAATCTTGGGTAGTAAAACCATTTTATTAACTGTAGTATATCTTCAAATGTTAATATTATTTTGTTCCACTTTTCCACAGAGATTTTAATTGTATTGATTATATTATTTTAGTTTTTTGAGACTAATTCATTACTATCCTTGCGTAACTCAATTCCTAGATATTTTAAGGTAGATTCTTCTATAATAAGATTCCCCTTCATCTGCAATTCTTTTTTTATTTAAAAATAAAAATTTTGATTTTGATTTATTGAAATGGAGTCCTGACGTCCTGTAAAATGTATCATTTAAAATATCTAAGTCTTCTAATGTCTCTTTTGTATTGGATAATTTTAATAATATGTCATCACCAAAGAGCATTACTTTAGAATTGTATTGCTCATAAAGATCTACTCCTTTGATTTTTGTATTGTTACATATTGAATCTGCCAATATTTCAATAGCCAAAGCAATTAGAATCAGTGACATGGGACATCCTTGTTTAGTACCCTTTGTTATATGTATAGATTCAGAGGTGAAAAGACCTAGCTTAACATACACTAAATTACTTGTATATATATTCTTTAGTAGATGAACAAAGGAAGGAGGAAATTCAAAGAACAACAGAATTTTGAATAACTAGTCCCAGTTTAGGGAATCAAAGGCTTTCTCTGTAACTAAACAGCAAAACCAGGAACCTGGCAAATTCACAACGCAGGAAAACCAAAATCCTCAGACAGCTTCTCTAACCCAAACAAGTTCTTTATTTGAGAACCACAAAGTTAAGCGCTTTTGTCAGCCTAATCAGCTGTCTTCATCAGAACAAAGTAAAAAGTACATACAGCCATTTATAATACTGAAAAACAATCACATGGTACAATTTAAAAAATTTAAAGTGCCAAGTGCATACAATACATATAAAAATATAAAAATTCATAAACAACAACTCAAAGGGAAACTAGTCCAGGGAAAGTAAGTGCATCTAATGTTACTTGCCACCAAAAGTCCCTGAACTCAAGGTAGTGTTCCCAAGGACCCCCCCCCCCCCCCAGGATCTGGTACCACTTTTTCAAGTACCAAAAATTTGAATTCATGCTCAGGAAATGTGTCAATATGTTTAAATAAGGCACTCATGTTGTTACAAATTCTAATGTCCCTCAGGCATTTGTAAATTATTTCTTTAAACCACCTTTTGGTTTTACCAATGTAAACACCTTTACAATTTGTACACAAAGCCGCATAAATCACCCCTAAGGTATAACAAGAATATGTGCCCTTGGGTCTGATAGTTGTATAATTGATTTTAATTTTGTCTGAACATAGTATAAAATTACATTGGGCATAAAATCCACACTTTGTGGTACTTAAGCGACTAGTTAAAGAAATAACACAAGTCTCCTTTTCCAAGAGGTTTTAATAGTTAACCCTCTTCCAAAAATAACAAGTGGCTTATTTAAACATATTGACAAATTTCCTGGGCATGATGTTAAATTTTTTGTTACTTGAAAAAGTGGTACAAGATCCTGGGGGGGGGGGGGTCCTAGGGAAGACTACCTTGAGTTCAGGGAATTGTGTTGGTCAGTAAGGTTAGATGCACTTACTTTCCCTGAACTAAATGATAGTTTGAACTTTAGCAGTTTGTTAAAGTTGCTTTCTTATAAGACATGATGGGATAGTTCCTGTTTCATTAATTCTTTCCTTGCAATTTTTTACATATTACACTATTTTTACACATTTCATCCACTAGTTTCCCTTTGAGTTGTTGTTTATGATTTTTTTGTATCACAAACTATCATAGTAATGTGTTTTATCAACAGGTTTTTTTGCATTTATATTTTTATATAACTTTTATGCACTTGGCACTTTAAAATGTTTTAATTGTACCATGTGGTAGTTTTTCAGTATTATAAATGGCTGCATGTACTTTTTACTTTGTTCTAATGAAGTCAGATGATTAGGCTGATGAAAGCACTTAACTTAACTTTGTGGTTCTCAAATAAAGAACTTGTTCATGTTAGAGAAGTTGTCCGAGAATTTTGGTCTTTCTCTATAACTAAGCCAACTATGAGTGTTTCTTTATTTTCTTTATTAACATAATCTATAAGAAAATTATCCTTTTTATATTGTCATGTACATGTCTATGATATATAAATCCAGTTTGATCATTATTTATTGTTTTGGATAGTGGTATTTTCATTATGTTAGTTAATATTGTCATAAATATCTTATAGTCATTATTTAATAATGATATAGGTCTATATGAGGTACATAGGTTTGGGGATTTGTTTTCCTTTAAGATTAGTGTGATTAAGGAATATCTCCAAGATGGTGGTATTTAAGCTTCTGACTGAATTTCTAATAGAATTTAATGGAAGTGGGATAGCATCTTTGAACAGAAAAGTTTATATATTTCCATAATTATGTCATCTATACCTAGAGCTTTATTATTTTTACCGTCTTTTATTGTATCTGTAATTTCCTTGTAGGATATGGGTGCTTGCAGATCTAGTGTTAATTTTTTTCTGGTATTTTTTGTATATTAGAACATTTTTCATCTAGATTGAATTGATTGATATGTATATTTTCTTTTTGGAAATGTTCCATATAGTGATTTCTATAAGCATCAAGAATGTCACCTATATCCGAGACATTTTCCGCTTCCTTTTCATGGAAGATACTTTTACAGTTATTAGCTTTTGATTGTATTTTGATTCTTGTGGATAAATTATGTAGATATTTGGGAGAAGTGGGCAAGAAATTAATTTTTTAGTTTTATTTGTTTGAATTTCATTATAGTTACTGTTTAATACTTCTACTTTCTTTTTCATCGCCAAATGATTTTGATTTTTTTCAGCTTTTACTGACAAAAGTTTGGATTATAGATCTAATAATTCAAAATCCCATTTTCTGATTTTTTTATACCAAGTTAGGGTTTTACCATATATGTAATCTTTTAATGAGTCCCATATCATTTTATTTATCTCTGTGGTGTAATTAATATTTAAGAAGAACTATAATTCAGATAATAACCAGGGTTTGAACTCATTAATTTTAGATATATATGCTGAAATTCTGGAGTTAAAGGTTAATGGTTTGTACCCATTTTTAAGTTTTAGTATCAATAAATTGTGGTCTGAAAAGGGGCAGGGAGTGATTGAGAAATTAATAATTTTAGAGTGTACTTCATGGGCAGCAAATATTTTATCTATTCTAGCTTGGGTACCAAATCTGTGATTTTGATGGGAAAATAAGAAAGATTTATCTTCTTTAAATTTGAAAGTATTTACAAGATGAAATGATTCTACCCACTTGTTTAAAGATTTTGATACAGCAGATGTACACAGCGGTCTTATATTTGGAGTTTCAGAAATATCAGATATACAGTTAAAATCTCCTCCTAATATTAAGTTGCCTTTATAATTATTAGAAATGAAATTCAATTTTGTTTAACAGTTCCTGATCCAATGCCTGGGAGCCAGTATAGATTGGCTAGGGTCCATATTCTGTTATTATATTTAACTATTACTAATGTCATATGGCCTTCTTTATCTTCATACTTCTAAATGAATTCTGGGTTAATCACATTTGTTTTCCATAAAATTGTTACCCCTTTTGTCTTTGTCTTACAAGTGGATTGTGCCAATATAATATATTCCTTAGGATTCAATTTGTAATTGTCATTTGTTTTGAAATGAGTTTCTTGAAGGAAGACAATTTGTGCTTTGTTAAGTTTTAAATATTTCAGTAGATTTGATCTCTTGCTAGGATTGTTTAAGCCATTGGTATTTAAATATAATAAAGTTAAATCCATCTTAGGTTATTTAGAATATGTATTTTTTGTTTTATTGTGACTATTAAACATTTTCCTCTGATATCTATAAAGTATATGTTTGAGCTTTTAAAGGAAACTATCAGTTTTATACTTTGAGTGTTTACCAATAAGGTAATGTTTTGGTCAGGAATACTGAAATGTTTTTGTGAAATAAATGTAAATTAATAAATGTTAACCAAACTAAGATCCACACTAGCCATGGAATGAAAATCATTCCTAATCTGATGGATAAACCTAAGTCCATCAGATTATCACTCATACCTTGACAATCCAGAACATTTGAGCTCCATAAATTGAATTATCATATGGAGAATATTTGTAATAGGAATAAGCAATATTTATATTATTTTGAACAGATATAGCATTATTGTAGATTAGACAGAATTCTAATATAATATAAATGTTTACTTATTGTATAAGCAATTAATATTTTCATGACAGGTAGATAACAAGCAATTCAATCATAGTAAAGTAGGATGTATCATATATAAAACTGATTATAGCACACAGTTATTTAACATATTCACCCTTACTGATGGAGTCTTTCAAAACTTATTAATTAACCTAAATAGATGGTAATAATATTTATACCTAATGTTTATATTACAATGTATTTTACTGGTTATATCAAAATTTATATTTCATTGTTTGCCAGCATTTAAGCAATCACTTTGTTTGTTGCTAACTTACTTAATGCATCAAGTTTGTTTTATGTAAACATTGATGAAAGTTAATGCATTTTAATTATGAGCGCATTCCTCTTCCCCCATTTCCTACACATAAGGATTTTCATATCTGTCATTTCTTATTATAAAATTAGTGAAATTATAGGCTAAAAACAACAAATTCAGTTATTGTGATTAATGATTACAAGTTCCCTTTCCATATTCACATATTGTCATTTTATGGCATATATTGACATTTTTTAGATTTAAATGGTAGCATTCTATTTTGTATAATCAGCAAAGGTTAAATTGAGCGATTATTGTCAATTTAATACTATTTGTTCAGAATGTGATTGTTACATTCTGTGACATTCCTAGTTCAGGCTTCTATTGTTTCCCTTGAACAACTTTGTCAGTTTGATGTCATATATAAAACATTAGTTACCTTGGTAACAGCTTAAGTATTATGCACGGTCAAGATGGGTTACAAAAACTACAATTCATGTTAAAGTAATTACATGACTTGTTATGCATATTTACTTATATAAGAAAAGAATCATGCTTCCCCTTGATGTTCAATATAGTGTATGTCATATATGACAAGTTAAAACAGTAACATTATTATACTCAAGCCCTGGTCATTAAACTGAGTGTCAGTTGTCAATTTAATACTATTTGTTCAGAATATGATTGTTACATTCTGTGACATTTCAAGTTCAGGCTTCTATTGTTTCTCTTGAACAACTTTGTCAGTTAGATGTAATCTATAAAACATTAGTTATCTTTGTAACCGCTTAAGTATTATATATGGTCAAGATGGGTTACAAAAACTACAATTCAAGTTAAAACAATTATATGACTTGTTATGCATATTTACTTATATACGAAAATCATCATGCTTCCCCTTGATGTTCAATGTAGTGTATGTCTTTTATGACAAGTTAAGATAGTAGTATTATCATACACAAGCCCATGCTATTAAATCCAGTCTTTAATATCTAAATTCAGCAGAGTGCTTCATCTTATGTGACAATTATATATTTTTATGTCTAGATTTACTAAAATCATACATTACATAACTATTGTGTGCGTTTTTTTTTTTTTTTTTGGCTGTTGCTTAGTTATTTGAGACACCACAAACTGTTAAGCATTGTCACTTTGTTTCTGTTACCATAGCAACTTGGGAACATCTGTTTCTGTTAGTGTGTCAGTGTACTGCTTACCACAGCCTCACGACATACCTGAAGCAAAGCTTCACTTTACTGCAACTTCAAGCCTAAATTCCCTCCCTTTTAGCAAGGCAGCAGCCAGGAAAAAAACAGAGAGCAAACAGATCAACAACAAAAAAACCTCCCAACAAGCCGCCACAAGACACAACACATTTCTCCAGCCCTCCCACCTCTTACTCAGCAGACATACAAACAAACCATTCACTGCCAAAATATCCCAAATCACAGTTCTATCCTCCCCCTTCCCCTGGATCCAGGCTAAAACACCAAATGTCTCTTACTAATTCACAAGTGACAGTAAACCTTGATCACAAGCCACAGCTAACAGCTTCCCAGAGATGAAAACGGCAACATATAACATCTGGCAGATACAGCTGCATCCACATACACCATGTCAGGCTTAATCAAACAGCACTCAAAGCTATGATACCTGCCATAATTGATATTAATTATGTTTAGACAAAATAATAATGACATTTGTACTAGCTGCCAGACACAGCGTCATCCACGCACACCATATCAGGATTGATCAAACAGCACTCAAAGCTATGATACCTGCCATAATTGATATTAACTATGTTTAGACAGGAATAATAATGACATTTGTGCTAAGAGCTTGCTACTACTATTTAATCAGGATATACCTGACATTTCTAAATCATACTTTAACTGAAGAAGGCATTAGTCTCTATGACAGCATTTTTTTCAAAACATTCTACTGTTACTGCTATTATATATGATGTTAATTTGTTACATTTGAGTCTGAACTCTGATGAATGGTACTTTGTTGAATTAGTTAATTAATTACTTAAATTATTATAAGCAAAATCAATGAAAAATGAACAAGATAAGTATTCAATGAGTTCAAGTAGGGGAATAGAAACGTCTATGTTTGTATTATATGTTGCTTTGTTTGGCTTATATATAATGTAAATAGTAACCCATCTTGACCTACATTTGTTTCTGAAGAATTATTGGACTTTTTGAACATTCTGAATAAATCATTACTGTTTCTCAGTTGTTTAAGTATCCCTCCTTTTTTTAAATAAAAACAGATGACAAGTGATGTACCATATCATTTGATACTTTGAGAGCTGTAGTTGTAAGAGTTATTTTTTTGGGACAGCTATCTTGGAATCAGTTTTTTGCTTCTTCTTTCTAGCATCTGTCCAAGAATTTGTTTCTTTTATTCTTTTAAGACTAGGGGCCATCTATTCTATTTCTTCTGGGATAGGTACTATGTTGTTGTTTTTGATGAATATAGTAGCTTCTTCTAAGTCATTAAAGGTTCTCAGTCTCATTGGCAAAAAAATATTTTTATCTTAGCTGGTAAAGCCAGCAGTGCTTTAATGTTGTTTTGTTTCAACAGTTTTATTATTGGCCAAACTTTTTTTTTTCCTTTGTTCTAGTATTCTGGAAAAATAATCATTATCAAACCTTATCAAGCTTTGATTGTATTTTAAGGGTGATTTTCTCCAAGCAGATTTTAATACTAGCTCCTTGTCTAGAAATGAAAGAAATGTTATAACTATGGATCTGGGTGGAGTATTTGTTGAGTTAGAAGCAGGTTTCTTCAGTGCTCTATGCACCCTTTTAACTCTAAATGAAAGTGCCTTTTTCAAGTCTAAAAATTCAGGAATCCAGGTTGTTAAGAATGAAATAATGTCTTCACCTTCAGTGTTTTCAGGCAGACCAAAGATCCTTATGTTGTTTCTCTTTTCCCTGTTTTCTAAGTCATCTATTTTGTTAAGCAGCTATGTATTCTGTTTAAGCAGAAATCCTTTTTGGAATTCTTCCTCCTTGAGTCTCCCTTCAATGTCATTTAGAGCAGTCTCTATATTTGTTATTTTTGTCTGGTGTTGCTGTAATAGTTCCTTAAGAGTATTAGTCTGTTTTGTGAATTTAATTTGAGCTTTTCTAAGTCATTTTTAAAGCCATTCATCTTCAAAGATAGTTCCTGTAAAGTATATGTCATCAACTGCAATTCGTTTTTCAAAGCAGCATCTTGCTGAGAATTCCTTGAGTTGTTCATATTTAGTGACTCACTATATCTCCAAGTTACTTAGTAGTTTATCTATAGATTTCTGACATTTTAAACTTGAAAATAATAAAATTTTCATATATTATTACATTAGTTAATGGAGCTTTCAGAATTCACTTAATGGAGCTTTCAGAATTCACTGCTCTCAGTTGGCCATCTAGACTCTGCCCCCAAGAGGGAACATCTTTGACATGTTCCTTGCTGTAATATAAATTTATCTGACAGTTTTGCCTGTATCGTAGCTTGTTGGGAAGCCCCCCAGGAAAACTCTCTATAATAACATTAAACTATTTTAAGAAACTCATTGTTACATTACTTCAAATAAATGCACCCACTAAACACTATTTTTTTGCCATTTAAATGTAAAAACAGTAATCATCATTTCAAATGTCTGTATCTTGGATAACCATCAATGTTCTTAGTATTTTAATGAAAAACTTCCAATGCCCTAACATGCTAGCACAGATAACATGGTTTAATCCTAGCAAAGTCTGTCCTATTATTTTAGGCAAAATACCTAAAAAATGTTATATTCATGATTAAGTAGAAATATCACTCATAGCAAAACAGGAATAGTGGGTTTTACCTTGGTTGGGTTGTACCCTATAATTAAATTCTGTTTATAGCAGCTGTAATCTGTTAATTATCATTTTCCTATTTATGTAAATATCAATATAATGCATGAAGAAATATCTTTTCATTTTTTTAAATCTGTGGAACTCCTTGCAGCTGTGATTATTTCATAGAAAGTAATTATTTTGTTTAAGAACATAAAGTACGCTAAATATTGTTGCTTTTATGTTTTGTAATTCAAAGTTGTATGGAAATATACTTCCCAGGATTCAATAAACTCAACATAGGCTCTGCCTAGAGCCTACATGGAGTATATTCACGTGTTACTGCTGATCACGCAGCATTGTACATCTTCGCCCCATGGATATTAATGATGTATGGGATGCATAAGCAAGGTTTCCCAGTTCTGTTCTGTGTTGCTAGCCACAAAACCTGTATACTGACTATGGATCATTCCACACAACCTTTTAGTGCCAGTGATGTAAAGGGCAAGCGTACATTTTCTCAAGGATATGAAGTATGAACAGACATGTATGTCATTATATATTGACTGCAATCTTCAGTAATTTCACAATATACCACACATTTTACAGTAAACAGACCAAAAATATGATACAAATATCTGAACTTTCTTCAAAATTGTGGACAGTCTCCCTTTTATGTTTTAATATATATTTTTATTATTTTTTTTTCTTTGTTTTTGGTCAGTGTTTGTGAGATGTGCTGCTTGGTATAAACATGTTTAGCTGTACTCACCTGGTTTGCATGAAGCACAACAGCAAACAAGATGGAGGAATGGACTACCCAGGTTGTAGACAGGACCCAGACAGCCACACATATAAACCATTCAAACATGGTAAGATGCTTTGTGCTATGATTGGCAGCAAGCACTTTACAATAACTAGTAAGATAGCAGGTATCATCTCACTAATCCTGTGGCAGCAGGTGTTAAGTGTAGGTGTGGAGTACAGATGGTCAAGGGTTCTAGAACAGGATGTGTGACTTTTGTTTTACCATTGTGAAAATAAATAAAATGCAACACACACAACTGTTTTCTCAACCTTCTTGTGGTAGTAGCTATAAGTGTAGGGTAACTATAAATATGGTACATTTGACTAGCATACTTACACAAGTGCCTATATACCAAATAATCTAGGAACTGCATCATTTGCCATTGTTGCGTATCGCTTAACATCACACAAACACTGTGCCTGGCAGTGCACACCCTCCCCTACTGTGTTTGCATGATGGTAAGCAATGTGCAGTGTTTTCAAATGGTGCAAATCCAAAATGTGCACACTCTCAGTAAGTGCAAGACATGCAATAAGCTGGAAAACAGTAGCATATAAAAAGCAATTGGCAGCAAAGGCTCATTATACATTGAGCTTGAACTATGGCAGTTATGTCAGGAGTTGCTTGACAGAGTGTGCTCTTTCAGGCACAATGTTGGAGTGTCCATGAGTACAAAAATTTTGTTGAACTCCTAGTTAAGGAGCATGGGCCTTGGTTGCTGCAGTGGGAATATTCATGCTCAGAATATAAATCTGAAGCCTGGAATAGTGTTGTCAGGTCCTTACACAGTGTGAGAGGTATCACCCCCACTGGTAAGCAATGCAGACATCATTTTGATGACCTTTGTAGGAGGAAGCAGGATACCCTCAAACTTTGGATAGAGAATTTTGGGCAGGTGACACCCCACAGATGTGTAAGCATTAATTTCAGTGAGTTATTGTAAGAGTTAAAAGCTGAATATAGTCAAGACTGGTATTCATAATGGTGTTCTATTTTGTTTTTTCCACAGCTGCAGAAGACCGAGCCTTGAATGTTCGATCCCACGACACCCATCTAGTAAGGATATGAAAAGCATGTGCTACTTATGCATCAAAACAATACTGTCTAAATAGTATTTTAACAATAATAATAATAATTTGCATAGTAATTTCATAGCAGTAAAACTTAAGGACCACTTAGCTGGTATTTAATACAGTTGTATCAAAATGAGTATGCATATCCCAACTGTAAAAGAAACTATGCATGCCTTAGTCTGTAGAACAAAGCAATGGTGCTATATTCTGAAATAGTGAGCATGCATCACTAAACTGTAAAAGGAAAGTATGCAAGCAGTAGTTTCTAGGGCAAAAGAACAGCATTGTATTTTAGAGTAGTCATTGGTTGTGAGTTCAAAAACTACACTTCCGAAATATACAATACTGCTAGGTTTTCATCATTATTGGAACGCAACTTCATACCTCTATATCAGTGGTGCAATTGACCTTCTGTAAACTGTAAGTATAATTGGAACACTCATATGTGCAATATAAGCACACATCAAGGACTGTTGGCTACAATCTTCACTATAGTGTGCCTGTGTTATAAACTGGGTAGTCTTAAAAGTAAGGAAGAAACTAGTTAGCAGTTTGTACTGTTAAAAGTAAAGGTAACAGAATAGAGTCAAATAATTGTATCAATGCTTTCTATCTCACATATTAAGTTACTAATATACTACCCTTTTCTCTCTCTCTCTCTCTCTCTCTCTCTCTCTCTTTTTGTTTTTCCTACAGCACAGCAGGTGTAGGACTTCTCCACTGGATTCACCTCCTCCCAACTCCATTGACTATAGCACCACTGCCCAGCATGTCTAGTGTAGAACCTTTTAACACCCCCTCTGCTGGTCCTGCACTATCTGGACCCTCATGTATTTCCGCCCTGGAGGATAGGCTTGTAGCTCCCTCTAGGAGCAGTGTCAGAGGGTGTGAGTTTATCACCTATGACAAACTGTCAGCGATAGTGAGTAGGATTGTGAGTCGCACTGGATGGAGTGCCTGATCTCAGTCCTTGTGCAGAAAACGGGTAAGAGGCACATGTGTTGGGCATTGCAGCCAGTGGTGCAGTGAGATGACAGTGATGACAGTCCACTGGGTGAGGACTAAATTCTTACAGTCAACCAGCTCGACATGTATGGGACCAGGATATCCTACCCTGTCCCCACCCCTGGTGTTCATCCACCTCATGTGTCCTTCACCATCCCTGTCTCTTGTCTTATTTGTCTTGTCCATCTGCAATTGCTTTCTCACCAGCCCAACTTACATCACCCGGACATTCATATAGCCCTTCTGCAACATTCCTCTCTCTTGAAACAAAAGGGCACCTGTTCTACCAACAAAAAAATGTCTTCATGACACATATGATTCTTTCCAATTCTCTGTACAACAGTTGGTGTTGTGGTCACTCCTCTCTCTCTCTGGAGGTGACAGTCCAAATTCAGCAAAATTTGTATACATACATATATATTCATGTTTTATTCCAAAACAATTGGATAGCTGTGGTTCTTTCATACATCCTTCCTGTGCATTCCTGCCTTGCTATCACTTTGTCCTTCCCCCTGCTTGCTCCCCATTTTACTACTTTTCTGTCTTCCCCATTTCTTTTCTTTAAAGACTTATTGGGTGATGTTGCACACCTGCACCAATGTGAAGCAATGGTAAATGCCAACAATATAAGTAGATATATTTAAAGTATCATACATTCTTGTAAAATTATTACTTCCACCTACATTCAAACACAGTACCTTCTGCTTCCAACAACAATGCATTAACACTTGCTGCCACAGAGTCAGTTAGCTAGCAGATGTATTTAATACATTCAATAGTAAGTGACACAGTTTAAGAAAGATTTCCTTTTGTACTCCCCCGTGCTTGCTCCCCATACCACTAATGTCATATCTTCTTCATTAAATCTGTATAAAGCAGCATTACGTGATCCCCTCTAATGTTTTATGAAGCATTATTGTGCGATACTCATTTAGATTTGTACAGCAGTACTGTGGGATGTTGCAGCATGCTACACAATGTGCAGCATTGATTAGAAACACTGCTACCAAAATACATTAATGTATTATGTATAACTAAACCATTTCCCCCAAAAAGGAACTTATCACTGCATTAAATGCATTAATTCCTGCAACCGGAGATTCAGTTACATAGCAGGTGTGTACAACAGCGGTTAAGTCTGCCAATTGCTATACAGTCTCTAAAATGCACATCCTTCTCAACTGAGTCTGTAGCATCACCTGTACTGCAGTGATACATGTGGTTTTTTTGATCAGATGGTACTTGTTTCAAATCCAGGTGTATGTAACAGTTTCAAATAATTGTACTTGTAAATCCAAATTCTAAAGTATGATGATATGGAGTAAATATGGTTAGACTTTATTGGTTTCCAATCCAACTGATTTTGCTGTAGCCATGCATTAGTGTGGGATGTGCACCACTGTGCAGTTATGCTTTAAGAACATGAAATAGGAAACACAGGAAAGGGGTGAAATGAAGAGCAAGCATGGGGAAGAGCAAAGTGAAAGCAAGATAGGAATGTGCAGGAAGGATGCAGGAAAGAACCATGGTTATCCATTTATTCAGGAATAAAACATGAACATATATGCTATTCATTTCTTCAAGAATAAAACCTGAACATATATGCACACATTTTGCTGAATTTGGACTGTCACCTCCAGAAAGAGGGGTGACAACAACACAATCTGTTGTATAGGGAATTGGACTGAGTCATGTGTGTCATGAAGATACGTGTGTGAAATGGAGAACTATGTATAGGATGATATAGATATATATATATATATTTTTTTTTCTTGAGAAAGAGACAAAGAGAGGGGAATGTTGGGGAAGGGTTGTAGGAATGTGTGGGTGCTGTAAGTTGGGCATGTGAGACAAGACAAGAGACAGTGACAGTGAAGGACACAAAAGGTGGGTGATCACCATGGTTGGGATGAGGGTGAGGACATCACGAACCTATGGACATCAAGTTGGGTGACAGTGAGAATTGAGTATTCACCTGTTGGACTATCATCAATGTCATCTAACTGTGCCGATGGCTGAAGTGTCTGACGTCTGCGTCTCCTTGTGTTATTTAATACAATGATGGAGAGCAGTCTCTCCATTTGGTGTAGACATGCACCAGCAGTGCAGTGCACAATCCTACACACCATCTCTGGTAGTTCATCAAGGGTGATAAACTCACCACCACTGCCAAAAGCCAGTGATGACACTGCTTTACAGCTTTGATGTTACACTGCAATATCATTGAAACTTTAACAACTTTCTATATTTGGGAAGTCTGGATTTTGAAGGCACTACCTATGACTACTTTGTAATAATGAACTGTTGTTTTGCCTTCCAGAGTAATGCATGCATACTTCCTTATTACAGTTAAGAAATGAATCTTCAATTTGATACAACTGTATAATTAACCAATAAATACTTTGTAACTTTTAATGCTGAAATAACCCGACTGTTAAGATGCATGTGTCATGCGCCTTGCATCCATGGCAATCTAGAGGCATGGGTTCACATTTTCAGTTCCCAGGCTGTGATGGCTGCGGAAAAAAATCAGAACAGAATATCTTTAATTATAGCAATCCTGACTATATCCAGCTTTTTACTCAGACAAGTAGTCTCTGTAAGTGATACACATCTGTGGGGTGTCCCTAGTCCTACATTCCTCAATCCAAAGTTTTCAGGTATCCCTCTTCCTCATCCTGAGGTCTCTGTAGTGATTCTTACATTGTTGACCAGTGTGGGGAATGCTGGTAGCACTGATCAGGGCCCAGGCCAGATTATTCCATGCCTAAGCATTGTAATCCAAGCCATGATAGTCCCTCTGCAACTGCCTGTGCCCATGTTAATTCAGTAGGAGTCCAACAAACACTTCAGACTCCTGATCTCCCCACCTTTAAGCACAGAATCTGAAAAACTCTCCAGTAATGTCAGCAATGCCTATCACAGATCAAGACCAATGTGGAATGATGTTTTCTCACCAATTGCATGTATCATGCTTACTGGGAGTGAGCACTTTCTAGATTTGCAACATTTGAAAGTGTTGTACATAGCTTACAATTTTGTGAACAGGTTGCACAAGAGTGTGTGTTGCTGGGAAATGTGTTTGCACAATGGCCAATAGTATTAATTGACTATATCTGGTGTATGTTTCTGGCTGCCTGGGTCCTGTCTGCTACCTGGGTGGCCCTTTTGTCTGGATTGTGCATTGCCGCTCTTCATGCAAATGAAATGCGCATAACCAAAGCCATTTGTGCTAAGCATTGCATTGCACAAACAGTACCCCCCCCCAAAAAAACAAAAAACAAAAAGACAAAAGTAAAAAATACAGAAAAAGTAGTTGAAAGGCGGAAAATTAATCTGAGTTAAACAGTAGAAACTGTTAGTACACATGAGATATGACTACATAGGTCTGGTTCCCAACTCTCACTGTAATGCATAGTCACAAAACAGGAGGGGGGACTTATCCATCTTTGCCCCACAAACACCTTTGCAGCAAATACATGACATAATTTCTCACATAACCAAGTGCAACTGAATGTACACTGATATCAAGGCATGACCTGTTATTTGTAAATGCATTCTATGTAATATATTTGGATGTAGTGCACTTACTTATTACACAACCTGCTATGATTATTCTTTGCAAATATACAGCTGTATCCTACCTTCCTGTGTTTCTTGGTCATTTATCAGTTAACTGACCAGTACTCAGAGACATGCAGTACTAAGTCAGTCTATATCATTTACCTTGAAATGTGTGAGGATATTCACAGGGAATAATATGATTTGCAGTTGTCATCAAATTAGTGGAAGGCTGGATGCCACAAACAAGCATAGACTGCTGTTTTTTTTTTTTGGGGGGGGGGGGGCAAAGGTGGGATCCTGTCATGGAACATGCAATGGTATAATGTTCTTTCAAGGGGCTGGACCCAGGCTAAGCTACTGTTATAGCACAAACAAGGCAATGTTGCTCTTGTTACTCTCCTTATTTTGCATCCTGCCAGCTTGCTCTTGTGAGAGTGGTGAAACCAGAAACTGCTATGTGCCTCATTACTTTTGATCTTCTCTCTGTTATGATTTCCAATTTCAAATATATGGTGTTAATCTGAGGGCATGGAGTGATTATCATTACTCAAGTGGTGAAATACAAGGACATCTTACAATATTATTATACAATACAGTACATGTTCAGGACTTACATTGTAAGTGCAGCAGTTGCCACACTGTTAGTTCAGGGCTGAGTGTGATGCAAGCAGTACACAGCCAATACATGGGGAGGTAAAGGCTGTGGTTCTGTGATAAGCCCAGCAGAGTTCACAGGGTTCCTGTACTGTGTCCCTATCCACCCTGTAGCACTCTAAAATGTCCATGTCATGTGTGCTGTGATAAGTTAAATGTGGCCAGAAAAGTCTTCATTGTCTTGTCCTATGTCTATTGGCAGCAGCAGCAGCAGCATTGCCTGCAGCCTGTAGGACATACAAATGGAGTTAAACATCAGCAGCTCCTAATATTCTATCTGTGTTAACTTTCTGTATCTATACTCCACAGGAAAAATCAGCATGGAGTCTAAATGGTTTCTTTATAACTCCCTGAATAGCTTCACAAGACTTATTAATTAACATGTAATTCAGCTACTTATGCTGCAATTAGCATCTCTGAAACACAGCCTAGACAGATGCAGTCCATTAATAGTCTACTCCATTATAAAAAGGAAATGTATAGCTAGCCAAACTAATGGTGAGGATACTTGCTACATATTCAGCAAAGCAAAATATTTCCCAAACTATCATTAAAGAGGAGTGTTGAACTCTAGCAGGTATGCTGTCATTTTTTACCTACATAATGCATATGCTGGAATAGATTAATGAATAATGTGAAGCAAAGCCTTTTACACTGTTATCTGTGTGCATTAGTTAGAAGTGTACTGATGACATGACTATGTTTGTTAATCCATTTCAGAGGTACAAATGATTTACAATACATGAAAATAGTAAGCAATGTGATATATATGTACAAATATTTCAGGGACAGGTCTTTTGCGTGCATGTTTAGCATTTCAAATGGATTTTATTAGCAACATGGTTCATGTGCCTGTTGTTTAGTGGGTGGGGGAGCAAATACAAGTTACTGTTATGCCATAAACTAGAATAGACATTTTTTTTACGGGGAGCACAGTTGAGTTACTGCTATGCCATGTTGTGTTTTAGGACTGAAAATATTATTGATGCACAGACCCCACCCCCTTCAGTGAGGCAGAGAACACAATCATAGTGGATCTGCTCCATCAACATTGATCTTTTCTTTTTGGAAGGGGTTGTCCCAATATGACAGAAAGGCTGAGACTATGGTAGCAGATCATTGCTAAAATAAATGCCTTGGGTAGCCACTGATGTACTTATGAGTAGGTGTGCCACAGGGCCACTGAAATGCTCACACCTGCAAGGAGGTGTGCAGTTGCTGTTGCCAGAGACCAGAGTCTAACTAGGGTTGGGCCTACTTCAGAACCACCTCTCATCCCCAGTGAGGAATTCCTGGCCAGTCTTCTGCAACAGGACAACTCACAGCAGAGTGGGCCATAATATGTGATTGATGTGGGTGACCCTCATTCTCAGTCTCAGGAATAACTTCTAGGTAGGCTCAGTTATATGACCAGTTCAATACTGTTGTATAGTAAAACAATTGAAATAAAAGTTGCTTCTGTGTCACATGTGTATTTGGGAGGGATTGAATATTAGTACAATGATAAGCTCAGTCTAGAGTTGTCAGACACATTGTTATTTAAGTAACACATCACGCGGATTGAGGTGAGTACATGTAGTACTCCCTGTCTTACCGCTAAATGCGATGATGTTGGCCTTACCTCTTGCTTAACTTATTTCAGGACTGTCAGGAATCAAGCAACATAGGCCTCCTGTAGATGGTAAGCCAGATCAAGTTATTTCAGTATTGCAGATCAATTTATAGAAATATAATTGGATGATGCAGTAGTGCAGTGGTAGCATTGTTACCATACAGTAAGAGGTTCTTCAGTTTGATTATTGCCTGGGGGTGCCCTCTGTGTGGAGTCTGCATGTCCTCCATGCATCCATGTGGATTTCATCTGGGTACTCTGGTTTCTTTCCATATTACAAAGACATGTCTGAAGCATTTCTCCCTTGGCCTCTGCTGAAAATTGGCTTCATTCCAAGTCAGACTGTCCCAGTAAACAAATGTTAAATAAATAAATAATGTGTCATTTTAGGCCTGCTGTATGCACTGCTGTACTGGCTGCAGCAGTGGTAGCACTGTTATTGCACCATAGTAGTGCAGGTATTAATGTGTGGCTGTGTTTCTCCCTTTTTATCACAGGTGATTATGACAGTGGGACTGTGGGCCCTATGCCACCTGATGTCAGTGTTTCATCAGACACTGATGATGATGGTGGCAAAACTGAGGCACAGTCGGGGGCTGCAGAGGTTGAATCTAACACAGAGGTTGACATCCAGCCACACCCTTCTTTTTTCCTAGAGACAGCCAGTAGGCCTATGCCTATGCAGTCCACGGAGCCCATAGATATAGGACAGGTGGAGGGCAATGACATTGAGCAAAGAAGTGTGGATTCTGTGGCTTCAGTGCCTGTTGAGTATGGTTGTAACCAAAGTGTTGGTGAGGTGTCACACAGGAGGGTTGATATGGGTGCTCAGAGGGGGTCTGCTGTTCTCCTCCACCTACTGCAGGGGTCTCTTCCCGTGTCACATAATGTATGTTTAGGGCCATCATGGAGGCACATGCATGTTCAGAAAGGCACTGCAAACAAATGCACAGGGTTGTGGATGTGGGACAATCTGACATGCATGACTGCCTCCACTATGTCACAATTCCTCAGACTGGATGAATGACACATTGGAATGAGGGGTGTCTGTGATGGACCGAAGGGTATCTGTCATGGACTGAGCAGTGTCTATGATGGAATGTCTGTTGGAAGGGGAACAGCATCCTCTTGGGTGTAGGTCAACCACAACATCTGCTGTTGTGGCTGTTCATGATCATGTTCCCATAGTGGCAGTACTTCCACTGGTCCATCAGTGAGGATGTTGTCCACACCCAGACATGACAGGTCATAGGGTAGTGATCCTGTGCATTCCCGTGAAGGGTGCATGTCCAGCAGGCATTGATCATGTTTAGGCAGCAGTACTCCATCTGATCCTATGCGTGGAGGTGCCTGTGCAACTCTTGGCAGAGCCAGTGCTCATTGTCAGGGATGACAATGATGAACTGCCATCTCTACCACGCATGGCTCACACCTGTCCAACATACCAAGATGTAGAGCTAGCACTGAGCTTGGCCATGTTCATGCAGATTCTCACACACCACTTTCACATGGTGGACCTGTACAGCTACACACACACACACACACACACACACACACACACACACACACACACACACACACTGCCTGCTCTCCTTTCTCCCTCACACACACTCACTGAACTTTTGTGTCAGCCTAGACTCCCTGTTCTTCCCCACACCCTGTGCAAGTGATGATAACTGTACCATATCCTTATTTTCCTTTCTCTCATTTGGATTCAGTGATACAAAAGCTTAGTGTATGATGCACAGGGAGCATAGTTACAGTAGTGCCTAGTACATTTGCATTTGTGTTGTTGAACTGATAATTGCACCTGTCAGTTATATTTGCCTTTCCAAATGATACAGTGAATAGCATCATCATGACAGTAATTTCTGGTGTATTCTCTTGTAAGGGTTGTGAATTCAGGAACTGCAATGTGTGTCATTACTTATAACCTTTCTCTTTAGTAGATATATATGGTGCACATCATAAGACACACCATCACATTGAAATCTCAGAATTGTAGAACAGCACTGTAGTCAAACTCATCAGAACAGTAATACAGTATAATGTTCTGTTTTGCATGAACCTCACCAGACACATGCAGAGGCTGAACAGACCACATGGCTTTCTCATCAAGATAACACAGGGCCTAATACTCATGACATGATGTATGTGGGTAGATTAAAAGACATGTCATTGAATCTGTCTGGTATCACATTACATTGCAACTGTTATTCTAAGCCTATTACTTTTGATTTAAGCACTTGGGATTTAGGCCAATTGTCTTACATTAAGAAGGATTATAATCTACACTCTGGTGGGAGGAGAGGGTAGCCTCAGCCCTTCTGTGTTGGGGATTGCTGGTTGAATGCTTACTGTGGCTTTTTTCTAAGTCTCTTTGTTATAGTTTAAGGAATTGGCCTCAAAACCAGTTATTTTACATTAGAAAAATGTGTGGTGTAGACTCTTGTGGCAAGGGAGAATAGCCTGCACCCTTCTAGGCTGAGAATTGCTGGTTAAAGGCTTATTGTGTCTGTTATTCTGAAAGTGTCTTAGTTCTGGTTTAAGCATCTGTGTTACAGACCAGTTATTTCACACTAGGAAGGTTTGTTGTCTACACTCTTGTTGGAGTATTCTACTGAATTGTTTCTTTAAACTGTATGTTCTTGTGATTGCGATTTTCTGCACTTTAGATTTCTAGTACTTCGGCATTTTATAGCATAGGCTCAATTCAAGATTGTAGAATCTAGACTTCTTTATATCATTGGAGCACTAAAACCAGTTCTCTTATGTTAAGAAGGCCCCCTGTACCCATTTGCCAGAGCTGTGCAGCCAAGAACCCATCTGAATAGGGGATGGCTGGAATAAGGCTTACTGATGGCCGTTCCCTTTGTTTACTTGTTTAAAATAGTTTAACTTTGCTTGTATTCCAGCGTTGTGTTGTGGGGGTCTGCACTCAGTTTACCATAGCTGATCAGAGCTTGCACTGCTGCCTAGCGAGCAACTCAGTTGTGCATCGTGAAACATTGGCACGTTTTTGTAACCCTAGTCCTTCGTAAAATAGAGACATTATGTTAGTTGTACACCAAAACCTGGTCCATTTAGCCCACTCCTCACTAGTTACTACAGTATATACCTTCAATAATGGATGGACATTTTCCCGCCATTTCTCCAGGCATCCCTGCTTTACATGGGCATCCTGAGGCAACAGAGCAATTGTCTCATGTGTACTGACAACCAGTTACTGCTAAAGCAAACTAATGCAACATGTGACAGTTGTATCTGTACTATGAATTTGGAATCAATTCTCTCACATAATGAACCAGATATCAAACATATTGCCAGCACACACAATTCACCTCTTGCACATAAGCTCACATCACATATACCCAAATATGCAAAGGTACTTGCTAGGAATCTAACTAAAGATCAGAGACCTCCCAAGTGAAAACCTACTGCACACAGTGCAGGCTCAACAGACTCCACTAGACATAATAATACACACACCAGTGTTTCAGCCAATAACCCCCTCAGGCAAACATAGCAAAACCAAATGTCTTGATCATAGACAACACCATAGTGAGACAAACAGACATCCACCTTGCCAGGCTGGACAAGGAGAAGGTCACAGTCAGATGCCTGTCAGGTGCCAGGGTCCATCAGATCACACACACACTCAAGTCTCTCAACAACAAGTACCAATAGACTCTCATAGTCCATGTTTCACTGAATGACTGAAGATGTACCTCACTGTACTATATGAAGATACTTGCCTCTCCCATAGTGGGCTTTTTAGGCAATGTCAGAACAACTAAAGTCCCAACATAAAATAAACAACTACAGACAAACTGAAGGTTATGCTGCTTATTACAAGGAGTAGAATCAGAAATTGCACTCACTGGAAGAGCTTCTTACCTTGGAAGATGTCCATGCCTGTGCTGTCACACAGATGCTATTCATGGCTGCAGACAGCACCCTGGCTATGCAAGGGTACAATGCTTTCCACACATTCACACATAAAAATGAGTGTGAAAGAACCAAAGGCAGACATGTATACATCTTCATTAAAGACAAATACAATGCAAGACTGGTCAAAGGGTACAACTCTATAGCACTACTCCAAGTCCAACTAACTGTATGTAAACCCCCCTTCCATATTATTGTTATTTACAGGTCCCCCACCAAGAACCATGAGTACCACTCTGCCTACTTGGAGCTACTTGAGTCACTCAGTAGACAGCCAAACACCTTGGTCATGTATGATTTCAGCTATCCTTCCATCAACTTGGAGTCATATATGTGCACAAACACACTAATGCTAAGGTTTCTGGACTTTGTGAATACACATGTTGCACATTATAATCTGCACCTCCACAAGGGGCTTGAATGTCCTAGACTTTGTACTGACTGACATAGTGGTTCTCTGTACTAACCACTGTATGCTGACCCCTTGGTCAGATCAGATCACAGTCCAATCTTGTTCACATTCAAAATCATACCTGACACCCTCTCAAGAGAAGAAAAGATAAAACATTTCTCCAAAGCAAACTATAGGCTCCTAACCAGTGCCATAAAGAGTTGCAAACCCCCTGCTACCATTGTCAACAATGGCCACCATGCAGAGGTTTACACAAATGGCTTGTATAATCATGTCTACAAATGTACAGAGTTGATTGAACATGAACAGATCAAAACAAGTTACTCACAGAAAACAAGCCCCTCTGCTGGGCATCAAGCATGCATAGGTCAGCCCGCATGGATTATTTCATATGCCTTCACAGTTGCAGTCTGATGCTTTGTATTATACCTGGTTTCCACTACAGAAGTTGTAGTTATCCTCTGCTTAGTATACATAATGCAGTAATGGTCTATAATACATCTGTCATGAGTTGTCATTACACGAGTTGTAGAAACTGTGTTTATTTATTTATTTTTAAGTTACAACATGTGGCTAAAATGCTATGGTTTAGAATAACTTTCAAACTGAGCACTGAGTTGCAGTAAAACCCCTTAAGGCAGAACAGAAATCTTAAGTGAGTTTTGTAACTGAGCATGCTATAGTTAATGCCTGAAAGAGTTGTAATAACATCTTAAAGATGATTAGCATGTATCGTTTTATGCATAGTTACTAAACGCATGTGGTTCATAAGCCTTTAATGCCACTGACTTCTTTTTCATTGTTTTCTTCCCATGGCTTGTTGATCCTCTGCTTTTGCTACAGAGTAGTCCTCCTCTGCCCCTTATGTAAGAGCTGATCAAGAAAGCTGTCATGAACATAACCATGAGGATATTTTTCTTTAATAAATCTAACCTGCCCTTAGTGGTTGACATGGGCATTGTTATGTCTGATGCTTTCCCCATGGTGTATATGATTTTCCACTAACAAATCCCTGACATCTGCCATCACCTTTTTGGGACCACTAAGTCCATGTCCCCCAGTCATAAGGCTAATATGCAGATTCAAGATTCCACTTGAAGGGGAGCAATTAGCTCTCTAGAACTATGATCCTGCACCATCTAGAAGGGTGAGCTGGTGTAAACTGTACACACCAACCCTACCCTGCCCAGCTCTTCCAGTGCCTGAGCTACTTATCAGTTTCAGGGCATCTGGGCCAACTTTTCCATTATGCTCTGCTTCCCTTCTGTTTAACATCTGTTATTTTAATTTATCCAAAGGTTTTAGGTTTCTAATTCCATGATGAGAATTGAGCCCATTCCTAAGTATTGTATGATTAAAGTTCATGAAATTAGTAATGTTTCAGTATTTGATGTTAGCCAAGAGTGCTCTTCTCAGCCGTGAATAGCCTTCTTCTGCAGTGCATTCAGTCAGCATATTTCATTATGCTTGTAACTTTTTTTTATTAGCCCCATTGTTCCTATTACTATTGGAGCTGCCCATGTATCTGTTCTACTTTACTCTTGTTTCTGCTTGGAAAGCCTGGTATTTTTTAACCTTATATTTCTCAGTAAATAACTTACTATAATCGCTGGATGTAACAATTTCAGTGCTTAATTCTACTTTTGTCTTTTCTTCTTGGACTAGTTACTATATCTAGTTTTCAGCTCCACATGAAGGATACAGTAATGGCCTAAAAATATCATCACTGAGTAAAATTTCTATATATGTCACCAGAGAAAAAGACCTTTTGACTTTTCAGTTTTAACAAATACTGGCCAAAATGCCTTGGTTTGCAACAACCAAAGTGGTGGAGTCAAACTTAACAAGGAGTTGTACTAAAAATACCTAAGGAAAGAATAATGGGCTTAGGTTACTTTTGTAACACAATATATTATTATTACTGCCCAAACGCATCATAATGACGTCACTGGGGGGCCGACATATAGCTTTCTATACACAGGAACCAAATATAGGGGTTCATAAACTTTGTCTGTCAAAGTCTGACCTTTTGCATTTTCCTTAGCTTCGACAGAAGACATATTTAACATCTACTTCTAATAGTGTACAGAATACAGGAAGGGGTTACAAGAAATCTTTAATAAGCATGCATTTCATTAGAAGTAGAAATCCCATATAATTCACTAGAAAATGTGTTTACTTTTCTTGAGGGGGTCACACAAGTTCTGATATTGAGCAGAACACTCAATTCCTTTTACATTCATACCCTGAGCTATATTTGCTGAATATAACACATTGTTATCATATATTCAGTTATTATGTTACAATTATCAGTATCTCAGCTCATATGAGTATGCTTCAAACAACGTATGTGAGTATATCCTTAAGAAATATAACAGTGATTGCTGGTGTTCTCAGACTTCATGATTAATTGTTACTGCTGAAGCTATTTAAATAACTTAAGATATATAGGCCTTTAGAAGTACTGTGTAGGAAAATTCAAAATTAGAGCAACATACATGTATGGATATTCAGCATATTGAAAAGACAATAACAAATCAGTAAGTTCAAGTCTAGTTGCTGTTTATTTATTTGTTTTACAATCTGATAACTTGGTAAGTAAGCTAGACTAAAAAACATTTTCAGTTATGATCTAGGTACAAATATAAATTGAAACTCAGGAAAAAAATTGCAGTAGAAAATCAGTCCAAAAGTATAGTAAAAAATCAGTATCCAGTGAATAGTAAATTAAATAATTATATATAATACAGTAAATTGCATCTCAGGAATATTGGTGAAATTGACTTAGTACATTAGATTGTGACAACATACAGTTTACAGTACATCAAATTTTAACTTCTGTAAGGAATTACTTTTAGAACAGCAAGCTAAAATTATAAAATAAAAGAATATAGAGCTGACAAGTGTTGCCACAATGTCTTAAAAATAAAATCATCATTTTAAACATCTTTATTGAATTATCACTTATGACATAGGCAATAAACATTTATATAAATGAAAACAAACCATATTGACATATTCTCAAATACAAACATTATACATTTCATTTAACCATCTGTACAGTCATTGTAAATCCAGCATAACATACCTCACTCGAATCCTGCCTTCCCTTATACCTTGTTCTTCCTTCATAACATTGTTCTGCATGCATTGTTTCAACAATTCCCATTTATTCTGTGTAATTCACTCCTACCCTTTTCTAAAGATCCCACTTTCAGTTCTATTATCTCAATTAATAAATTCACTGCTTCAAACACTGTTAGATTAGACTTTGATTTCCTTTTTCTATTAATTGCTTTTTTTGGCAGCCAACAGAAATGAACTAAGCAGGCCTTACTGTGTCTAGACAATTCAGACCTGTATCCAAGCTCATAAAACATTCTTCCCTTAGTTACACCAATTTACTCACCCAGTATTTCTGGCAGAGTAGTCTGTAGGGAATTTTTAAAGCCAAAACATATAGGTTCATAGGTTCATAGGTAAGTACTAGGCTATCTGCCTGAGGGCATCTATAAGCCTAGCCAGAATGTGTTGGCTTTCGCTGCCCCCTTAGATTAGTTCCCCGTGCCTTGGTCCAGCAGAGTCATTAGTTCCCTGTGCCTCTGTCCAGCAGACCCACTGCAGTGATCCCCGGGGTAAATTTTCTGTTTCCCATCCACTCGTCAATGTTTCTCTTGAAGAGTGTTAGTGAGGGGCTCTGCCTAATGTAGATTGGAATCCTATTCCAAAGCATGGGGAGTCTCTGGGACAGGAATCTATCCCTTCAGCACATCCTATTTATTGTTGTGGTGAGGTTTAGATCCCTAGAGCATGTGGCTCTTGGGGATTTGTTTTTTTTTTTAGATGGAGCATGTCCATCAATTCTGGGTTGGACATGGCCTTGTATGTCAGGCAGAGATCACCTCTAAGTAAGCGGTATGCAACCGAGTACAGCTGGAGTTTCTTCAGTCGGGCTGCATAAGGCATATGTTTGAGGCCAGTAATCCTCTTGGTGAGGAACTTCTGTGGTCTTTCCAGCTGTTGCAGGTGTCTTGTAAGGTACATCCCAAATGGGGTGTTGTACTCTATGATGGGTCTGATGAGTGATGAGTAGAGGGGCACAATAACCTCTTTTGTTCTAGATGCGAACCCTTTTGTGATTAATTGGGCCACATAGAAGGATTTTCTAACCACCTTGGCAATATGATTATCAAATGATAGATTACTATCTACTTGGGTCCCCAGATCCCTTATTACATTTTCTGTATTTAGGGGACTACCACGTATGTGGTAGTTCATGGGTACTTTGCTTTTTCCAAAAGGGATGACTATGCACTTTTTGGCATTTAGTTATAGGCCATGATTTTGACACCAGGTATCCGTCTCAGTGAGACCCTTGTGGAGGATGTCTGTATCAGCCGGAGAGTCAATTATGGCCCTCAGTTTGCAGTCATCTGCGAACTTGGTCAGCCATAGTCTTCCTGTGCTTGCCTGTACCTCTGAGAAGTATATACCAAACAGGAGGGGTCCCAGGACTGAACCCTGGGGGAACGCCACTTGCAACTGGTTTAGAGTCGGACCTAGAACCTGCAACTCTCACAACTTTTTCTTCCCTTTCACACCTCCAACATTTGCAAAATACTCAAGGAAAAATCTTTGGAGACTGCTTGGGGTTTAAAAATGCAAATACTTCCAAGCAAAAATCCCAACTCTTCTAGACTTTGTTACATATTTGGGAACCAAACATATGTTCTCCCATTGTTGCTTTGTGAATTGCTTATCCATTCCCTCTTCCCAATCTTTTCTAATGTCCTCTAACTGATTTCCATAGTTATGATGCAATATTTTATATGCCTTTGTAATAAACCACTTTTTAACAGCAGTTTATGTTATAGGTTCAACTAAAACTCTACCTGTGCTTGTCTTTCACTTAGGATTCCTCTGTTCATTTACCAATACCCTAACAACAATCCTTGACAGAGAAGACAACCTCTAGAATGTAGTCAAAACGTAGTCTTGGCTTCTTCACAATCTATTACCTTTCCCTCTTTAATTGTTTACTCCAAATGCCTTGGTTACTTTCAAAGCATAGGCCAACTAGGTAGCCACCTAGGGCGCTGGTCTAGTAGGGGCACTTTTCTAGTATTTATTTGATGTAGTTAGACCAGGATGGGGGCACCAGATAGTGTGGTGGGGGGCACCGTGAAGCCCTTTTGTCTAGGGCACCAGTTGACCTTAGGCCGCTGATGTTCCTTTGTCAGTTTCCTGCAGTATATTCCTGCCCCCTCTTGCCTATTCCCTGTACCGCTAACTGCAGTCACTCTTATTGGCAGAATCTCCTTTCTCCATTCTCATGTTGGCTTAGTTCTTAGAATACTTTCTGCTATTTTATTAGTATAATATTCTGCATAGCTATTGTTATTCTCCTTAAGGATCTGTATCCATACTCCCACTCTCTCCTTATTTCATGAGCTTTTCCCCTTATTTCATCATCATCCCTTTCCACGTTTAATTATAGCTTTCTGCTTCTGCTATATATAGGAGCTTTAACTGTGTAGTTCTAAATTATCCATTCAAACCAGATAATCACAGTCCACCTTGTTCTTTTGGAAGGACCAACCTATCCTATTTGAATCTTGCCCTCTTCTTCTCCCAGATAAAATCCTTCAACTTTATATTGATTGCTATCTACAACTTCTCCTCTAGTTGATAAAAATATGCATGGCCTACATACAAAGCTAAAAGGATTAAAACATTTCCACTGCTTGCATCTGCTATACATATCCATAAACAAGAGCTTCCAATGCCTCAGTGTTATATCATCTTTTGTTTAGTCTTATCCCATATATCCTCAGCTGTCATAACAGAATCCAGTTTTAACCAATACTCATGCATAGAAATATGGGTATTGCTGAACTAATTTGTGTGTGGGTATACGGTTTACAGCTATAACTTTTGTTTTCTCTTCATTATGTTTATATCCCAAAAAGACTTGAAACTGTCTCAGAATGTTACACAACACTAAGATGTCCTTTTCTGGTTTTATTGGTTGTAAAATAATATCATCTGCAAAGCTAGTTTTTTTTTTAATTACCATATCAATTATATCCTTTGACAATGGTTCTGAATATAATGATAAGAACAAAAGGGAGAAAGGACACCACTGCCTGGTTCCTCTGTTCAGGCAGAACTTATCAGAGACGACCCCCCCCCCCCATGTTAATTTTAACCTTATTATTGTGTCAGGGAATGCAAATGCTTCCATTGCCCTATTCATAAAATCCCAGCTAACTATGTCGAATGATTTCTCTGCATCAAGAACCACCAGCAGCAGTGGTATTTTCTTACATTCAACTTCCTTCTGAATCATCATTTGTTGTATTAAATTTGTCAACTGTTTGCCTTACCTCCACAAAAATAGCATTGATCCTTATCTATCAATTTTTGTGACACCTCAACCATTATTTTAGCCATTATCGACATAAACAGATATTATGATCATGGTTTAGAATCAAAAGAAGCCTATATGAATCTGGATTTGATAGGTCTTTACCATCTTTAGGTTTTACAGCCACTATAGCTTTCTTTCAGTATATTGGAGTTTTTTTTCCTTTTAAAACACTGTTAAATAAAACCTGCAGATCTTTATCACTTTCTTCCCTCCTAGCTCCCAGACCGCCACAGAAATATCATCTATTCTTGGAGATTTTCCTGTCGATTGGTTAGATATCACCTTTTTTAACTGACCACCTCCTCCTCCTATCCTAACTGTTAATACTTGAGCCTCATCTACATTTAACCTTGGCTTATTTAATTCTTCCATAATTATTTCCATTTGTGCTTTTTCTCAGTTTCCACATTTTTCTGCTTTACACAGATTTTCATAAAATTTTAAAAATATTTCTAAAACCTCTGCAAGATCTCTGGATATTTTCCTTTCTCTAGACTCCCTAAACTTTGCAACAACCCTTTTTACTTCCTGTTGCCTGTCTCATGCTAAAAATATTTGTGCCCTGGACTTATTAACAAAAAAAAGATTGCTTAATAGCAATCTTTCTAAAGGCATTCACATTTTATTTATTTACAATCTTTCTAAATTCATTCATATTTTATTTATTTATTTAACATTTGTTTACTGGGATGGTCCGACTGAACAACAGTGCCCATTTTCAGCAGAGGCCTGAGTAGAAAAGCTCCAGCAAAGTACACTTTTATTAATACATGTGCAGTACAACAAAGAAAAAGTTTACTATACAGCTTATATGTATCTATTTACAGTCTACCAGAGATCAGTAAAGCAATTTTATATACATAGGAGATTAATTAACAAAAATATATACATGAGAGATGAGAGTAACATGTAAATAAAGTACAAATGCAGTACAGCGTGTCTTAGATTTTCTTACACCTGTACAGTACATTAGTACACCATCTGACAGAATACAGTTTACAACTGTGAGGAAAACAAGGGATATAGGTAAGGGAGAAAGAGGTTACAGGAGTTATAGAGTGGACAGAAGTGTAGTTAGAGGTTATATCTGAGTGAAGGAAAGTTATCCAGGGTTAGTACATGAGCAGAGCCAGGTAGATGTTAGGTGATCTTTTAGAAGTTTCTTAAACTTGGTGGTGCTGGAAGTGGATCTAATAATGATGGGTAGGCAGTTCCAGATTTTGGCGATACTGTTTGATTATAGCAAGTCACCAGCATTATTGCTACTTTAAGTGATATTTACTATGTTTTTGTTACTGGAGCACAGGGTCTGGTTATTAGAATAGTGAGTAAGTAGGCCTTTGAGAGTGGGTGCTTTTTTCAGGATGGTTGAGTATTTGGTAGGCTATGGAGAGCTGGTTAGTAATTAGTAGGTTGGGGAATTGTAGCCATGAGAGTTCTTTGAGACCATGACAGTGATGGGATCTATAGCTGGCATCTGTAGTGAACTTTGTTATTTTATTATAGCAGCTATCTAGTTTGTTTATGTAAGTATTCTTGAGTGTAGTAAGGATAGGAGATGCATATAGGAGTGTGGAGAGACGGTGGGTTCTGGCAATGGAGATTTTGGATTTGTCTGTGAGGAAAATGTTGTTCCTGTATAGGCTACTCATTTGTTGTCGAGTTTTTTGATTGTTTGACTTGTGTGGAGATGAAAGCACATGTTTTGGTCTATTGCTACTCCCAGCAGTTTGGTGTGGGAGATTGGGGTAATGATGGTTTTGTTTGCTGAGGTGATTTTGAATAGTGAAGAGGGGTCTGGGGATCTTGTATGGTGAATCAGGATGAGTTTTGTTTTGTTGGGATTGAGTATTAACTGGGCATTGGTAAGCCAGGTTTCTACTTTAGAGAAGGCTTGCTGTGTTATTTCCTGAAGATGGTGGTGTGTTGGGGCTGTACAAATGAAGGTAGAGTCATTGGTGTATTGTATTAACATGGCTTCATTAGTGGCAGTATGTAAGTTATTAGTGAATAATGTGAAGAGAAGAGGTTAAAGAATGGATCCTTGTGGGACCCCTAAGGTGACTGACAGCAGTGGGAATAGGGGGTTACTCCATTTGAATGCTTGCTGCCTCCCAATGACATAGCTCTGGAACCAGGTGAGTGTGGAGTGGCTAGTTTTAAATTCTGATCATATGTTCAACAGTCTGGAGTGAGAGACCATGTCAAATGCTTTTGAAAGGTCCAGTAAGATAGATGAGACCAGGTTACCTTCCTTTCTGAGAAGGTTGACAGAGTTAGTGAAGCTTAGAAGGGCAGTGGTTGTACTATGGTGTGGGCGGAATTCATTTTGAGTTTTGGATAGTAGATTATTAGTGAGGAGATAGTGGAGGAATTGAGTATGGATGCATTTTTCCAGAATTTTTGATGGTGGAGAGAGGATAGAAGTTATAAGGTAGTTGGAAAGCTCTGTACAGCTGCTGCCTTTATGTAGTGGAATGATGTGGGCTATTTTTCAGATAGTTGGGACATGTTATTCAGTGATGAAGTGGTTTATAAGGATGGAGACAGGGTATGCAATGGCTTCTGCAGTGATTTTGAGATAGGCTGTGGGTAGGTTGTCTGCAGCAAAAGCTGTTGGTTTGAGTTTTTTTAGGTATTTTTTATGGTGGCAGTAGGAATAGGTTGTAGAGAGAAGTTATTGTCATTTTGTGTTGGAGAGAGAGGAGTGGGAGGAGTGGTTATTGTTTGTTAGTTTGAGGTTAGAATTGTTGAAATTTTTTTAAACTGTGTGGGTATGTCATCTATGGTGTTGACAGTATTTGGGGAGGGGGTAGTGGTTTGACCAGGCTGAAGGATTTTCTTGATTGCTGACCAGAACTTTTGTGGGTTTCCTTGGTGTTCTAGTTGTATTTTAACATAATATTCTTTTTTGTCTTGTCTTCTATATTTTTTGGCAGAATTTCTTAGTAAAAGGTATTTCTGGTGATTGATTAGTGATTTGGTATGGTGCCAGTTGTCCCAGGCTTTGTCTCTTGCTTTTAGTAGAGCTCTTGTTTCTTTGGTTAGCCATGGGGTATAGTTGGGTTTTATCCTAATTATTCTAGGTGGGACAAGCTTATTTAGGATTCTAAGGAAAGTGAAGCTAAACAATTCCACTGCCTTTTCTAATGGGTTATTATACAGGCAGTCTCTTATTTTCTCTTAATCACTCTTCAATTGCACCGCTTCTTGTTCTGTGAGATTCCCCTTATTCTAAAAATACTTTAACATGTGTCATTCCCTCTAAACAATATTTTTATTTCTTACACATATCTTTTTCTTTTATCTCTACCCTCTTTTAAACTCCATGTTTATTTTATCCCACTCCTTAGTTATGTCTTCTAAAGAAATTTCTGTCTATCCCAATAATTCCCATATAATTTCTGCTACCCACTCCTTAAATTCCTCTCTTTTTTAACAGATTGTGGGAAAGTGCCAGTGCTCATTTTTACTTCATTACCCTTTCTTTTTTATCTTAGTTATTATTGTACATGTTCTGAAATAATAATAATTGGATGTGTAGAAAAACTTTCAATTGTATGCACGTGTTCCTGTGAAATATAAATTCTGTTTAGCCTAGCACAGTTATTGTGCATTAGGGGGTAATATGTACATTCACTCTGAGTTCTTACTACTGAAGTTACATCTTTCATACCAAATAGTTTTATAAATTTCTTCAAAAATTTACCCTTTGTGACATTTTTCATTGCAGACCCCTAGATGCATCCTCACTGTTGCAATTTAAATTCCATTCCCCAGCTATAAGTAATATTCCTTGCTATAAGCTGATTATATTTTCCAGAATTTTCTTAAACTCCACTGTACCGGTTTTAGGTGGAATATATTTGTGTATATACACACACACACACACACTCACATATTTTATATATATATATATATATATATATATATATATATATATATATATATGCGCCAGCATAATCCTCCTCCCTTGCCAGTAGCCTCTACTTCCACAAGTCTACCATATTCTCTTTTTCCCTATTCCATCACTATTGGAGCTTCTATAGCAATTAATATAAGTAGTCACCTTCTTTGTCCCAGATATTTCACTGAATAGCCATCCTGAAATAATTTCTTTATCAAAGTCACATGTCAAGGTCTTTCCAAAATTGTCTCCTTTAGCATAGTTATTTGTAGTTTCCATTTCATAATATAATTCTTCCTTTTTGTATGCACCTGTGAGACCATTCACATTCCAAGATAATATGGAAACATTGCCATTATGATAAGGAGTTGGTTTTCCCACCCGTTATGCATAACAGCTTTTTACATGTCTGATTTCAGCTTTTGTGTTACATGTCTGCACTAATGCTTGGCAGGTTGATTTTTTTTTATATAATTGCTTCATGTTGTGTCCATTTCAACCTATGTCACACCTTACAAGGCTTTTTATTTTAATGAAAACCTTAAATAACACTTCCCAGAATACCCCATAATCTAGTAACGTAATCCAAGCACACGCAAATATGTACATCTTCAATTAATTATGTATAAACCTCCTAATAGGAACAGTTGTCCCAGACTGACAGCTATACTCACAGGCTTTAACTGACATATAATTAAGGTTATGCATGCTAAGGTGCATGGTACAACCCATGCTTCCACTTAATTAAAAGCTATCTGTTTTTTGTCTTATGTTTATTCCTCTACCAGATGTAGAAAACAACTTGAATGCTTTCAGGAAACATTAACTTTTAGTCTTAAAAAGTATTGCCCTCATCATCTTGTCGCCACAGATATATAAGAACTATATACATAGTTGCCTTGAACTGCATTCTTCTCACCTTACACTGTGAATATTTATTGAATATTTATTGAATATTTACTGACAAGAAGGAAATTGAAAAATTCTGCACAGATTGCCAATAATGCCAGAAGATAGCACATAAGTCAGGTTTTAGGAACACTTTGATATCATTACCTATGGTCGAAGTCTGAGTTAATAGCTTATGGACTTTGTAGGGTCCCTTTTGATGTCAGGTAAAGGTCACAAGTTCATTCTATAAATGACAGATTATACTACAAAACGTGCAGAAGTAGTTCCCCTAAAACAAGTAAATACTAAGGATATAGCAAAAGAACTGGTGATACTATCTTCTAGGATCAGAATTAACTGAGAAATACTTAAGGATCAAGGTATACTATTCATGTGTAGATTAATGCATGCTGTATACTAATTCATTATGGTGAAACAATTGAGAACTTTCAAATACCACCCTCAAATATACACTTTGAAGACATTTTGGCATTTGTGCTACCTAAAGCTTTAGAATAAGACTGAAAAAATTGAGACGATTTGATTGCATACCTTCTCTTTCTGGTAAGTAAGGTATTCCAAGTCTCAACTTGATTTACTTCCTTTGAGTTATTCTTTGACAGATATCCATGAGGCGTACAAAACATAACAAAAGAAACATGGGAAGGAGAAATCACTTCCCTTAAAAGTGTGAAAGGGCACTACAAAGAACTACAAATAGGTTAATAGCTATAACGCCTATTGTCAGAGAACTCATGGAAACAGCACAAGGAGCCCAATAGAGATCATACAACAGACATATTCACCTTACAGAGATTAAAGCAGGTAACAAAGTATTTGTTTTCGTGCCCACTGCCAGGAATAATTTTCTGGCAAAGAGGCAACTAACTACATTTTAAAGTTATAAAGAAAGTAAGCAAAGTAATTTACAAAGTGAAGCACACTAGAAAAATAAGACTTAAACAAGTACATCACATAAATGTACTGAAGTCCTGAAAAGAAAATGAGGTTTCTGTAATGAGGATGTTCACTGAAGAAGTTAAAAATGCCTGCAGCATCTCTCAAAATAAAGACAGGAGAAACAATGTCAGAGCTCAGAGAAAAGGACCAAGGGAATTATCAAACCATAAGTGTTTGGACAAATTCATAAAACTGTCTGAGAGAAATAATTTAATTTAGCACAATACTGAGACTGTTTTAAATCTAAAATCCTAACAAATGCTAGAATCCAAATGGCAAGCAGTAAGTAAATCAATAAATACAGAAGATGCATAAACTATGGATCACAGAGGAATCACAATCTGCAAAGACATCAGAAAATCAAATAGTATATTCAACTTTGATTCCTTCCATATCCCTATAATGTATGTATTGATATAAATGCTAGATAAGGGTAAGCCTCTCTCTACAATGAACTTGACTAAGAGCTCTTGGCAATTCCTAGTGACTTGCAGGTAGGTGAAAACAGCATTCTCCATATCATATGCATATCTTATGGGCTTTTTCATTATATGATGCCATTTAGCCTACATGGTGTGCCAATAGCATTTTAGAGGCTTCTTGATAGGCTTTCTAGATCCCATAAAAGGCATGAAGCAACCTTGATGAGGTAATTCATTTCTTCTGGAGACTAGTAAAGTGTTTATGCCAAGGTCTACACTATTCAAATTTCATTAAGATAAGCTGTCTTAAAAACTAACTCAGCAAAGTGTAATCTGGACATGCCTGATGTCTGGTATTTGGGCTATATTTTAATATATGAGGGTTGTAAAACCTCAGGAAGTAAAAGAAGAGGCATCACAATGCCAAAGTAAAGCACTTTTGAGATTGTCTGTCTACTACCACAGATTTATACCAAACTACACCACAATAATATGATCCTTGATGCATTCAAAAAAGGCGCCGTGAATAATACAAATTCATAATTGGCAGACCAAGCACTGAAGATCGTAAATTTATTGGCCGATTTCTGAAGCATCTTTGCTTTAGAACTAATTTCATTTTCTATTATACTACACATATTAAAGTTGAAAGAGATTTTACAAAATTTACATTATATATTGTTTTAATTGACTTGTAAGTTCCTTTGTTTAATCTATTTTTTCTTTGGATAAACCCACAAAATGTCTTGGCAGTTATTGGGCAGTGATTTACATCTGTGAGGCATTCTGAGTAAGTAAAGAGCAACCTACTTCCTTAGAAGTGCAGCTGTTTACTTACATTGTGGTTTCACTACTCCATCATTATATGCTAGCTGCTTAACTTTTCCATCTGCAAAACTTAGTTTCCATCTTATCTTTCTAGTAAGTAAGAAACTCTTTCTGATGCATGTAGCATGGGAATACATTAAGTTAAGCAGTAAGGCATTATGGGCTTGGTCTTTGATGATGCCATGTCAAGGATTTTTAGATAAAAACCTTTCAGAGGACTGTTTGTAATCAACAAATTAGAATGTAAAAAGCACTCACATTAGGCACCTAAAACTGTTTAATTTGGTATTACATATGGCAATGGAGTTACATATCAAATATTAAGGGTTTGTTACTTGTATGTGCTTCAGAAGGTGACAAATATACTTTAAAAAGCATGTTGTACTCTGAATTCATCCTGTTTGTCATGGGCTTTGCTAAACATTTCAGAGTTGCCATAGATGTTTCTGAAGTAGGTTTAGGATCAGTACTGACACAAATTCAGAAGGCGATGAACACCAAGCTTGCTATGTAGGTGGGAGGTAGGCATAGTGGTTAAAGTGCCTACCTTCTAGACACAAGGTGCAGGGTTTGATTCTGAGATGGGGTAACTGTCTAGGCTTAAGATGTCCCAGTAGAGCAGTCAGCCTAATATGAAAATTCATCAGTCGGAATCTGACTAATGCTAAATTGAGGTATTCAGCAAACGACAAGAGTGTTTGACTCTCAAATGAGCTTTATCTAAAATTACGTTTTATTTCTTTAGCAGAAAATGCTTATTGGTTATGGAACAGCAGACTAATGCCAAGCTTGACAAGTGAAATTTGTCACTACATACATTCCATTTAAAAATAGTGCATCGGCTAGGCTGACATTATCTGAATGCAGATGCGCTGCCCCTACATCACCATATGTGAATGTTGTTAATGATGGTTGTGTACTAAGGGGAGTCAGTCAGTACATAGCTGCTTTGCTGGCTTTGAACATTAAGAGGAGCAGGGAAGAAGGTAAAAAATCCATGACTGAATTCAAACATCAAAGAGTGTGTTGCTGACAAGTGCTGCATTTTGAAAGTCAGGAAGCAGGAAGTTACATGAGGGTAAAGCCAGCTGGAAATGAGGTCTGAGCAAACAAAGTCGGCTTGTCATGGGTGCTTAGCCACTAACCCAAAATAGGAATTCTCTGGAGGAGTCCACTGTAATTTTGAGAGGAAATATATCTTTAGAAGAGTAGAGTTGCCATCCTGAAAATTAAACTTGAAGGAAGACTATTGTACCTTTAGTGTTTATCTTACCTTTCCTATGTAAGAACCTCTCATGCATATTCCCCATCTGTGGAATTGTTAATGTATGTGTTTAAAATGTGCTATAAAGGGAAATAACTGTGACCCATGGATATTTTGGGACCAGCTTTGAGAGGCTAGTTTTTTGTTCCCACAAAAATGTAAGTGCTGATTTGAAGATTGCATTTCATTTTTTTCTGTTTCTAGCTGTTTTGGCAGGAAAATTGTTTTTATTAACTTTCCTTTTAGATAGAATCATGATAATTTTTTTTTAAATTTAATTGTAAACAGTATTTCTGTCAATATTGTAGAACTGAAATGCAACAAAAAATACCATTAAAAAGACAACTTGTTAATAGCTGTTGCATAAAGTGAGATGTACGTCATCTGTCTGCCTGCATTGGCATAAATACAGTAGTGATGGCTTTTAGCTACATTGTGCATGTGTTATCTCATGAAGGTGACAGTGCAGATGCAGTATATCACTGGAGAGCACATACTCACCTTGGAGTTGATGGAATGATGAAACAATTAGCATCCGATGAATGTGCCAGCCAGATGTGCCATACAAATAAAGAAAGCACTTACATTCATTTACAGATTTCCTCAAATGTGATAACTTTAACAAATGCTATAGACACATAATGGCAATTAAATAATTGCTAGTGCCTCACTTTTATTTTCTTTGGTCACACTAATCTCTTTTTAAGTGTAGCTAGTAGTCCCATTTGTGGGATATAACAGTGTTTACCTCCCATTCAGAGTGGTGCATTTCCAGTGGAAGTACAATATTCCACTGTATAATACATTTACTTGGTTCAGCTACTGTTTGTTGTTCTGCGTTTCATGCATTTCTTCTTAATTATGCTGCTGTAACTATGGGAAAAGCTCAGCAATGGGAATATTGACAGCCTTAATTTTTTCTTTGTTCCCATTATATCATTTAAGGACGGGATGTGATCAAAAGAAAACATGATTAAAGAAACTGCAGTCAGCCATGAGAACAGCTTGGAATATTAATCTATGCTACATTGAGTAACTGCATGTCTTACCAAGAACATCTTTATATGAAATACTCATGTAATATAAGCAAACATCGGATACATTTTTCTATACCCTTATATGGATTAAATCACACAGCAAAATTCATCTATCCACTTCAGAATAACTCCTGATATATGGAGTAAGAATATAAAGCATTTGCAATGTGTCATTTTTATGTTAGGCTTTAAACCCTGCAGACATATAAGCCCATAAAATGGTAAGTTCTTCTCCATTTTCTGACAGTTAATTATTGTTTCTCCTTCTGTATAACATGCTGCATAACCCTTTTAATGCAATAGCTTCATTTAGTCTTGAAATTATGTTAAAAGCTTTAGGTATGTGTTGTCGGATAAAGGTTAAAAGATAACAATAGGATACCTTCAACATGGTCTTTAAGTGTTTTGTCATCAGTATAATACAGAGAATCAAGATTTTAGTGATCTACCTGAAATAGCCAAAATGCAATTGATCTGTCTACTGCTTTTGATTATTTATGCATTCAGCTTTGATGCCATGCAATTGTTTCAGGTTTGCATGTTGGATAAACTTATGGAAAAGTAACACTGGCTTGATTTCTCTCTTATAGTATCACACGTGGGCATGCGTGCATGTGCATAAACAGTCAAACGTATGCGCATGTGCACGCACAAACGCTCTCACACACATGCACACATTGCCTGCATGTTGACCGGTTTTTTAAATTTGGATTTTTTTTATGTGTTACTTTTTGCCATTCCCTTTCAGTCAGTAATTTATTTCCCTGAATTTTATTACTGCAGACTGATGCTTATCCCATATTTATGAGAATGTATATCATTGCCCATATTTCAGTTTAACCAATAAACACTATTCTTCATTTTCTGTCAAACACATGTAACTAGATAACCTTTTCTGTTGTCCTTATTGTCCTTCAACTATTGCTTCTTAGTTGATCCTTTAATTCACTGACAAATCAGATTGAAATATCTATGCTGTTCAGTCTGTAAAAGGATCTAGCAAAGTGAACAGCTCTGCCATTTACTTTGAACAACTAATACAGTTACTAATACAGGTACTGGGGAAAAAAGAAACACTAATATATATAATTTTGTGATGGTGGCACTGAATTTACTTTCAACACAGTAATATTTGAAAACACACAAATTTGATAGGTTCTCCTACCTGCATTATAATTTAATGAAATAAGCATAGAAGAGGAGCTATGACAACATTCTACATAGATTTCTCAAAATTCTCTGTGTTTATAATTGGAAGTTTGTATAGGAGAGAAGGAACAATTTTACACGTCCCAGACATTATGCAACTGACAGAAAAAAATGACAGATTATTGACGATTATATAGTACAAAAGACAGTGACAGAACAAGAAAAGGAAATGAGTGCAAAAATATGATTTGTTTAGCTTGATCCAGAAAGAAAGCAAATGTATAAATGGGTGAGTGACCTTATGAGTGTTTATATATATACACACTGCTCATAGAAATTCACAAAACAATGTCATGAAATCAACAAATCAATTTCAAAATACAGACAGAATGGTCAAAAGCCCAAAACTACTATGTCTAACAAGCACTGTTAACTGCAAAGAAAATAAGGTTGTATAGATATTAAAATTATCTCAACAGATCTGCAGTTTTATCTAGAAAATAGACATGCTGATTTGTTTTATCTATTCGTGTACTTATTTATTTTATAATGTTTGTTCTGTCCCACAAACTATATTTTTGGATCAGGTTTTGATTGATGCAAACATATGCATTTCACAAGAAGGAACATTTGACCCGGTTATAGTTTTGAGTAGCTAAAAGAGATCTTGAAATATGAAAACATTTTTATAATATACTTTACAATTAATTGCCTACTAATTTGCAGACGATATCCAACCTACTTACAATTGCATAAGCGACACTTAAGCCTACCCACTAATTTCCTCTTCCTCTCCTTCCTATGATCGTCCCTTTTTTTCTCTTCATGCTTCTCCTGCTATGTAAATATTTACAAATATTTTGCTTGTGAAATATTTCTTTGACCGCAACACATAAGTTAACCTTCATGTAAACACAATTACATATTTGTAATATATGTTTATATCTGTATATATGAACCATTTCCTGTATATGTGCATTTTATATGTTAATGCCATAATGATTTTCAGATTTCTGTTACTATTCATATAACCCAGGCCAAACCTATAAGTGGTCACATGTAATTGGTGCTCTACCATGTTAAGCAAAAATAAATAAAAAAATAAATATGTGCATGCATAAATAATCAGGGTTTCCTATACAATACTTGGCAGTTTGTACCCCTCCCCCCTCGTCCTCACTTCCCAGACACCAACAAAAATGCAATTCATACTTCATAACCTTTGTGACCAAGTTTATTGAATAACAATGCATAACCGCTGTAACATAAATGAAAATCACTAACACCAATGCAGATATTTAAGGGATGAAAGTAATAGGGAGGGTGTAAAGTTCTACTAAACATGCCTCATGCCAGTCAAATGGAGGACTACAATAGTTATTCCACTGTACATGGATGTGCTATCCAAGGACCAGAGGAATTACCAAACTATAATCCTACTTAGCCTGATATGCAAAGCTATGGAGAAAATAGCATTGAAAATCCTAAGTGATGCTATCGGTAACATGCAAACATTGAACCCAAATCAGATTGGGTTTGTCAAGGTCAGGTCTTGGCTACTCAGCCTGGTGGACCTCTCTAGAAGGTTACAAAGCAATGGATGTGGGCAAAATGAAGCATACTGCTTACACCTTGACCTGGCCAAGGCATCTGACACAATACACACTCAGGCCTTGTAGAATATCTCACTAAACTAGGTATAAATCTCCACATCACCCACTGAGTAGCCAGCTAGGTTACAGACAACATTTATATCACGTTATCGAAAGATGAAAATAGCGAACGCTATTTCATCGGCCCCAAAACATCTAAACATGAAAATATCAAACAGTCAGAACAGCAAATTTTTTCCCATGGAAAAAATTAGCTGCTCCAAAACACATACATACAGCACAAGCACATCAAACAAACAGCAACCACACACATACACTTAAATTGCTACATCTAACGCTACACTAAACTAAACATACACTACTATCTACCCACTTAACTTAACCCAAATCCTAACCCTAAGTTCCGTCACTATCACACACTCACCTAACTCGCGCCCTAACCCTAACTCACTTAAACTGCCCCTAACCCTAACGTCTGTCACTATTGCACACATGCCTAACCCACGCCCTAATCCTAACTCACTTAACCCGCCCCTAACCCTAACATACAAACAATTGCACACTTACGTGAACCTAACCCGTAACTTTCCACCACAGCGCTAAGAATAGCAAAGCCACAGAAATGGCCAAACAAATTCTTTCCCGAGGAAAGAATCCGCTGTTCTGCAGCTTCGCTATTCTTAGCGTTCGCTGAATAGTGTTCGATATCAGAACATTTGAAGTTTTAATACTTCGATGTTCTGATATAGACCCTGCAGACAAGACCCAAGAAGTTGGAATATGGGACTCTACCTCCACAAAAAAGTAGATGTTAATGGGCTATCTCAAGACTTAGCGGTGGGGCCACTACTGCTTGGCATCTGCTTCTCTGAGGTCAAGGCTAATATCAAGGGCCTCTGTCTGATCAGGTTTGCAGATGATTCCAAATTGGGTGTAGTCATTGGATCCTTCCAAGACACAAATAGCCTCCAAGAAGGCTTAACACTAAATAATAAGTGATGCCAGAGTCATGGTCTAAAACTCAATGCCAAAAAGACATCATGGTATCTTTTGAAAAGCTGCACTCCAGCAGACCACTACAGTGGCAATACATCCTTAAGACTAGACTCTGTACTCAGGAATTTGGGAATGCATGTAGATAGTGATTTGCCATTTGACCGTCACGTGTCTCCTGTAATAAGACAATCAATTTATGTTGCACAACTTATAAACAGAGGTATGACATCTAGAGCCAGACATGTCATTGTTCCATTGTACTCTGCTCTAATAAGTCCAAATAATGAGTACAAATTCACCTTTGGTATGTACCTGGACAGGAGTATGCAACAACTGTGCCATCCAAAGTGATTCCACACAAAAAAACATACAGTGTTGAAAACAAGTCCTATGAAAACTGCCTCAAACCCTTGTTCCATACAGGCTGCTGACAAAGGACTTATGCCTGGACTACAAAGCATTCTCTGATCCAGCCCTAATGGACCTATTGCAGATCCATAAATGAAACAGTATCATGCACACCCAGTCCAAGGAACTAAATCTTTTCTAAAACATAAATAGGACATGCTGGAGGGAGAGGTATGTGTCTCAGAAGTTCTACCTTCTCTGGAACAGGGATCCCATCCATGCAAAGCAGAGTTCATCCCTGCATTTAGTCAAGTGAAACTTGGATCAGCCAATGGGGAACTGTAAATATACACCAGATCTGGCACCTATCTCTCTGTAAGAGAGAGATGATGCTTGTAAATTCTTGTCCATCCATGCCCTGGTTAAAAAAAAAAAAAAAAATATATATATATATATATAAATATATATATATGTATGTATATATATATATATATATATATATATATATATATATATATATATATATATATATATATATATATAGATGTGTGTGTGTGTGTGTATGGATCTGCATAAATTGATCAAATACCATTTATATTAAATGTGCAATATTGAAACAAATCAAAATTATTCATGTCAATACTCTACTGCTAATTAATCTCAGCTCATGCAGAACTTTAAAAAAAAAACACACATACACACACACACACACACACACACACACAAGCCTGCACTAGCTACATATTAATTTCCTCATGTCAAACTTTCCTCTTGATATATATACATATATATATATATATATATATATATATATAGGTTCATAGGTTCATAGGTTCATACTAGGCTATCTGCCCTAGGGCATTTATAAGCCTAGCCAGAATGTGTTTGGCTTTCGCCACCCATTTTAAATTAATTTTGCTATGCCCTTTTTTTGAGGTTAGTATACTGTGCCTCTGTCTAACAGTGACACAGAAGTCATACCCGGGGTAAACCTACGATCTCCCATCCACTCATCAAGATTCCTCTTGAAGAGAGTCAATGAGGGACTCTGCCTAACCTGGACTGGGATTTTATTCCAGAGTGAAGGGAGCCTCTGGGTTATGAATCTGTCCCTCCAGCATGTCCTATTTATTTCAGTGCTGAGGTTCAAGTCTCTCGAGTGTGTAGCTCGAAGGGATTTGGATTTTCTGAGGTGCAGCATGTCCATTAATTCCGGGTTGGCCATGGCTTTATACATCAGGCACAGATTGCCTCTGAACAGGCGGTATGCCACTGAGTAGAGCTGGAGTTTCTTTAACCGGGCAGCATATGGCATCTGTTTGAGCCCTTTGATCCTCTTGGTGAGGTACTTTTGGGGTCTTTCCAGTTTCTGCAGGTGTCTGGTAAGGTACATCCCAAAAGGGGCATTGTACTCAATTATGGGCCTGATGAGGGATGAGTAAAGAGGCACGATGACCTCCCCTGATCTAGATGTGAATCCCTTCATGATTAGGTGGGCTATATAAAATGTTTTTCTAACCACTTTGGCCACGTGGTTGTCAAATGAGAGATTGCTATCAACTTGGGTCCCCAGGTCCCTAATTACTTCTTCTGTACTTAATGGATTACCACCTATGTGGTAATTTGTGGGCACTTTGTTTTTGCCAAAGGGGATGACTATACACTTTTTGGTGTTTAGCTTGAGGCCATGGCTCTGGCACCAGTTGTCTGTTTCTATGAGGCCCTTTTGGAGGATGCTTTTGTTGGCTGGAGAGTCGATTATGGCGCCCAGTTTGCAGTCATCTGCGAACTTGGTCAGCCACAGTCCTTCCGTGTTGGCCTGTACCTCCGAAAAATATATACTGAACAAGAGAGGTCTCAGGACTGAGCTTTGTGGGACGCCACTTGTAACTGGTTTGGAGTCTGACATGGCTCCAGCAATTCTAACCATGTGGGTTCTGTCCTTGAGCCAGTTTGCAACCCATCTAGTGACATAGGGGTTTATATTTAAGCTGGTGAGCTTATCTATAATGCCTGAGTAGGGTATTGTATCGAAGGCTTTTGCGAGGTCCAGGTAGGCTGTGTGGACCACCTTCCCCTCGTCAATGGCCTTGGTGACTGTTTCAAAGAAATCAACTAGGTTTAAGAGGCAGGATCTGCCCTTAACAAAGCCGAACTGGGTAGGATCCAGTGTCTGTAGGTCCCCAATATCTTTATTTATGAGGTCCATGATTATCCTTTCCATAGCTTTGCAGACCAAGCTAGCCAGGCTTATGGGGCGATAGTTTCCAGGATCCGTTGAGGCACCACCTTTGTGGAGAGGGACCACAGTTGCTGTACGCCACTCTTTGGGTACATATCCTGTAGTAAGGCTGAGATTGAACAGTAGTTTTATGTTTGGGTTTAGCTCTTCTTGGAGTTCATGTAGGACGCAGCCCGGGACACCGTCTGGTCCCATTGATGCTGTGTTTTTTGCTTTGGAGAGGGCGGCTCTTACCTGAATATCCGAGATGTCAGGGGGGCAGCATATATATATATATGTATATAGACACACACACACACACACACACATATATATATATATATATATATCTATATCTATATATATATATATATATATATATATATATATATATACATATATATATATATATATATATATATACATATATATATATATATATATATATATATATATATATATATATATATATATACATACATATATATATATATATATATATATATATATATATATATATATATATCTATATATATATATATATATATATATATATATATATATATATATATATATATATATATCAAAGACAACCCAGCCACTGGGGATGCATAAGCCAGTGCATTTCTTTTTGCCGGTCCCAAGCCCAGATAAATGGGGAGGGTTGCGTCAGGAAGGGCATCCGGTGTAAAATGTTGCCAATTCATACATGCAGAAAACAGTACAGAAATACATACCAGATCGGTCGAGGCCCGGGTTAACAATGACTGCTACCAGTACTGTTCGCCAACAGGGTGCTGGTGGAAATTGGGCTACTGTTGGCCGAAGGAGGAGAAGAGGGGGAAGGCATGCCAGAAGGCAGGTAAAGGCTAGGACTGTGATAGTGAGGGTTGGAAATTTGAATGTTGGCAGTATGACTGGTATAGGGAGAGAGCTAGCTGATATGATGGACCGAAGGAAGGTTGGTATATTGTGTGTGCAAGAGACCAGATGGAAGGGGAGCAAGGCTAGGTGTATAGGAGGCGGTTTCAAATTGTTTTATCATGGTGTGGATGGGAGGAGCATAGGCTGACATACAAGAGTGGAGGAAGATGCACACATGTGGATTATATCTTATGTAGAAGGGCCAGTCTGAAGGAGATTTGAGACTGTAAAGTGGTGGCAGCGGAAAGTGTAGCTAGGCAGCATAGGATAGTGGTTTGTAGGATGACACTGGTTATCAAGAAGAGGAGGATAAGTGTGAGGGCAGCACCAAGGATCAAATGGTGGAAATTGAAAAAGGCTAATTGTGAGGTGATGTTCAGGGAAGAGTTAAGACAGGCACTGGGTAGCAGTGAAGAGTTACCGAATAGCTGGGTAACTACAGCAGAGCTAATAAGAGAGATGGCTAGAAAGGTGCTTGGCGTGACATCTGGAAAGAGGAAGGAGGACAAGGAGACCCTGTGGTGGAATGAAGAAGTACAGGAGAGTATACAGAGAAAGAGGTTGGTGAAGAAGAAGTGGGATTGTCAAAGAGATGAAGAAAGTAGACAAGAGTATAAGGAGATGAGGTACATGGCAAAGAGAGAGGTGGCAAAGGCTAAGGATAAGGCGTATGAAGAGTTGTATAAAAGGTTGGACACTAAGGAAGGAGAAAAGGACCTGTACCGATTGGCTAGACAGATGGACCGAGCTAGTAAAGATGTGCAGCAGGTAAGGGTAATAAAGGATAATGAGGGAAACATACTCACAAGTAAGGATACTGTGTTGAGCAGATGGAAAGAGTACTTTGAGGGGTTGATGAATGAAGAGAATGAGAGGGAGAGAAGGTTGGATGGTGTGCGGGTAGTGAATCATGAAGTGCAGTGTATTAGCAAGGAGGAAGTAAGGATAGCTATGAAGAGGATGAAGAACGGAAAGGCTGTTGGTCCAGATGACATACCTGTGGAAGCATGGAGGGTGTTTAAGTGAAATGGCAGTGGAGTTTTTAACTAGATTGTTTAATGAAATCTTGGAAAGTGAGAGGATGCCTGAGGAATGGAGAAAGAGTGTTTTGGTACCGATTTTTAAGAATAAGGTTGATGTTCAAAGCTGTAGTAACAGAGGGATTAAACTGATCAGTCACAGCATGAAGTTATGGGAAAGAGTTGTGGAAGCTATGTTAAGAAGGGAGGTGATAATTAGTGATCAGCAGTATGATTTCATGCCAGGAAAGAGCACTACAGATGTGATGTTTGCTCTGAGAGTGTTGATGGAGAAGTACAGAGAAGGTCAGAAGGAGTTGCATTGTGTCTTTGTGGATTTAGAGAAAGCATATGAGATGGTGCCTGCATAGGATTTGTGGTATTGTATGAGGAAGTCGGGAGTGTCAGAGAAGTATGTAAGATTGGTTCAGGATATGTACAAAGGTAGTGTGACAGCGGTGAGGTCTGCGGTGGGAGTGATGGATGCGTTTAAGGTGGAGGTGGGATTACATCAAGGATCAGCTCTGAGCCCTTTCTTATTTGCAATAGTGATGGACAAGTTGACAGATGAGATCAGACAGGAGTCCCCGTGGGCTATGATGTTTGCAGATAACATTGTGATCTGTAGTGAGATTAGGGAACAGGTGAAGGAGACCCTGAAGAGGTGGAGATATGCTCTAGAGAGAAGAGCAATGAAGGTCAGCAGGACTAAGACAGAATATATGTGTGTGAATGAGAAGGAGGATAGAGGAATGGTGAGGATGCAGGGAGTAGAGCTGGCGAAGGTGGATAAGTTTATGTACTTGGGATCAACAGTTCAGAGTAATGGTGAGTGTGGAAGAGAGGTGAAGAAGAGAGTACAGGCAGAATGGAGTGGGTGGAGAAGACTTTCAGGAGTGATTTTTGACAGACGAGTACCAGTAAGAGTAAAAGGGAAGGTCTACAAGAGGGTAGTGAGACCAGCTATGTTATATGGGTTGGAGACAGTGGCATTGACAAAAAGGCAGGAGTCAGAGCTTGACGTGGCAGAGTTGAAGATGTTAAGATTTGCACTGTGTGTGACGCGGATGGACAGGATTAGGAATAAATATATTAGAGGGTCAGCCCAGGTTGGAAGGTTTGGAGACAAAGCCAGAAAGGCAAGATCATGTTGGTTTTGACATGTGCTGAGGAGGGATGCAGAGTATATTGGGAAAAAGATGCTAAGGATGAAGCTGCCAGGTAACAGGAAAAGAGGAAGGCCTAAGATAAGGTTTATGGATGTGGTGAGAGAGGACATGCATGTGGTTGGTGTGACAGAGCAAGATGCAGAGGACAGGAAGAAATGGAAACCATTGATCTACTGTGGCGACCCCTAACAGGAGCAGCCGGAAGAAGCAGAAGAAGATATATATATCGAAGACCTATTTTTTTCCCATTTTTGCACATAGGGTCAGGGTGTCATTTTGAATGTGACAGTCACCTAGACCCACTTTTCACACCGCTGCGTGGCTAACCTTACTATGATTGTTCTTTCTTACCAACCATAAACATGCAAAATAACATCTATGAGGAATCTAGGTGCCCAATCCACTCTTTGCATATCTCTGGAACGTAAGAGGAAGCTGGAGTATCGGAAGAAAACCCACATGAGCACACAGAGGACTTAGAGACTCCACAGAGAATGAAGCCCAGTGGAGAATTAAACTAAAGAACCTCTTGCTGTGAAGCAATAACACTACCTGCTGTCCAGCTATGCTGGCCGTATAGATAGACAGAGAGATAGATAGATAGATAGATAGATAGATAGATAGATAGATAGATAGATAGATAGATAGATAGATGGATAGGCACATAGATGGTTAGATATGCCCTGAGCCTAGTTAAACTTATAAAATCTTATCAAAAAAATACAGAAATGCAGAATGAAGATCAATCAAGTCTAGCCCAATGTCAGACAGGTATACCCCATGCTCCAGATACCTCACTGGATCCTTGTCAGCAAAGTCCCAATGTCCCAAGACATAGACACCATATCAGGACCTGCCCCGGATGTTTTATTATTTATTCACTTTTAAGATATCTGCAATACTACCACTTACAAGGAGCTCATCACCTCTTTATCTTTCACCTTCTTAGCTACCAAAAATTCCTTGATTATCACCCTCCTTTTGGCCATCTTAGGCTGAGGCATCCTAAATAACAAGGAAACAACATCTCCAACCCCAGCAAGAGCAAAGACTTTGCCAGCTCTTCCATTTTTTGTCATGTGATAACAGCACCCTAACCTTCTTGCATAACTCAAGAAACTTAACCATACTAACTGTAATACCCACATGAGTATCCCCAAAATCAAAAAAGCATGAACATATTGAACTGCCATTTTACTACGTGATCTGCTGAAAGTAGCAGTGAAGGTCCACACTGATTTTTTCAAAAGTAAGACATGTGAAAGCACATCCCCCAGTCATTGCCATATTCAAACAAAATTATCCCTCAAGCTGAAAACCTAACAATGACTAGTCCCCCTCTTTACCCAGTAACATCTGAAAAGCTGACTCTCCATCCAGATTTGCCAGCCACAGGTCTCCAAACTGCTTGATGATCTTGATGCTGTCAGCCTTAAACACATACTGTACATGGCCCTTCCACTTGTTAATGTTGTCATTCACTGAGGCACCTTAGGGAAAGGCCAAGTGATGACTAAAACAGTATTCAGCTTTCCAAATAAACCTGTTACTAGTCCTGCTGTCATCACTTTGTCCACATTTCTTTCACAATTTTTAATTTAACATGACTGTCCTTAAATTTTTATGTGTTACTTTCATTAGCTACAAACAATTAGACGGAAAATCCCCTTCAGACCCCCCCCCCCACCCAACATCTCTTGCTTCACCTTCTAATTAGGATACTATTTTAACAATTTACCTAAAATACATGAGCTAATAGATTAATGTGTGTGACTTCTGCTACAAATAGCCTCAAAAGTATTGCCCTTCCTAACTACCAGGAATTATACTCCTGCCCCTCACAGCCTACTCCACAGGGGTACTCAACCATCTCAAGTATTGTGTCCTGGAAGCTAACATCTACACAATGGCCAGTCTGTGGAACAACATTTGTACCCATGTGAGTGCCTCCACAATGTGAACATGTATGATTTGAGTCGACAGGATGACTATGCTAATGTACCTATAATAAAGAACCAGCAAGCCTTGAGTTTGATCCCTAAATCATCCCCACTCACCACAACTGCCAGTTTCGGCATGTAAATCATCACACTCCAGCCTTTTTTTGGCATGCCGCTCTTCCCATCTTGTCCAGTATTATCAGATTCCAAAAACTCTGATGATATCAGATCCATACTACCTCCCCACCCCCTGAGCCTCTGGACCTCTGTCAGAATTAGAAAATAGGTTAATAATGGCAGTGGCTGCTTTGGTTACCATTCAATGGTTGCAACCACAAAATGAACAAAACTTATGAACCAACTGTCATAGGTATTAGCTCTGAACATAGTCATATACGTCTTTCCTAAAACCACCAAAGCTGATGCCAGGTTCTTAACCACTGGTAAACGGAACTCTCGATGGCAGGTGTACAGTTGCCCAGCTTGGTTTACCTGGGATAGTTCTGTTGAGCAAAACTGGATGTAAAACCAGTCAACCTGCCAAACATGACCTAAGGACTGCTAAACTCAATGTACATTCACTGATAGGACAGAGCTTGAAAGTGGATGACATGATGGCAGGAAGGAGGCTAGCAATTTTCTCTATCCAGGAAATAATGCGATAGGGTAAAGAAGAAAAGCCATTTGGCCTAGATTCCAAAGTCTGTTACTCGGGAGGAGGACATACTAGAAATTATTTGAAAATTGATGTGAATGGGGGGCTTCAAAAGACAGTGAGGGATGTCATCAGAAGTGCTGACAGACTCATGTCAATCAGCCTCCAGTGTAAGGATAGGGCACTAATCATAATCTCAAGCTATGCCCCACAGCAGGATTGCGATAGTGAAAAAGGGAGTACATTCAGGCAACAGTTGCAGAATCTGCTAGGTAAACCTAGACAACATGAATTTGTGATGATAATGGGGAACCTGAATGCACATATTGGGGCAGACAGAACAGAATATGAGGACTGCCTGGGTACACATGGGTGGAGTAATAGGAAGAATAAAGGAGAGGCCATGATTGCAACCAACACATGGTTCAGAAAGAGAAACAGTCACAAAATAGTATGCAAGAGTGGTCAACACGCAAATGAGGTAGACTCCCTCCTAGTAAGCAAAGGGCATTGGGGTACAATCAGCATTTGCAAAGGATTTCTCAATGAAACAGTTGGCACACAGCATAAATCACTGGTCGCCACAATCAGCAGCAAACATTGGTCAGAGAAGGCTCTATGGTCAATGGAGACTAGGCTGAATACCTGGAATTTGAGTGGAGAGAAAGTACAATAATGCAAAGAAATACTCAGGGCTATAGTACCTCAGGAAGAAGTGGGATCGGAGTAGTTGAAGAAGAAGGACTGAGGCTCAAAACTGCATTTTTGAGTGAGGAATATAGAACAGATATATGGCCAAGCAGGTGTGGAAATAAGGGGCATAAAGAAAGCTGGTGATGGAATGCAGAAATCCAGAAACACATCAAAAGAAAGAAGGAGTGCAGGAAAAAGGGGGAGAAGCAAAATATGGCCCAGGCTAAGAAGGAATACTGGTTGGTTAACTAAGAGGGTAAGAGAGCAGTTGTAATAGTGAAGAACAAGGCATCAGAGGAACACTATCAGCTTCTGCAAAGTTTCTTTACTTGCCACAAAGAAACTCTTATCAGGCTGCAAGGCAAAGACAGAAAGATAGCCATCAGTCAACCTTCATAAGGAGTGTGAGCAATAAACCACTTACTAGTCCACAAGACATCAAAGAGAGGTGAAAGGAGTACTTCCAGCAGCTGCTGAAAAGCAGATTCTGAATGAAGAAAACCTCACCGAAGCTGTATTGCCCCTGGTGCAGCTTACAAATAAAGAAGAAGAGAAGTGCACCCTTGAAGAAACAAGAACAGCACAGAGGAAAATAAAATCGGGGAACTCAGTAGACTCAGATGAGATCACAGAAGATATGATTAAGATGTTGGGTCATTTTGTGGAGAAGGGGCTCCTGAGTGTACTCATAGCAGTAAAGAAAGAAAGACATACCCTAGATTATTGGAGAATAAATATACCAGTGCTAGTGTACAAGAAAAAAGTGGACACTTAGAACTGTAGGCAGTATAGTGGTATCAGACTCCTATCACACTGCACCAAAGTTCTGGAAAGGTAAACTGATAGTTGAATATACTGAGTAGGATAAAGGAAGATGGGAGATGAGCAGTTTAGATTCAGATCAGGATGCAGCATGACTTGACCCAGTGTGTGTAGTGAAAGAGATAGCCGAGAAGAAGTTAGAAAACAGGAAAGAGTACAACTGGGCATTCCTAGACTTGCAGAACACATATGACAAGGTATCAAGAAAGCAGATTTGGGCAGTCCTGTGATGGTTCAAATTCCCCAAAACATCTGTAGAATTAGTGCAAGCTATGTACAAGGACCCAATGACACAAGTACAAACAGTATTTATATACTTATAAAGAGGTACTCTGTGGGAGTGCGTATGCATGTGGGTTCACCTCTGTGCCCACTGCTGTTCATATTGGTGAAGAACTGCATTTGCAAATAGATCAGATAGGAGAGAGCAAAAAAATGCTCTATTAAGATGATGCCCATTACAGGCAGACTCTGAACAAGAACTTCAACAAATGTCAGAGGAATGCAATACAAAACTGAAGGCACAAGAGATGAAACTGAGTAGATAAGACAGTCGTAATGGTAGCAATTTGGGGGAACCAGAATAAACTGAAAGCTGAAGCTCCCTGAAAGCACACTTGCTTAGAGATTTCTCATCTACTTTTCATGAATGATTTAAAACTGTATAGTTCTTCAGATGAGAAGTTAAAGCACAATTGCAAGTGGTTAAAACTTCTGAGATGATATTTATATTTGGTCTTGATAAATATGCAAAAGCAGTGTTTTGAGCAATACAGATCCAGTATGACGAAACAGGAATATGACATAAAGGAACCTGAGCAGGAAGGAGTGCATAGACATTCGGGAATTGAAGACTCAACAGTAAAACATGAAAAAATGTAAATAAAATTCAGTAATGAATATTTAAGGAGACTAAGCCTAATGCTGAAAACAGCCCTAAAATCCAGGAATAATGTCCAAGCTACAAACCAGTTTTACTTTTCCTGTTTAACTTAACAGTTTTGGTATGACTGGCTGGCCCCAAAAGGTATGGGATCAGTTGAACAGGAAAACAAGAAAAAAAATTCACACTAATCAAATGATATATAAAAAGCAATGTATACCAAGATTCCTCATTACCTTTATAGGGTGATACTAATGGATACTTTATGGAAATCCATCAAGGATTTCACTGAATCATTTTATGGTAGATTGACATGTAAATAAACATGCTTTTTGCATTATAAATAAGCTCTATCACCAATAAAGTGATTTAGTGTAGTTGTATAAGTAACTGGCTATACATTAATAGTTTGATAAATATTCTGAGTCTGCTATCCAGTCTCCATACAACAGTTTAAATTTGTACAGAATTTTTTACATAAGCAGGTGGAATTATGAATGAATAGTTTGGGAATCTACAGGTCCATCTAGCTTTTTTTTTTTTTTCACTAAATGCCCTGTTAAGAGTCATACTAGTAGTAACAAGCAGACAGAGTAAGCTACCTTATTCTGTATTCTGAACCAGCCTACATGTAATACTGCATGATCTGTATGTATTGCCAGTCAAGATGAGATATATAATCCTTTGAGTGTGTCCTGGGCCAGTCCAGGGCCTCATCACTGTAAGTTGTGCTTGATAACGCCACCAGGAGAGACCCATGGGCCACCGTCATTTGCTATCCATACTACCTTAAGTGGTTGTTCTCAACACAGAAGAGGAAGGACTCTTCTGTGAGATCCTACTAGCTAGCCAAACTCTTCATTCTATAAAGAACATTTAGCGCAGCAACACTTGCAAGGAAACTTAATTTGTTCAATTTGTCTCTAAGAACTAACATTTCAGTCACTAACATAAATGAGAACAGGGAGAAAAATTAATGTAGGAGCAAACAGGAGCAGACAAAAAAAAAAAAAAACACGTGAGGATATGCAGACTCCACACGCCAGCATATTTAATAAGCATAAGAATATGAATCACATATTAAATGCAGGAAGAAAGAAGCAGTTGGGGAAATGGGCAATAAAACAGGCTATCTTACAGCTGTATCTTTTGTAGATGGTGCAGATTTATGACTAGCAGTTCAACATGACAGTGTTACACAGTGGTAAATTTGTTTGGGCTAATAGCTATTACACTTTCATTATTATCAATAAAGTATAATATTTCTCTTACAATTATTTTTTATAGTGGGAAAACTAGAAAATGAAACCAGTGTGTATATGAGCACAAACAGGTACAATGTCTCGATCATTGATACTGAACAGGAAAACCAGCAAGCAAAAGTTTAATATAAGCACTTTCATTCAATATATCACTTGAACTTCCTCAGACAAAATAACATCTAACACATCAAAGTTTAAATATCCCTCCATCATGGTGACTTGACTCACTTCACTACGTAAAAATCCCCTTCCCTTCTTAAACATAAAACAAAGAATACTTAACAAAATACTTATTAACTTATAAAAATATATACAATAAATAACAAGGAGTGGCGTACGGCAACTGTGGTCCCACTCCACAAAGGTGGCGCCTCTACGGACCCTGGTAATTACCGCCCCATAAGCTTAACAAGTCTAGTCTGCAAAGCTATGGAGAGGATCATAATGGAGCTCATAAACAAAGATATAGGGGACTTGCAGACATTGGACCCGACCCAGTTTGGCTTTGTCAAGGGAAGATCATGCCTTTTGAACTTGGTCGACTTCTTCGAAATAGTCACCAAGGCCATTGATGAGGGAAAGGCAGTCCATACAGCCTACCTTGACCTTGCAAAGGCTTCGACACAATACCCCACTCAGGTATTGTAGAAAAACTTACCAGCTTAAATGTAAACCCATATGTCACAAGATGGGTTGCAAACTGGCTTAAGGACAGAACCCACAGGGTTAGAGTTGCTGGCGCTGTGTCAGACTCCAAGCCGGTCACAAGTGGTGTCCCACAGGGCTCGGTCCTTGGCCCCTATTGTTTGGCATCTACTTCTCAGAAGTACAGGCCAACATGGGAGGACTTTGGCTGACAAAGTTTGCAGATGACTGCAAACTGGGCCATAGTGGAAAGTGCATCGGACACGGATATCCTTCAGAAGGGACTCACGGAAACAGATAGCTGGTGCCAGAGCCATGGCCTGAAGTTAAACGCCAAAAATGTATAGTCATACCCTTCGGGAAAAACAAGGTAACCCCAAGCTACCATATAGGTGGCAATCCACTAAGCACAGAAGAGGTTATCAGGGACCTGGGGACCCAGGTTGACAGTGGCCTTTCTTTTGACACTCACATTGCTAAAGTGGTTAGAAAGACCTTCTACATTGCCCACCTGATCATGAAGGGATTCACATCCAGATCTAGTGAGGTCATTGTTCCCCTGTACTCTTCACTTATCAGACCAATGATCGAGTACAATGCCCCATTCGGGATGTATCTCACCCGACATCTGCAGCAATTGGAGAGACCCCAAAAGTTCCTCACCAAAAGGATAAAGGGACTCCAAAATCTGTCATATGCTGCCAGATTGAAGAAACTCCAGCTCTATTCAGTCGCATACCGTCTGCTCAGAGGTGACATGTGCCTGACATACAAGGCCATGTCCAACCCGGAATTAATGGACATGCTCCACCTCAAAAATCCAAATCCACCAAAACCACTAGAGCAAGCGACTTAAACCTTAGCACGGATATAAATAGGACGTGCTGGAGGGATAGATTTATCACTCAGAGACTCCCTATGCTGTGGAATAAAATCCCGGTCCATGTGAGGCAGAGCACCTCGCTGACTCTGTTCAAGAGAAATCTAGACCTGTGGATGGGAGATCGTAGGTTTACCCCGGGAATCATCTCTGGGTCACTGCTGGACAGAGGCATAACAAACTAATGGGCACAGTATTTTTTCATATAAGGGGTGGCGTAAGCCACAATAATTTGGGCTAGGCTTATAAATGCCTTAGGGCAGATAGCCTAGTATAAACCTATGAACCTATGAACCTATGAGTAAACAATGACAATTCTTACCTCTCCAGACTTTTCAATTTCAATGAACAGTAAATAGAACACAAGTCATTAAAACCAGGGAAGTTATACGCATTTAAACGACTTGCATATAAGTTCCAGCCTATCCAACTTTAAACTTAAGGGACCACCCCTTTCATCATACTCAACCTGGTCTATCATACAAAATTAAAAAAAAATGACTCAGATTAAGGGAAATATGTCTAGCCAAAGCATTTGTAAGATTACCTCTATTAATACTATAAACGTGTTCATAAACACATTCTTTAAATTTTCATTCAGTCTTCCTGACATAGAAACCAGCACATCCTTGGCATTTAGCTAAGTAAACAACCATTTTAGAGTTACAATTAAATCTCTTAATTTTACTAAACTTCATATTTCCTAAAGAGAGGGTCACAAAAGATGTGACTATTAGAGAGAAGGTTGGTGAACAACCTAAATTCATCTTTAAGAGAGGAGCGAATTTTAAATGTATTTTGGAGAGTAAGAGTCCGACTAATTCTAGACATCCACATCAAATGTGAGGCATGCCCTTATTGCAGACATATGGAGATAGGTAGGACCTTCTGTTTCTGGTGTCATTCTAATGGGGTGCAATATTTGTCAGTATGGAAAGAGATGGCCAACAGATTACACTGCTCTGCCAGGAATGGTCTGTACCTCTTCATTTTAGGCTTTTTAATATTAGCTAAAACATTTTCCTCCCCATAGTGCCTTTTTTAGGCAATGCCAAACTGAAAGTTATTCTGACGCAAGAATTCAAAAATAAGAAAATCTCAAGGTGTTACAGCTCAGTGTTAGGAGACTAAACAAAATCTCCACTTCATACTAGCTCTCCTCACCCTAGAGAATACTGATGTCTATGCGGTCACTGAGACATGATTTAAAGCTGTGGAAAGCACACCAGCAGTGCAAGGCTATAACGCCTTCCACACATTTAGACCATCTATTACAGAGACAGGGACTAAAGGTGGAGATGTCTCGATTTACATCACAAACAAATAATGCTCCAAGGCTGGTCAAACAGGGATATGCACTTGCCTTCTCCATTGCAAATTACCACAGGCAAAATCCCATACCACTTCCTTGCAAGCTACAAGTCCTCTTCTATGACCCGGGAAACACATAATATGCATCTAAACTTATTGGAAATACTCACCGTCCAACCCAATAGCATATTTATGGATGACTTTATTTACCCCACCGTTGACTGGGATTATGTATATGACACCAAATGTGCAGGCAGAGACTCTATGCATTTTTTAAGCATAAACACCCTGGACCACATTGTCAATACGCCAAACAGGGGGTGCAAACATACTGGATCTGGTCCTCACTAGCATGAGTGAGTGCTGCACATATCCTAGTGTATGTATTCTCTGGTAAGGTCAGACCACGGAATGAGTAAAAATATAACCTGTAACCCCAGCTAATGTTGGAGTGTTCAGGAACTACTCTGAGGTTAACTTCCTACTATTAAGTGATTAGCTGGCAAACTTTCAAGCCCCCTAAACCCTGAGGACACTGCCACTTACGTGGAACTCAGAAAACAAGCCACCCTGGTGGAATCACAACATCAATAGGCTGTATAACAGAAGCAGGAAAATCATGGCAAAATTAGGACGTGTAGCACTTATCAAGATAGAAGCACTGTCATCAAACTTAATAAACAACTCAGAGGACAAATAAAGTCTGCCAAAGCTAAATTTGAGGTAAATGTGGCTTTCCAGGCCAAAGAAAACTACAAAGCATTCTTTAGCTATGTCCACATCCTCAAAGGCAGTACACAACTGCGTGCAGAGCTCATTCTTAATGGAGCTACCTATACTGAGTTAGTAGATATAGCAAACCTATTTGCCAACAAATTAATCTCTAACCATTCACTCTCACCCCCTCAACCTCGCCTCAGGAAATAATATCAAATATACCTCCTCTACTGTCACTAGGGAGCAGGTCCTCAATGATCTCTCTAAGGCCAAGAACACTGCATCAGTCGACCCAGACAACATCTCAAGATACCTTCTAAATAGCATAAAAAATGATCTATCAGGACCTCTGCAATTGCTGTTTAACTATAACCTCCAAACAGGCTTCATGCCTCACAGATGGAGAACAGCGACAGTCATATCTCTGCACAAAGGCAGGACATTATAGACCAACATGACTCACTAGTTGCATATGCAAAGCCAAGGAAAGAATTATCATGGAAATGATCAATAATAACATAAGAAAAATCCACACACTGGACCCACTCCAGTTTGGTTTTGTCAAGGGTAATTCATGTCAACTCAACTTGGTGGATGTCTTTGAGAAGATCACTAAAGCAATTGATGAGGGTAAAACAGTTCACACTGCCTACCTTGACCTGGCCAAGGTGATTGACACTAATCACCCACTCAGGCATTGTTGACAAACTCAAGAAGTGAAGTATAAACCCTTATGTCACCTAGTAGATAGCCAGCTGGCTCACAGATAGAACCCAGGAAATTAGAACTGGAGAATCCACCTTTACAAAGGGGACAGTCACAAGTGGAATCCCTCAGGGACTGGTCCTAGGACCTCTTATTTCTGGCATTTACTTCTATGAAGTCAAGGCCAATGACAAGGGCCTCTGGCAGACTAAATTTGGAGATCATTGCAAATTAAGAGTAGTCATAGAATCCCCACTGATACAAATGTTCTCCAGGAAGGGCTGACACAGGCAATGAACTTGTGTCAGAGCCATAGACTAAAACTAAATGCAGGAGATGGATAATAGTATTCTTTGGGAATTCATCTGCCCTTGGTAACTATAATATTGACAACACACCCCTAAGAGCTGACTCAATACTCAGGGACTTGGGGACACACATAGTCAGTAATCTAGCCTTTGGCAATCATGTCTACAGCACTGAAGAAATGTTATTTATTTAATATTTATTTACCATGATAGTCTGACAGGGCAATAGCCCAATTACAATGGAGGACTGAGGGTAAATGCTCCAGAAATAATTATATGTTGTGCAGCTTATAAACAAAGGTATAGCATCTAGGTCTAAGGAGGTCACTTTTCCACAGTTTTCATCATTCATCACACTAGTCATTGATTACAATGCCCCTTTGGTATGCACCTAACCAGGATGATCCAACAGTTGGAACATCCACAGAGATTACTCTCTAAATGAATACAGGACATAAGTAACATGCCCTATACAGACCGCCTCAAGACCTAGCTCTGTATTTAGTATCCTACACAATGATGTGGGGAGATCTATGCCTGGCATATAAGACATTGCCAGAACCCATCCTGATGGACTTCCTGCATATCTGCAAAACAAACAGCACCAGAATGTTCTGTTCTAAAGACTTAAAGTTTGCCTGTGATATAAATAGGACCTACTGGAGACAGAGGTATGTATCCCAGAGAATACCACTTCTCTGGAACAGGCTCCCCATCCATGTGAAGCAGAGTTCTTCCCTATCTCAATTCAAGTGTAACTTAGACAATTGGATGGGGAAAAGGAAATACATCTCTGCTCTGGCACCTATGTCTCTAATGGACATAGGAAGCATACAAATGGTTCATCTCACAGACTCTTGCTTGTAAATGCTTCATCTTCCAAGTTCCTGCTTACACTTATCAAGGGTATCAAAACTTGTCAGAGATTTGGGATGCATGGCTAGGCTTAAAAAGGCCCTTGTGGCTGTTAGCCTAGTACACACCTATGATCCTATGAACCTATAAACCTTCACTTCATGCTTCTCCGCCATCAACTACAGAGACCAATCTGCTCTTCTTGCAAAAGGGAACCTTGACTTCTTATTTAAAGGTGTTGATTTTCATTCCAAATGCTTCACAGTCAGCAGTAAACTAGTGCAACCTATGTTGGTAAACTAAGTCTCTTGACGATAGAAAGACAAAGTTGCCTGCCAACACTTTTTTTTAATGTGCAATTAATGTGCAATAACATCAGTTATTCAGTAAATGGTACATAGTTAATATTGAAAAACATGCAATCTGATTGGACAGACTAATCAACATGCATATTGTAAATCGTGTATTCCCCATGAAAAAAAAAAGTTTTTAGAAAAATAATATTGTCTGCTATCATAAGTGGAGACATTAAGCTATATAAACAGATAATCCACCCTTCTACATGGTAGAAAACCAGTCAATGGACCAGAATGATTCTTAAAAAAAAACCCTAATGCATCTTCATACTAGAAAAGTCTCCATAAAAGCTCCACCAGTAATGACTCCTATAGTGTACAAATCTCAGAAACACTACACTGCATTTTTAACATAGAAGTATAGCAGCAAACTGTTTAGTTGTTGGTTGTTGTTGTTGTGTCTTTCTGCTTTTCCCGGTTAGGGGTTGCCACGGCAGAACTCTGGTCCACTAATGATTAGTAGTTAATTTTTACGTGCCGAGTTACCAGCCCTGACGCACAACCTTCAACGAAGGTATGCCCATTCACTCATGTCTCCACGCAGAAGACGCTCTAGCTGAGAATTGAACCGGACAGCATCTTACTGTGAGGCGACAATGCTACCGCAGCACCATTGTGCTAAAAAAATAATTTTTGCCATTAAGAGCCACACAAACTCATACATTAAAAAATTAATAAATAAATAAGATGCAAGGAACTCAGTTCTAAAAAAAAATACTGGGTAAACATCAATACATGCCTACTGAATGCAGGTCCTTAAGCAGCATGGAGGAACACTAAAGTGCATTTATGCAATGACATTAATTAGAAAAGGAAGTCATGCAACAGCAATAAGCCACAACTGTGTGCAGATAACAAAAGATTTACTAGTGGCTGGCTTTGTTTAATCACAGGGGCTTCTCCATCATGATCAAGCTGCAACAGTCATGGGTAAATCCTACATTACCCACACCCAGTAGTGGATTATTTATGAATTATTTGTCCCTATAGAATTCTAAAATCTTGTTTCAAAATAGTTTACTTTATGGATGTACAACAAGTACAAAAGGAAGAGAACACGGTTATTTTGTGTGTATATCATAGATGGATGGCTATAAACAACCAGAGGTGAATCGACCTCTCTTACACAATAGGGAAACTATATAAACAGTTATTGCACTAAAATTTGCAATGGCACAGCTATCGTTTTACAAAGTTTAATTACCCATCAAATTGTTGTACTAGACCAATTCTTATTAAACTGATACAATATATTCTGCATACGTGAAGATGGCTTTAGATTTTTAGTGAACAGTATGCGTACTGCACCTTAGCCTTCTTAAGATTCTGTTCCTGTACAGTATGCTTCTATGTAAAATCATTTGTTATGCATACATTTTAATAAGGATAACTGCTTTTTCAAAGAACTCCCTTAGGAAGACAATAAGATGTATTTCCTCTTTCTTTATATTTTGAATATACACTGCTAATAAAAATATTTCTAAGTGAAATAATATTAAGGGAATAATACCAAGCAACAATATCTTAGCAACATGTTGTGAATCTTATTTTAGTCATTTACTCTATAGTTCATTTGTTATGAATACTAATGTAGCAGCCGGTATTTTGTTATCTGGAAAAATTATACAATACTGGTTGTACTGTCACAGCACAACAGTTTGCACTTTAGTTATTGATTAGTGTGTCTTCACAGCAGAAGGAGATTGAGATACTTTGTATCACATCGCCACACTGAAATAATTTCATATCTGGCACAAATGAGGCCTGAGGATCCTGCCTAGTGCATTTGCAAAAAGAGAGCTTCAGCCTTCCAAGTATTTTATAACACATTGGTTCTCAGAAGCACATAGGGAAGAATGTTCATCTGTCACAATTAGATGCACAGGGAACTGAAAAGATGAGGAAGTTTTACTCTAATACTAAAACATAGGCTTAAACATATACTACTCAAGGATATAAACACTGGCCTGCTATTAGCCAGAAGTAATACAAAACCAGCTACTGGTAACTGCAATCACTTTAAATTTAAGTGCATAAATGTAAAATTATACCATTACACTTTAATTTACTTACATTACTATGAATTACCATTAGGTTGGAAACTCACTTCTTTTTCTATATCACTGGCCATTCTGGCAGTATTGATAAAGGTTATTATTAAAATATGCCACATTCTGCAAATAACAGATCCTAGGATTCAATAGACTCCTTGTAGGCTTTGCAGAGTTTACATGTTAATGCGATGGTGAGTGACTTGTGGCAGCACCCCAATGTATATTAATGAGGCACAGCATGCCTCAGCTAGGTTTTGTGGCTGACAAAAGTGTTGCTGGTCGAGAAACCTTCTAGACGAATGCAGATAGCAATTATGTGTAAAAGACAGCACCTGCGATGCATGGATTTACATGGAATACCACAATGATCACCAGTGGTTTACAAATAGCTATCATTCTGTTAGTGCGACACATCTGCACAGAGGTCAACTTTATGAGATGACAAATAACCAGTAATAGGGACATAACTGATATAGATGTCACATAGGAATGTGTTAGAATGGATCACTCTCAAGCTCTTACAGAGATAAATGTGGACAAAGCCATAAAACGGGGGGGGGGCAAGGTGCCAAAAATAGGGACAGATTTGTAATACTGCACTTCCAAGCTTAGAAAGTTGAGAGAATATATAGGTTGTATGTTAGCATGAACTTTCTAAAGAGTATGAAGTTTGAAACTCAAATGTCTGTGATCAGTTTCAGACTGCACTCTCCAATGACATGCCAATAATTTGCCAGAAGAAAATGTTATGAGGAAAAGATCACAAATATGAGACAAAAACTTCACATTCTGCACAGCACAAGACAGTTGAGAAGTATGTACTCAAATGTATATATTATTGAGTCACATCAGTCCAGAGATCATCCCAGTGATATGGCAGGAACTACATATTTGACAAGGAAAACATCTGGATATCTTGGGAATATCTCAACAGTTCAGAGGCATGAGTGTAAAGTATATGGTCCAAACACAGTACAGGACAGTGTCGATACAGTGCAGAGTATTGTACTATCCCATTCATGGCATACTGTACTGAAGCTGTGTTAATAATCTGCAACAGGACACGGGACTGCCATGTAAAATGATCACTCAGGGGAAGTGTGTGCATTGAATAGGGACACACAGATTAATTGCAGAAATGAACACAGGGAAAGAGGAGAAGTGAAATACTCTCATGTACAGCGGAGGAGGGCATGTTAGTGGAAGAAGGTTGTAGCAGCAACACCAAGCACATATCTATATAGTACAGTATAGACTGTGCAGTGAAAATGTGTTGCCTGTGATTGTTACACAAAGTGACATAACCATGGGGAGGATGTGTGTGTGAGATAAGCATCCTTATGCGAATAATGCAGAGGACATTTATCAGGGATCTGACATCCAGTTGGGGTAGGGTGCATATTGGGAAGCTGTGCAAACTGTTATACCTGAATATGAATGTACTCATAGCAGAGGTCTCCAGCAAGGTGGCCACAGGTAAAGGATCATGGAAAACATTACAAGAACCAACCACGATCATGGACAGTAACAGTGTAATACCACCACTATTTCCATACTTGTGACATAACATATGTGATGTGGAGTGATAACAGATGAGCCTGCACACACACATTTGACAACTATTATTATACATCCACAGTCTATGAGGGTAACCATGCACACTGTCCTGGTACTGTAATATCTGCAAGAGGTATTAGGAGGGACACTGCTATACCTGTATGTGACAGTATGGGCAAAACAGACTAGTTGTCTTGTGTGCATGGCATATATCTATGGCACAATCCACACTGTCACAAATGATATTCATGCCATTAATGTTGTCAAACACCTATGTATGCAGTGTGTGCATAACCTGAACAGGTTACACACATGCATCTGATGTAACAACTCTGTAAGGCCAGGAACATTGCATCAGTGGACCCAGAAAATATCCCAGGATACCTTATAAATAGCGTGAAATATTTTCTATCAGGCCCTTGGGACTTTCTATTTAAATGTAGCCTCCAAACATGATTCATACCTCATAAATGGAGAACAGCAACAGTGATCCCTCTGCACAAAGGCGGGCCATCTAAAGACCCGGGAAACTACAGAACCATAAGTCTCACAAGTCTTAAGTTCAAAGCTATGGAAAGAATTATTATGGAAGTGACCAATAGTGATATAGTAAACCTCCAGGCACAGGACCAAACACAGTTTGGTTTTGTCAAGGCAGGTCATGCCTACTCATCCTGGTGGACTTCTTTCAGAAGGTCACCAAAGTGATGAATAAGGGCAAAATGGTTCACACTGTCTACGTTGACATGGCCAAGGCATTTCACACAATACCCCACTCAGGCATTGTTGACAAACTCAAGAGGTTAGGTACAAACCTTTATGTCACCAGATGAACAGCCAGCTGGCTCATAGAAAGGACCCAGGAAGTTAGAATTGGGGAGTCCACCTCTATAAAGAGGACAGTCACAAATAGAGTCCCTCAGGGACTGGTCCTTGGACAGCTCTTTTTTGGCATCTATTTCTCTGATGTCAAGGCCATTGTCATTGGTCTCTGGATGACTAAATTTGCAGAATATTTGGAAATTAGGAGCTGTCATTGAATCTCACACTGACACAAATGTTCTTCAGGAAGGTCTGAAACAGACAAGCAACTGGTGTCAGAGCCATGGACTAAAACTAAATGCAAGAAATGTACAATAGTATCCTTTGGGAAGTCATCCACCCCTGTTAACTATTATATTGACAGCACACCCTCTAGAGCTGACCCAGTAGTCAGGGACTTAAGAACACACATAGACAGTAATCTAACCTTTGACCATCAAGTGTCATAGTATTGCGAAGACCATTCTATACTGCACAACTTATAAACAAAATTTGTGGCATCTAAGTCCAAGGAAGTCATTGTTCCACTGTATATGGCATTCATCAGACCTATCATTGAGTACAATGCCTCCTTTGGTATGTACCTAACCAAGCATATCCAACAATTCAAATTTCCACAGAGGTTCCTCACTAAAAAATACAGGGTGTACATAAACTGTCTTATGCAGACTGCCTCAAGGCCCAATCCCTGTATTCTGTCACCTACGGGCTTTTGAGGGGAGATGTATGTCTGACATACAGAGCATTGTCAGACCTCACTCTGATGGACCTCCTGCATATTCAAAAACAAACAGCACCAGAATTACCCGTTCTAAAGATTAAAACCTTGCCTGTGATACATGTAGACAAGTATGTATTCCAGAGACTACTCCATCTATGGAACAGGCTCACCATCCATGTGAAGCAGAGTTCTTCCCTAAGCCAATTCAAGTGCAACTTTGACAGTTGGCTGTGGAACAGGATATTTATCCTTGGTTTGACGCCTATGTCTGTAATAGATTCAGGCAACCTCTAAATCGTTAATCTCTCAGGGCCCTGCTTGTAAATCTTTCATTTCCCAAGCCCCTGCTTACACTTCTCACATGTATCAGAACTTGTCAGAGATTTGGGATCATTGACTAGGCTTAAAAAGGCCTTTGTGGTCATTAGCCTAGTAAGCACCTATGAACTTATTGGTGTTCTGTACCATCAGACAGTCATGTATATTCCTCAGAAAGAATACCTAGGTATGGCCAATAAGCTGTGTGACAGTGCACTGTAACAAAGGTGGTTCACTCCAGTTAAACATCACTGGAAGATGATTAGGGATGTACATGAAGAACGGTTCATTGGACATAGTTATTGGTGTGATGAAGGCTGGGAACCATGAAGTTATTATGGCCTCTAATGTACATGCCCTTCACATACCCAGTAGTTGTGTAACATTCAAGGGAGTAGTCAGGAATGTGACCACAATGCTGGTGGATGTACCACTTACCCAATCCCGCAGGACACAGATCACATACCTATTGGTCTGATTATAGGGTGTGATGTCCACATTATACTTGGGTGGTGAGTCTGTTTTCTGATTCAACAAATCCCTCCATGTCTCTCATCAATGCAGGTGCTGTCATGGCTGTGGCAGCAGTCTCTGGTGTGTGTTGATACCATCTGTATTATATTAATATCACAGTTGGAGTCAATGATTGCCCACAAGCTGTAGTCTTTAAGGCAGCTGTTTGGACACAGCACATGTATGTCATCTGTGATGTCCATCACTTAACTAATGGGCAGTAAAGGGCCTAGCAGACATCCAACCTGATCACTAGACCTGAGATATATGTCACGTCACACATATCAACATAATGAGATGCCATGTATATCATACACTGGTCTATCCATTTAGTGATACACATGTTCATAGCCACATATGACGGTCTTGATTGAATACCTCAGTGTGGATTTTTGTCAAGTGACTTGACCTGTTCAAGTTCCACAGTATGATACTGTTATCATCATGCATGCACTCAATGATCTCTTTGAGGATGTCTCTCAGATATAATTGACCTGATGTAGCAGGGTGATGTTGCACACACCTGAAATATTACTAGTGTACATGTAGAAGAGGTCCATGATGGACATGTTGGTCTACCTCACATTCGGGGAGAGTCAGGATGTCCCTATACATGCATGCATTAGATGCTGTCCACCCAACTCGGGTGGATGCATGTTGATGTACACCATTGTATGGGAACATAGGCTGTGGAAAGGGTGTGTTGAACTGTATATTCAACAGTATCAAGAAGGCGTATGTGCTGGGTCACTCTATAGGTGATTGATGATGTCACAGCACATGGATTCCATGTGATAGGCCTGGATGAAGTTAAGGCAGTACATACTGCCTATTGTGATCTGACTTAGGATTTTGACACAATCACTCACACACAGATATCACTGAGAAAACCCCGAAGCTGTGCATTAAGCATTTGTCAGTGGTTGCTTCGGCTCCAATGTGAAATGTGCATTATTTGTCTTCTTTTATGTTGAAATCTATGGAAAAAAAAAAGAATCAAGGTAAATACTGTAGGTATGCCAAGTTGTAATACTGATACACTTTTGTAAATTTGACTTTTAAGTTCACCATGCTGTATGTTTGATGGGCTTTTCCTAGAGAGGCCTGATACACTCCAAGAACTGCACAAACTGAGAATTATACTAAAGCATGACCCAAAATGCATTGAACAAGTTAATCTTACTTTCACTACTCAGAGGATGTGTATGAGAAGGAAGAGATGTGAAAGATCAAGGAAACAAGGTTCTCAGGTTGGTCTAACTGCCAGACTCAAGGCTAACCCTCACAGGCCTGATCTTCCCTCTATGCTACTAGGAAATGTTCACTCCCTGGGCAATAAGATGGACTACATAAAGTTGAAGCTCTCCATGCAAAGTAAGGTGAGAAACAGTTGCTTGCTTGTGTTCACAGAGATGTGGTTAAACTCCAGTATAAATGATAGGGCAATCTATGTGGATGGGATGACACTATTTCAAGCTGAAAGGAACCAGTCCCTCAGTGATAAATCTTGAGGAGGGGGTGTTTTTATTTACATAAACAACAACCAGTGTACTACTTACCACCCACTGCTCTGAGAACATTGAGTTCATATCACTAAAATGTAGACCCTTCAACTTGCCAAGGGAATTTAATATTGTGAGCATCCCAGCTGTTTACACCTCTCCCTGTGCTAATACCAGTGAGGCACCAGCCACCTTTACCAGTCCATAAATGATATGCAGAACAAGAATCTGGATTTTGCTTACATAATAGTAGGTGACTTCAACCAAGCCAACCTGAAATATGTATTACCTTGCTACCACCCGCATGTGAACTTCGCAACAAGAGGGAAAACATATTGGACAAGGTCTTCACCAGCATAAAACTGGCTTATAAGGCAGTACCCAATCTGCATTTGGGTAACTTGGACCATCTTGCCATTATGCTAGTTCCTGCATACAGACCACTGTTAAACAGAAGTAAACCATCAAAGAAACAAGTAAAGGTATGGCCAGCGGGAGCAGTGGTGGCACTACCAAATTGCTTCAAAAGCACAGACTGGAATGTGTTTAAGGAGGCGGCCACAGTGAATCACCACATCAACCTAGAGATACAGAGTCTGTGATGACCTATATCTCCAAGTGTGTGCAGGATGTGACAGTCACTAAGAGCATCATCACAGGGGCAAATCAGAAACACTGGCTGATGAGTGGGGTATATAAGCTCCTGAAAGTACAAAATGCTGCATTCAAATCAAAAGACAAGAGAGCCCTCAGGGAGGCCATGGTGAAACTTAACAGAAGAATAAAGGAGGCAAAGCTTGCCTATGGTCAGAGAATTAAAGGTCACTTCTCTGACCTGAGGGACTCCAGGCATCTGTGGCAAGGGATACAAGCCATAACAGACTACAGGCCTATTTCCTCTCAGTATGATGACAACACTGAATTCCTAAATGAGCTTAATATCAGCTTGAGCATATTCAATGCAGGAAACAATACAGTGGCCAAAAAAGTCCCCATCAAACAAAGTGATGAAGTGCTCTGCCCCATCCCAATGGATGTTCAGAGGACCCTGAGCTGAGTAAATTCTAGAAAAGCAGCTGGTTCTAACAACATTCAGGGTAAGGTACTCAGAGACTGTGCTGCTCAACTGTCAACCATACTCACAGATATATTCAGCACATCTCTATGCCAGGCCATAGTACCCAAGTGCTTCAAGAATACAACAATAATGCCACTACCCAAGAAATCTCAGCCAACAAGCCTAATTGACCACCGTCCAGTTGCTCTCACCTCCATGGTAATGAAGTGCTTTGAGTGGTTGATCAAGGACTATCTATTATCAAGCCTACCTGCAACACTGGATCCACGCCAATTTGCTTATCGATCCAATAGCTCCTCAACAGATGCTGTCTCATTAGTACTTCAAGAATCCACAGCACATCTGGAAAACAAGAACTGTTACATTTGGATGCTATTCATTGATTTCAGCTCTGCCCTCATTATGGTCATTCCACAACATCTGATAGAGAAGCTGGTCCAGCTGGGCATCAGCACCACCTTATGTAACTGGATACTGGACTTCCTCATTGACAGACCCCAAAAAGTATGTGTGGGTAAAAACAACACAAAGAGCATAACACTGAGCATGGGTGTCTCTCAAGGATGTGTCCTGAGCCCACTGCTGTTCACCATGCTCACACATGACTGCATTGCCAGGCACAGACTGAACCAGGTCATCAAGTTTGCGGATGATATCACAGTTGTAGGTCTTATCAACAGAGAGGAGGTGAACCATCTGATAAACTGGTGTGACATCAGTAACCTGGCTTTGAACGTGAAAAAGACCAAAGAGTTAATAATGGAATTCAGGAGGAATCAGGAAGCACATCATCCACTCAGAATTAAAGGAAAAACAGTGGAGAGGATTAAGAGCACAAACTTCCTGGGTGTGCACATCTCTGAGGACTTGTCATAGTCAACAAACACTAACTACATTGTCAGGAAGTCACAACAATGTCTACAATTCCTACGAAGGCTGAGGAAAGCAAACTTTCCACCTTCTGTCTTCAAAGCCTTATATAGAGGTACCATTAAAAGCACCTTGTCAAGCAATCTCATAGTTTTGTATGGGAACTGCAAGGCTTCAGACCGCAGGGCTCTCTAAAGGGTGGTTAGAGTAGCAGATAGGATTATAGGGTCCTTGCTCCCATCTTTACATAACCTGCATGAGGCTCGGTGCCTAGGCAGAGCCAAAAAGATAGTCAATGACCTCACTCACCCTTCTCATTGGACTGTTCTCCTGCTTATTTTTAGGCAGGCATTACCTACCACAGCATGCATTGGAAGTCATCCAGATTTAGCAGGAGCTTCTTTCCACAAGCCATCAGACTGTTGAACTCTAAGAATATACACAGTAACAGGACATCAGATGAATCAGTTATATTGCTGAAGGAAAAACTATGCAATATTTAAGGAAAATTGCTCTAAATGGTGAAATAGCTAGGCTGGTTCTTCCCTTTCTGCTGTGCAATAATCAGAAGGCAAGATAATATTCTGTGCAAATGGAATAACTGTTAAGTTTCACATTCTGTGCAGTATGCACATGTGTAATATTGACTGAGTGCTGCTACTAGTTATATGAGGAAATGACCTACGTCAGGCTAGCTGTCTACTGTTACTGTGTTGTTAAATAGTTATGGTGTTTTTCTTGCATTTGTATGAGCAGTCTGCACTTTGAGACCAAAGCAGTGAAATTTAGCTAAGCTTGCACTGTTGTGTGAGTCTGAATGACAATAAAGTTTACTTTGTCTTTGACTTGACATCTGTTGATGGATAAACAATTGGCTCACTGACATAGCACATCATGTCAAAGTTGGTGAATCAACCTGTACCAGTAGAGGTGTCACCGCTGACAAACCTCAGGGATCTATGCTTGGCCCTTCACTGCTTGAACTGTATTTCTCGACATTTCAGGCTAAAATATATGGCCCTTGGCTTACCACATTTGCTGATTCTTGCATATTGTGTGCAGTCATTGAGTCCACCAATGGTGATGACATAGAAAAAGAGGTCTAACACACATACCCGAATGGTGACTAAGGCACACAATGTACAAATAAATGCAACATAAATACAGAAATGTGTCCTTGTAATAGTGACCATCTGAAAAGTGGAGTTCCAGATTAATCACAGCACTGACAACAGTCCTGATATGCAGAAACCCACCCAGTGATGCAAGCACCTGCAACACATTTAGATAGCCAATCTGAACTTTGACCACCAAGTGTCCACACTGGTATTAAAAGCCTGTGTTGTGCACATCATGTCATGCCATCATACTGAGATCTTAAGATTTTTTTGACAGCACTGTAGTCAAACCTTATTACAGCACAAACAGAGTATAATACACATTTTTACATTTACCTCACCAGACACATTTAACATCTGGAGAGACCAGAGGACTTTCTCAGCAAGATAACACAGGGCCTACACACCATGCCATGATGTATGTGAATTGAGTAAAAGCCATGTCACTGTAAACTTTTTGTATATGATGAGGGGATTTTTGCCTGGACCCCAGGCCAGTCTCTTATCCTGTCCTGGTGGATGCACAGCATATCCAAAACTTTGATATACCTGATGACATTAGCGGTGTTTGTTGAGGAGAAGATGACAGTGTCCCACATGCTGGTGTAAACTGCTCTCTCTAATGACAAACAACAGATGAGACACACACACAAACACACAGTTGACTGCAGTGAGAACAGAACCCCTATGTATCTAAGTACACAGACTACAGAAGACAGTATGTTATGCAAGCATCATGGCACAAGTTTGATTTATATACGAGTGCAGATCAACTTATAGCAGATAATATCAGCAGGCCATGTGGGGGATAACAGGTTGTAAGGCCTGCATAGGCACATAGCTTCATAGGTTCATATCAGGCTACTAGCCTAATAGCACTAGGGTGTTTAGAAGCCTAGCTGTGTAAAAACACAAGTACCCTTATTGAGCATAATTGGATGGCCATTTATAGCAGAGCATGTTTGTCAGCAGCACCAACTGGCCCTGTCCATGAGGGACATAGGTGACAGCCCAGAGTTGACTTTATAATCACACAACAAGTAGTCAAGGTTGTGCTTGAACAGGGTCATTGAGGATCATGCTTCACATACAGTGGGAGCCTATTACAGAGGAGTATGAATCATTCTGCAATATATCTGTCACCATGGTGTGTTCCGTTTATGTCACAGACTAGGTTGAGAATCCTGGGGCAATTTATAGTTTCCCCATTTGAATTACAGATGTCCATCATTCCCAGAAGGACAGGGATTGAGACTACTCTGCAGGGCAGCCATAGGTCACCTCTCAGCAGCCTGCATGATACTGAGTACTATGACAGGTATATCAGTCTTTCCATGTTATGTTCAGAGACATTGGAGTGTCCCAGACACAACCATGTGTTCTCTCCAGTTTATGCAGGTGTGTGGTGAGGTACAGAGAGAGAGAGAGAGAGTGAGAGACGAGCAGTGTATTCCATTATTGGTGTGATAAGGGTAGAATACAGCAGAGGTATGACTACCCTGGTCTTGGATGTGATGTCCATATGTATGATGTGCACAATGCAGATTGTGTGTGTCACCAATATTGGCACATAGTGATGAATGCGCAGATTGCTCTCAATATGTATTCCCAAGTCTCACAACACTGTGTTTGAACTTAGGAGGGTGCTATGTATATCACATTTTGCAGGGGTATGTCATTGGCTAAGGTGACAAAGAATCATTGTATACTTAAAGTTCAGTCTGTGAGTTTGTCACTAGTCATCAGTCTGTGTCAGAGCTGACTGTAATATGTTAGCATCACTGGGGGACTCTAGATGAGTGTGTCCAGCTAACAGTCATCTGCAAACTTGGCAAACCACAGGCCATTTATACTGTTGCTTCTGCTACAGGGAATTATTTCCCAAATAGTTGAGGGCCCAGCACAGATACTTGTGGTATTCCACTGGTAAGTGGGCTAATGATGGAGGTGCAGTCCCCAACTCTGAGAGTATGTGTTCTGTCTTTGAGCCATTTGGCTCTCAGTCTAGTACTGTATGGCCTAATTCTCAGATGGAAGAGCTTCCCTGTGAGACATGAATGGGGGATAATGTCAAAGGCCTTGGATAATTCGTCACAGGTGGTATGTCCTGTTATCCCTCATCCAGGTCTTTGGGGTTAGTATCCAAGCAGTCCACAAGGGTCAATAATTAAGATATGCCCTTGAGAAAATGAACATGGGTAGTGTCAAGTGTGTTGAAGGTCACCTATGTCCCTGTGGATATGGTCCATGGTGATTCCTGCAATGTCCTTGGAGATAAGGCTTTTTAGGTGTATGGGTCAATAAGTGTAGTTCTGCACATTACCAGTTTGACATGCATTGTATAGCACAGAACATTTGATATTATATTTTGTAGTGTGAGTGACATATTTGTGGAAAAATTACTGAGACCCCAGGGTTGTAGTGCTGGGGGGGGGGGGTTCCAACACATGGATGTAATTTAAACATGTGACATATAGTTAGATAGAGCCATCATTTTGTAATGTTTAAACATGTAATTTCATGTCATACAAAGGAAATGGATGGTGAACAGCAGTAATACACCATAATATATACATTTCCATAGCACTACGAGCAGCAGGTTTGCAATATGGTTAGCAAAGTGCATACACATATGAAATGAGTGCACAAACGTGAGCCACATTGTTAAAGTCTGACACTTAGTATTGAGTCTCTGGAATACACTTGCTACTTAACTGCCTCTGGCAGTATGTGTTAATGCACTTAATGCAGTGAAACATTCGTTTTTGGGGCCAGATAGTACTGGGTTCAAATACATCTGAATGTGATACTTTTAACTACTTTTGTATTACTGTTGGTGCAGAGAGCTATGTATGGGATGATTTTTTTTTTTTTTGAGAGACAGAGAGAGAGAGATGAATGTTGAGGAAGGGATATAGGCATGTCTGGGTCTGGTAAGTTGGGTAGGTGAGGAACCAATTTCAGATAGACAAGACAAAACACAGGGATGGTGATGGACACAAGAGGTCAGTGGACACCATGGATGGGGTGAGGGTGGGGGCATCTGGGGCAGATGGTCATCAAGCAGGGTGATGGTGAGAATCGCATCCTCACCCACTGGGCTGTCATCACTGTCACCTGACGCTGCCACTGGCTGGAGTGCTTGACATCTCCTTCTCCTCCTGCTGGTCCTATGGAAAATGAGGGAGAGCAGTCCCTCCACCCAGTGTAGGTGTGCACCAACAGTGTAGTGCATAACCCTATTCACCATCCTTGGCAGTTCAGCACAGGTGATAAACTCACCACCTCTGCCACTGCTCCAGGAGGGAATCATTGGACTATCTTCCAGGGCAGAACTACCTAAGGAGGCAGGTAGTGAATAGGCAGGAGAGGTGGTGCTGCCAGGTTGGCTCTGAGACATGCTGGGCAATGATGCCAGAGCTGGTCGAGTGGGGGCATGCACATCCTATGGGGCAAGCATACCCTGCTATGCTATGGAGCATTTTGTGATGTGGTACTCATGCATGACATGGACACATTTTGACAACACATAATAATATAAATTGACAAAAAAAGAAAGATAAAGGTAGGGATGAAAGAAAAAAAAGGAAATAAGATTAGTACCTTCATGTGTAGCATACAATGCCTTAATACAATTATTTGACTCCATTATCTTAAGCTTTACACTTGACTACCATCCCCTAACAGATAACTATTACTTTTAAGACTACCAGTGGTGTACACTATACTACAGATTGCAGCAAGTACTCCTTGACATGTGCATATATTGCTCATATGTCTGTCCCAGTTATACAGATTACAGTTTACAGAACGTCATGTGTGCCACTGGTATAGAGTTTTTACTTTAAACCTTTAAGTTACTCATAACTGAAGAATTAACAGTATTCGATAGTTAGGAAGTGTGGTGTTTTAACCCACCACCTCTGACTAAAGTCTAATATTGTTCTCTTGGTTTGTGCTACAGACTAATGCATGCATACTTGTTTTTACAGTTGAGATAACCATGCTCAATTTGATACAAGTATATAAAATACCAAACAAGCTATTTTTAACCTTTAATGTTATAATAACACTATTCTTCTGCTGCATACATACCACATGCCTCCGTCATCCTTAATAATCTAGCTCCATGGGTCCTACCATTGCACTCTCTTTCCAAAGCAACTGTGGAAAAAAAAAAACAGAACAGAATACCATTATGAGTAGTAGTTTTGCCTATATTCAGCTTTAAAACATCACAAGTACTCTCTGTGGTTGATACTTACACATACATGGGATGTCCTTGTCCTATGTTTCTCAATCCAGACATCAAGGGTATCCTTCTTCCTCTGATGTAGGTCACTAAAGTGGTGCCTATATTGGTCTTCAGTGTCTGGGATACCAGTGGCACTGAATACAACCCAAGCCATACTATCCCAAGCTTCCGATTTATACTGGTAGCCAGACTAGACCCCTGCAGCAACCTGGCACTGTGGTGTTTCACTAGGAGTCAAATAAAAATCTTGGACTCCTGGTCAGCCCATCTCTGTGCCCTGAAAGTCAAACCCTCTCCATGAATGCCTGCCATGTCTACCATAGATCAAGAGCAATGGAGACTTATGGTTTCCCACCAATTCCAGTTATCGGCTTTACTGGGAGTGTGCACACTGTTTGAAAATGTAGCACACCACTTATCATCATACAAACACGATGGTCAATGAGTGCGCACTGCCAAGCAACATGTTTGCGTGATGGTAAGTGGTGTCCAACAGTGGCAAGCAATACAATTTCAAGGTTATTTGATGTGCATGCAGTTGTGTATGTGTGTTTGACAAATGTGAAGGCCAAGGCAGTCCAGAGAGCAAAAATATACCTACAGGAATATAGTACACAGTATACCCACAGTCATTTATTTGATAATAAATGGATAATGCATAAATAAATAAATAAATAAATAAACAAATGACACAATATTAGTCTCTCAGCCCTCATACATATAATTAATATCAGCTACACTATGTCAAGTGTTATAAGTGAAAGTGACTATTATGAGAAGTGGAATAACATTAAAAGTGTATGGAACACACTGTATTCGAACCCAGGACCATGTGTAGGACAGTCCTACTCTTACACCTGTTACCACAAGAAGGTTGAGAAAACACGTGTCTATGTTGCAGTTCATTGCTAAAAACTGCAAAATCACAACAGTAAAACAAAGGTTGCACACTCTGTGCTAGAATCCAGGACCATTTGTACTCCAGCTCTACACTTACAGCTGCTGTCACAGGATTAGTTACATGATATTCCCTATCTTAGTATTAATCTGTAAGGTCTCACTGTTAACCACAGTGCAACATCAATTAGCAGGTTTGCACGATGCCCAATAGTAATTAAATGAATTCATCCGGTTTCATTTTTGGCTGTCTGGGTCCTGTCTGCTTCCAAGGTGGGCCAGTTTGTGCACTTCTGCACTTCACACACACCAGATAAACACAGCCAAACCTGCCATTCATTTTTATCTGTTCCCCTTTTTGAACTAGGCAGCACAGTACACAAACACTGAAAAAAAATAAAAAGAGAAAGAGAGAAAAGAATTAAAATCCAATGCCATCTGGCCCCAAAAAGGAAAGCATCAATGCATGAGCACCTATTGACACACAGTCAATTAAGTAGAAAATGTTTTTCATAGACTCAATCCCAACCGTCAGACTTTAGCAATGCAGCTCGAGTTTTCATTTGTAACTTGCATGTGTATACACTTTGCTAACCATTGTGCAATGAAAATCTACATATTATTAAGTATTACTGCTGGTTATTTTCCATTTCTTGTGTATGATATGACATTACATGTGGAAACATTAAAAAATGAAGGCCCTATGTCATACTATGTCACATATTTACAATACAGCCGTGTGTTGCCCCCCCCCCCCATAGCACTGAAGCCCTGGTGTATCAGTACTTTTTCCACACATATATCACCAACACTATAGAAAGCAATATCAAATGTTGTATCATATACAATTCACATCAATCTGGTAACATGCAGAACTACAACTTTTGGCCCATATGCCTAACAAGCCTTATCTGCAAGGATAGGAAAGGGATCATCATAGACCTTATCTACAGGAACATATGTGGCCTTCAACACTCTTCGTTCAATCCAAGTTGTGTTTGCCAAGGACACATTTGCCTATTGAACCTGGTGGACTTCTTTGATACATACCCCAAACACCTGGATGACAGATGACAGGACGTACCACCCATGTTCAGTTATCCAAGGCCTTTGACAATATCCTCCATTTATGTCTCATAGTGAAAATGCCCCAGCTGGGAATTAAGCCATGCAGTGCTAGCTGGATAGCCAATTGGCTCACCAACAGAACACAGACTGTCAAAGTCAGAGACTGCACCCACTCAATAGCCACTTGCCAATGGAATACCCCAAGGATCTGTGCTGGACCTCAAATGTGCACTTGTACAAACAACAGATAACCAACTTCCCTGAGGTGCAGGCAATGGTAGATGGCCTGTGGTTTGCAATGTTTTCAGATGACTGTTAGTTGGAGGAACTCAAATAGATTCCCTCAATGATGGCAACATATTGCAGAAGGTGCAGACAGAGACAAATGATTGGTGTCAAACTCATAGACTGAACTTTACAGAAAACAATGCCTCATTGTCCCCATTGGAAATGAAGTACCCCTGCTAATTATGATATATATGGCATTCCTCTCGGCTCAAACAGTGTTGTGAGGCTTGTGAACACATGTTCATGAACATGAAACCTGGTTAAAGCCCCACATTAAAGACAAAGAAAGTATTACAAATGGATACAACATAGTTATATTAGACCAACCAAACAGAAGAGGCAGCGGTGTCGCCATCATGTATAAAGACACACTCAAATTAGAGGTATTGAACTATACCCCTCCTGAACTTCTCAGCTCAAAAATTCTAACAACACACCTAACAATAAATCCTAACAAAACAATTACTGTCATAACCACCTACCTCCCCCCTGGAAACAACCTCCCAATAATTGAAAGCCTCCTCTGCTGGGCCTCAACTAATTTTAATCAGGAAACCATTATATTAGGAGATTTCAACCTGGACTGGCACACCTGCAACTCCAACAACTCCTCCAATTTCCTAAACCTCTTCAATTTCACCCAAACCATATCCTGCCCCACTCGTTTAGATAAACACTCAAAAAAGCAGTCCACTCTAGATTGGATACATACTCAGTAACAAACCCGATCTAGGTTATTTAGCTGGCTGCCTTCCTGACTCCATCAGTGACCACTCAACTACCTTCCTGTGTAAAAAAATAGTTCAGTCACAAACCAGCACAATATACAAAACTGTCCTTAACAAGAAAAACTTCTCCTTCTCCACCTTCAACCTTCTACCTTAGCAAAGTAACTGGTCACCTCATAAAAACCTCCCACTTGATCAGGGAATCCACTACTTCAATAATACCTTTCAGAAAATCCTTAACAATCTAGCACCCACAAAAAAAATTAGAGCAAAATCTAGGGACATACCTTGGCTAACTACATATACCATCACAAATGAAACAAAAAGACAGGGCATGGTCCACTTACCACACTACCACAAATATAAATAACCACACAATATATCAACAGCTCCATAACCAGGCTAAGAGAAAGATAAAAACAGGCAAGAAAAACTACTTCCTCTCATGTCAAAAAAAAAAAAATACAATACAACCCCAAAAATTTCTGGCAAAACATTAACAATCCTTTCAACCCAGGATATACCCCAAACCCCCCTCCAGACACCTCCAACATTACTCTCCCTATAGCTAGACAATTCAGTGCCCACTTTATTAACTCATTCTCTTCACTTCTTGGTAGTCAGACTGCTCAACCTCTCACCGTACACAATCCCTCCTCTGACTTCCCCACCCCCTTCTCCTTCTCCACAACCCAAACTAACTATATAAAATCACTCCTTTCCAAGTTCAAACTCTGCTGTCTAGCTGCTAACCAGCTACCTAATGAATTCCTTAAAATTGCTGCTCCCTCAGTTGCCTATCCCGTATCAATATTGATCAACTGCTCTGTCTCTGACCAATATGTCCACTTCTATGGAAAATATCTCAGATCATTCCACTGCACAAAGGAGGCCCCTCTAAAGAACTAACCAATTAATGTCCCATAGCCATCCTCTCACCTTTAGCCAAGATCTTAGAAAATGCATTCACTCCCAACTCCTCATCCACCTTTTAAATCACAACCTCGTCTACCCCACTCAACATGGCTTCAGACCAAAACACAGTACCAGCAATACCCTACTATCTTTCACAAACACCATACAGGGTCTCATTAATGATAGTCAAATGGTCTCCTCTACATTTCCTGACATTCCAAAAGCCTTTGACACACTCTCCACCAAATGCTACAACATAAACTATCATCCCTTGGCATTAGTTCTCCAGCCCTGTCCTGGTTCCATAGTTATCTCTCTAACTGTCAGTAGGCCACCAAGTGGGAGAACACCCTGCCCCCCCTACTACCCATCACTGTTGGCTTACCCCAAGGCTCTGCACTTGGACCCCTACTCTTTACAATCTTTATCAACGATCTCAGATCTGCAACCCAACTAGCCTCCATAGTCCAGTACGCAGATGACTCTATACTAATCTGCTCAGCCCCCACAATCCAGGATCTACAATCTAACATAGAAAACAACCACGTTAACCATTAGCTCATATTAAACACTAACAAAAGCAAGTTAGTAGTTTTCAATTACAATAAGCCAAAAACATGTCTGAACCCTGTTTCAATACTCTACACAAACAGAACCAAAATAGAATCCACTAACCAAACCAAACTTCTAGGTGCCACAATTGACAAAAACCTAAGGTTTGATACCCACATCTCCCTCATCATCAAAAAAGTCCACTCTAAACTAGGCACAATATATCAAATTAAACCTTACCTTACAGATAGTGCCAGACTAGCCAGTGCCTACACACAACTACTCTCCACCCTCCTCTAAAGCTCTCAAGTATTTACAAACATTCATGAATCATACTTAAATAATCTTGAATCATGCTACAACAAAATTACCAAATTCACTACTAGCCACCCCTACAGAACCTATCACTGCTCAATACTTACACAACTCACATGGTTAGAACTCCCAAACCTTCTAACACTAAACCAACTGTCCATAGCCCACAAAATTAATACACAAACCAAACAACTGCCCAGCACTCACCAGTCTAATCCAAACCAGCAACAATCTTAGATTATTAAGATCCTCAAATTAGCTACTGCTAAAGATTACCCATCCCCACCTCACACAAGGCACCGCCATCTACTCCCATAAAATTGCCAAAATCTGGAACACCCTCCCTCAACCAGTAACTAAAAACCCTAGCATTCATGAATTCAAACACCTGCTCAAGGGACATCCAGCCAAACACTGGCTCTGCTCGTGCCACACTCTTGACTAGGCCACCCACCTCCCATTTCATCACCCTCTCATCACTCTTTCCATCACCCTATTCCAGCGCTTTCTCACAGCTACAACTATTATCTGCCTTTCACTAACTAGGTTCATCCCTCTATCTCATTTAGCATTTAGAAAAACAAATTCTGCTTTGTCTTACAACTACAATGCTCTTTCTGACAGACTGTATTACATTGTACTCACCACTAGACATGCTGTTAATATTCATCTCAAACTGTACCATTTAACTTAAATTTGTGAACTGTAGCTATTTAGTTTTTACTGTACTGATTTTTTATTTTTCTTTTGTTCAAATGTTAATAACACGCACGCACACACACACACACACACACACACACACACACACACACACACACACATATATATATATATATATATATATATATATATATATATATATATATATATATATATATATATAAATACATATATCTATATCTATATAAATACATATATCTATATCTATATAGATATATATATATATATATATATATATATATATACATCTTAATTGTTCAATACTGTTAACTATATGTAAGTTACTATGTATATGTATGTATGGAGCTTTTCTCCCTCGGCCTCCACTGAAAATGGGCCCATGCTCAGTTGGACGTTACCAGGTAAATAAATGAAATAAATAAATAAATAAATAAATAAATAAATGTTCATAGCAATCTACACTTTGTGTCCATAGTGCTGAAACACACATTTTGCATTGCACTCTCATACATATGGACATCACATCCAAGACCAGGGAGGGCCGTAGCCCTGTTGTACTCCACCCTTATCAAACACTAATGGCTCCCTTCTGCTTGTACCTCACCAGACAACTGCAGAAATTAGACAAAATATAGAGGTTTGTGACTGGGAGAATGCAGGTCCTCCAAACATCACAGACATGGAAAGACTATAACACTTGTCACTATACTCAGTATCCTGCAAGCTGCTGAAAGATGACCTTTGCATGACCTACAGAGAAGTCTCAGACCCAGCTCTACTGAAAATGGTGGACAGCTGTAAATCAAATGGGACAGGAATAACTTGGTCCAAGGTTCTCATCCTAGCCTGTGACATAACAGGGCATCCTGGGGAGACAGATATATCCCCCAGTGATTCACACTTCTCTGTAATAGGCTCCCACTGCATGTGAAGCACTGCTCCTCAATGACCCTGTTAAAGTGCAACCATCACTACTGGTTGGGTGATTGTAAAGTCACCTCTGGGGAGGCACCTATGTCCCTCATAGACAGGCCCAGTTGTTGCTGATAAAATTGATCTACTAACCATGACCATCTAAATCTGCTTAATAGGAGTACTTGTACTTTTATCCGCCTAAGCTTCTATTGCCTCAGTATACTGACAACCATTCACTCCTAAGACTTACAAACTTTCAAAATACAATAAGTGAGAGATGCAACTATACAATGAATCTAGAATAAATGCTATCTCTCTGAGGTAACAGCAAACCAGATCTCAAAGAAGTTGTCAGCAAACACACTTCACCTCTTCAACAAACAGGTACATAGCACATAACCCCACATACAAAGAGGTACTTAGAAGCTTACCGAAAGAGCAGAGACCTCACAAATGCAAACCTTCTGCACACATTGCAATCCTAACAGAACCCACTACACAAAAAAAAAAAAAAATAAAAAAATATCAATGTGTCACCCATTAAGGCCTTAAGGCAAAACACCTGAAAACTATTGTCTTGGCCATAGGCAAATCCATAGTGAAGCACACAGATGCCCCCATCACCAGGTTGTACAAGTAGAAAGTCACAGTCCGCTGTTTGTCAGGTGCCAGGATCTGTAAAGGTATGCATGCACTCAAGTCTCTCAAGAACAAACATAGTTACAACTCTGTCATACTCCATGTTGCAGTTAGTGACTTACCTCACTGGACAATATGATGAGAGGTATGACTGAGCTCTCAGATTACGTGTCCCAGATTGGTATGTCTGTAACCCTAAGCAGCATTCTATCTTCACCCAGGATGATGCCTCAATACAAACAAAAGAATTATCGCCTTCAACAATTGGCTTAGCTACTGGTGTCAAGTCCTGGGATATCCAGTATTTCTCAGCCTGAGATGATATAGTTGACAGATCACACTGCTTTGTCAGGAATGTTCTTTATCTGTCACCTCTTGCCTTTTGGTTACTGGCCAAGGTACTTGCCTCCCTCATAGTGACTTTTAGGCAATGTCATAAGAACAACATTCCTGATGTAAAAATATCCTCAAAAGACAAACAGTCATAGTTGTGGATACCAACTCTACCAGCAGACCTGTTACCAGTGGCATTACACAAGGGTCTGTGCTGGGCCTCCTATTGTTTGGAATCTATTTCTTAGAAATTAAGTTGATAACAGATAGCATCTGGCTCACCAAGTTTGCTGATGACTGAAAACTGCATGCAATCATTTTATCCCCAAACAATGTCAACATACTACAAAATGGTCTTATATACAAAATAATTACTGTCAAAGCCATGGACTTAAACTTAATCTCCACAAAAAAATGGACTATTATCCCTTTTGGAAAGGAGAGGTCCCTGCAAATTATACTATTAATAATACACCCTGAAGTTCCAACCCAGTGGTGAGAGATTTGGGAATGCAGGTTGATAGTAACGTCAACTTTGATCATCATGTGTCCACACTCCACAGTGGTAAGGAAGAGCTTTTATGTTGCACACCTCATAAGTAACAGTATAGTATCCAAGACTAAGGATGCTATAAATCTACTGTACTCATCCCTCATCAGACCAGTAATAGACTACAATGCTCCCTTTTGCATTTACCTCACCAGACACCTGCAACAACTGGAGAAACCTAAGAAGTTTCTCACCAGGAAAATCCAGGGGCTTCAAGACATAACCTAAATTGACAAACTGAAGGCCCTGCCACTGTACACTGTATTGTATAGACTGCTGAGAGGCGAGGCAACTTTTACCTGCTCTACAGAGCACTCTCAAACCCTGCCTTAATGGAAATGATGCACATCCACAAATCAAATGGGACAAGACTCACTCGCTGTATGGACCTTAACTAGCCTGCAACATCAACAGGACATGCTAGAGAGACAGATATGTCTCCCAGAGATTGTCACTGCTATGGAACAAACTCCCAATTCACATGAAACTGAGCTCCTCAATGAGCCTATATAAGTTTTACTTGGGCAATTGGATGGGGAATCATAAATTTATCTGGGGGAGGTCACCTATGTCACTCGTAGACAGAGGCAACCAGTGCTGATCATGGATTCATAAATATGGACTACATATCTTGGTCTGTAAGGAAACAATGGTACAACTTTGCTAGGCTTGAAAAGGCCCTAGTGCCATTAGCCTAGTAACCTCCTATGATCCTATGAACCTAGGACCATTACTGTATTAGCCACGATGCCCCTATGAAGCTATGAACCTATACTGGCTTGTCAACATCTTGTCTCACACATGGCCTGCCTGCTGATGTCATGTGCTATAAATTCAGATGCAGTCTTGCAAATGGCAGACTTCTGCTTTGGTGCTTGCATTAAGTACTATGTTCTGTAGTCTGTGTATTTAGATAGGTAAGGGTTCTATTCTCACTGCAGTCAAGTGTGCATACTTTTGCTTGACATTACAGAAAGCCTTTTACGACAGCATATGGGACACTGTTATTAATATATTATCAACAGAAACTGCTGATGTCATCAGGTGTATCAGATTTTTGGATATGCAGTCACATTCTATACTAGACAGATTACAGTGACATGGTTTTTAATATATCCTCATACATCATGGCATGGTTTGTAGTCCCTGTGTCATCATGCTGATAAAGCCCTGTGGTCTCTCCAGTTGCTGCATGTGTCTGTTTTGGTACATGCAAAAAACAGCATTATACTATATTACTGTTCTGATGAGGTTTTACTACATTGCTATCATAGAATCCTAAGATCTGAATATGATGGTGTGATGCCCGTGTACTGGCCCCCTAATTAAGGAGCCTCAATCCTCACCACTAATGCCAGTGAGGGACGTGCACATTGGGAGGATAACAAGTACACACACAGTAAAGTCTAGTTTCCCTTAACAGCACACAGAGATCACAGTCAGTCTGCGGCTGGTTTCTCCCTTTCTCTCCAGATCCCCAATAAGACTCCCCACTGGCACAGATATAGGGTTCAGATCTCAGCAAAGTGGTCAAACCAAAGCCTCCAACACCCTCTATCTCCAACCAGTGCTTCGTGTCCCTGCCCAAGTAGCTGACACACACACACACACACACACACACACACACACACACACACACACACACACACACACACTTTGAGATTTGATTTATATACAAACACACAGACACTCCTGGGGAAGCCTGGCACAAGTTTTCTAGCTATGCCCCTTTCTGCCCAGACTATACAGTAGTACCACCTGCCACCAACCACTACTATCAGCTACTGAAAAGGCCCTTACCAAAGGGTGTCCAATTCTACTGTGCAATGTTATTATTATCCAATTGGTAAGTGTTACTGAGACTTGAAGGCTATTTAGGATTGGCTTGTACAGTATCACCGAATAAATGCAAGTACTCTTAGAGCTTAAATATCTCTACATATAACAGCCACAGTCAAAAGGTTTAAAAAATATTTAATAATGAATAAAAAAGCACAAGACAATACTTATTAATTCAACACAGTGACAATAGAGAGTTCAGAAATCACAGGAAATACTTTAAAACAACATTGTAGGACAGTCACATAAATATAGACAACACCTACACTAATCTGGCTATATTCCTACCTGTCTCTAAGAGAAATACTGATCTAAGTCTTACTTACAGAGCAAAGAAAGTACTGGTGAGATGATGTGTTCAGGTTCAGAAATAAATACAAAATGCACCTCTTTCCCTCTGAGATAGTTCTTAAATTGATAATACACATTACTGCTGACTCATCTCAGATTACATCATTTTTGTCACCTGCTCAAGTTCCCAGGCTCACAGAACTTAAATTTAACATTTCTTTGTGATCTGCAGCTGCCATGAAGTCACAGAGCACTAAAAGACGCTTTGCATGTGAAACCTAGTAATTATCTCTGTCTTAAAACAATAGAAAGAAGCTCCTAGCCCAGACAGCCTGCCTCTTAGCTTGAGATCATACACAGTCATAAAATTCTTTACTTATCAGCTTATTTTCTTAGAGTTTGTAAGTTACCTCTGTGTGTCCCAGTTTCTACCATAAAATATACATTACATAGACATAGAGTTTATACACATTTCTGCTTTCTTCCAGCAGGGTGCACTGTGGTTGCATTTTTGAAGCTCAGCACATAACACAGTTTTCTTACATTTGTGAAACAAGCCTGTGGATCATATTAATATTTACAAATGGCATATAATTATTTACAAAATTCTATCTAGCTGGGCTGGCAGCCTCGTAGTTTATCACAGATGGCATGACTTATGATATGCATCATACGTTTGTCCTGGAAAATCATTAAAGACAGAAGTTAGAAAGTAATGTTACATATTGCAGTTTTTGACTTCACAACCCTTACAAGAGCATTCACTATAAAGTTGTGAAATTTTGATGCTATCAACTGTTTAACTTTCCAAGGTCAATATAAGTCAAAGGTACAATGAGTACTTCAACAATACAGATGCAGATATATTGAAAATTACTGGCCCAACAGAATTAAGTAGTAATCACTACTAATAAAACAAAAACTTCAAATGAGCGTACTGCACTTTATTTCAATGCTTTTTTCTCTTGGACTTCTTCAGAACAAATTAATGAATTTCAATTTAAAAACACCCGTTTTTATAACCATTACTATAAAAACAATTAACACATTAACTAATCATTCAATTTGAAAGCTAAGCAGCAATATTAATTGTTCAAACATAGCCTTCTATTTTTTAAAAAACATATGCCCTGGGATTCATGAAGCTTGCGCCAGGCGCAGGAGTAGTGTAGGCGGCATAATGCCAAATATGGCCGCCGAGCAATTCATGTACGATCGAATTCCATGTGCACTACCGGCGTACGCCAGATCTACTCAGCTCCCGGCATAGGCATGCAAATCACCCCATGTGCCGTACTGCAGCATGCAAATAAAGGTACATAGCGATTCATGAAGTGGCGTAGGTGTAGCGTAAGCCTACAGAAATGTAAACCAAAAAAAAAAAAAAAACAGTTTACATGTTGACAAAAAGAACATCGTAGCCATGTAAGCAGACCAGACTCATGTATAACAAAGTTAACATATGCCAATCGCTAAATATACAGCTAATGGCATAAGAAAAGATGCACAACACATACAAAATAACATTTAATGTCATGGCCACAGTAATGCAAAGGACAATCATAGGGCATGTGTGCACAAATGGGAACACAAGGAAAATATATACAAATAACATAAAATAGCAATGTAACAAAAATCATGATTTCACCATAATAGTCAATGGTATGCATGCTACATCACAATCAAGCTGTAAGGGTTGCTAAGGGCCTGTGACATCATTTGGCATGGTAACTATGAATTAGTAGTCAATGCCATGCAAATGAGTTAAGTAATAGTGAATTGCAAACGTCCTGCAGGCCGAAGGATGTACAATATGGCACAGCGCTACAACACCGAGGAGTGGTCTGTAGGAATACATGACATCAGCAGTGGGGTGTGCCACTGCAGCTGTAAGCACATTGGAGCAATGCAAATCTGGGATGGCCATTGCTAAGCAAAGCTGCAGGACAGGGGCATGGATGAAGGTATAGCTTTGCTCAACTGAGAGCACACATGGTTCCCGAAAGCGCATGTGTACGTGGATGAAAACGTGCCCGAATCCCGGTAAGCAGACCACAGGCCAAAAAGGAAGTTTAGGAGAAGACAATAAGGAAATGCCACAGTAGGGTAATAGGAGTAGAACTGAGCAATTAACACCTATTAACTCATAGTGGGCAACTGACACCAGCTAACAAGGCTGCTTGCAGCAACCTGCAGAACAGGATAGGGGAGGTGTTGGATTGCAGAGAAAAGAGAACTGTAATTGCCGAGCAAAGCAAACCTGCAGTAGATTGGCAATAGAACACATTTGGCAAGACAATCCTGGTTCTGGAAAGTACAAAACAAGAAAGCAGGCTGCTGGATGCATGCCAGACAATGGGAGGGGAACTGTTAAGAAAATCGGAGGCAAGGGAAAGAGGTAATCCATGGCAGCTAAATGTAATGTAACACTAAAGGCAGCACAATAGCAGTATCCGTGGTAAAACACAAGATACCCTGCAGCCCCTAATGTACATACACACCCTATGACATCATCAGTGTTCAAAACACAATAGTATAAAATGTGAAGGCACCTCACACACACCTGTGTATTCCCAAACACTGCACCATCGGTGTAAACAGACGGGGAACTTTTACAATGTACATTTTGGGAGCTGCCATAGCTGTGATTCATCATCATGTGTTGGAGACTGAAGGTGTTGTGGAGGATGATGCTGACAACCACCTCAGGCCCCAGCGGAGGAGAAGAGTGTTCAGACCAAGGGTAACCTACCAGGGGCTACATGATCTGGAGATAGTAGAGTGTTACAGGGTGGACAGGGACATCATACAGCAAAAAGTGGAGCTGTGCCGGCCACGCCTGAGAGCCAGAAACAACAAAGGGGAACCCATCCCACTGGACACGAATATATGTGTAAGCCTGAGAATACTAGCTACAGGTACCTTTCAAAGGCCAACTGAAGATATTATGGGGATCTCACAGGCATCAGCATCTAGGGTACTCCACCAGTTCCTGGATGCCATGTTACCACATGCCAGTGAGCATATATACTTCCCCCGAACTCAGGAGGAGTTGGCCAGCAATATGTGTCTCTTCCACCATGTGGCACACTACCCGGAGGTACTGGGTGCAATAGACTGCATGCACATACATATCAAGTCACCACCCAGAGACCATGGTAGGCGCTACATAAACCACAAGGGATACCGCTCCATCAACTGCCAGGTCATGTGCAATGCCCAGGGCATTATTATGGATGTGTGTGCTGGCAGCCCTGGAAGCTACCATGATTCCCACATCTGGCATGCCTCACAGCTGTATCAGGTATTTGTCAGGGGGGTCATCCCATATGGCCACCTTGTGGGGGATGCTGGCTATGCACTGGAGCCATGGATGATGACTCCCATCAGAAATGCACACACACCCATGCAAGAACGCCATAATGAGGCACACGCACAAACCAGAATCATCATAGAGCATGTGTTTGGGATGCTGAAATCATGGTTCCATTGCTTGGACATATCTGGCGGAGCCTTGCAGTACTCTCCACGCATGTGTGCCCACATCTTCATAGTATGTGCCATACTACATAATATGATCCTGCGGAAACAGCTGCAGCAGGAACATAATGGTGAAGGCCCTCACAGCCCACCACAATTGCCAAGGCCATCACAGGCACAGAGGGATTCAGACCACGAACACCCTATGCCAGCCCCAGTAGGCAGATGGAGGCATGCCCAATATGCCCACGCCTTGGCAAAGAGAGAACGTATAGCACATACACTGACAGTGTAGGCCCCTACGGACTGACACACTTCTCCACCTGCACACACAGTAAAACGGATGGCACACACACACGACCACCTGTAAATTGTAATGTATAGGTGGCCTACTGTGTGAATCCTACATATGCAGTCCTCAACTATTGCACAGACAACAGCTATTGGAACAAGGAAAGTCAACACCTGAACAGTAAACGAAGCTAACAGCATATGTTGATACTGTATGTATAGGTGCCTAGGTACATTGGTAGGTACATGCCCGATTGTCAGAGGCTATGCAGCAGCCTAGGCAAAATGTGTCTGCTATCGCCACCCCATCAGTCAACCAACTGTCCCTCTGTGGAGCAGAGCCAATAATCGGATCCATGTGTGTAACCACTGTTCCCCACCTACTCTGCATGGATTCCCCGGTGTGTTAATGAGGGCCTCCATATAGTGTAAGTAGGGATGTAGTGCCAAAGCATGGGGAGTACCCATGACAGGTATCTGCCACCCCAGCATTCTCCAGTTATGGTTGTGTTAAGGTGTAGAACATGACAGTGTGCGGCTCACTCTGACATAGATTCCTAATGCTGGAGCACATCCATTAAACATCACTCGGGCATACCATGAAGTGGTATCATCCATATGTAAAGAAACTGAGTTACACATTTGACTGCAGTATGGAGGAACAGCCATAGTACAGTCCACATACAAAACACCATTAACACTTGTACAAACAACAGATAACCAAGTGGTAAATCCACAGACTGTGTCGTGTATGTACCCGGTTCCACGTCATGCAAGGTCCGTAACGTAATCCCGATGGCACGAATGATGGATGTAGGTCATTAGAGCATGTAGAAGCACATGTTAGCGGGTTAATGCAGTGGCAAGTGACGGTAAGCATCGTTCAAACAGGACTACACGGATATGCGCAAAACAGGTTTAAGCTTTGCAGAATTCAGCGTAAATCACGGTCATGGATGTCCAGAACAGGTGAAACCAGCATTATTCAGTCATGTACTAACAGTGCCTGCTCTGAGAGGTAAAACGACCACTGGCAGGAGTAGAACACGCAACCATGTACACACTCACCCACCAGCAAGCTACCCGAGATGTACCAACGGCAGGTGTGTATTGTGACAGGTTAGAACACAAAAGTGCAGGGTTCAGCACACAGAATACACCGCCATGTACCCAACAAAAGGTGTGTACACTCTCTCTCCTTCTCCCTTTATATATCAATATATATATATATATATATATATATATATATATATATATATATATATATATATAATAGGGATAGAAAGGGTGATAGAGAGATGTATGTTGATATAAACAGAAATACATATATCTGTGAATATAAAGATAGGTTAACGACATGTACACAACCATGGAGGTACAAAAGAATAGGATACTGCCAACTACCGAATGCTTTACATACCGACACGTGTAATCATGAGGATGAAAGACAGAAAGATCACAGTAACTGAACAGTATAACCGTGAGTAATATTATTATGATGTCAAGGGACATGTAGTTATCGCTGCCAGTGCTGTGGTCCAGGTAGGTACTGTGTATAAGTGTGGTTCCGACTGCTGTAGTGTGTGTAAGTTCTTGTTGAGAGTGCATTGTGTGTTTCTGTGGGATTGTAATATGTGTGTGTGTGTGTGTGTGTGTGTGTGTGTGTGTGTGTGTGTGTGTGTGTGTGTGTGTGTGTGTGTGTGTGTGTGTGTGTTTGCATCGTGGGTCTGTTTGTGCAAACTCGGAGGTAGATTATTACAGTAGTTGTGGTCATATTCGGCCTTAAGCATACGGTTACCACCTGTTCCACTTTGAGAGGGACAGTCCCTCTTTGGGCAGTTGTGTCCTGACAACAAATATTAAAAATGGCAAATGTACCGTGATTGTAGGACATAGTGATGTCCGATATATGTAGTAATAGTTGCATGTAATAGTTATGTCCATCTCTCAAATATGTAAATTTGTGAAGAAACATAATAAGCAGCTAAAGTGCTACAAGAATAAAAGGTTCAATGTAGGGCAAAAGTAAGTTCTATCCTATGTACTGACAGTGTTTGTGTAGGTCTCTAGACCCTGATGTGTGCCCAACAGATGTCCCAATATGGCCAATTGAAAAGGTGGCAACCCAGGACAAAGAGTGGGAGTCACCAACACAACAGCAATGAGTGCAAATACTTGTGACAGAAATACACAAGACAGCTTTCATGTAGCAACAGTTCAGTATATATTGATGTATTTGGGAGGGATTGAAGGATCAACATCACCTGCATGCTATGTAGGAACCAATTAACAATGGTTTAATGACTAAGCCTGCAATAACCATAGCATTAGTCAACTAAATGACAGTTCTTCAATGAGGGAAGGGGCCCCCACACACATATAGAATATGTATAAATGCAGTCCCCACAAACCTTTATCTGCAATGTACACCCACCTACATCTGCCCCTCAGCCGAAACAATTGCAATACAGACTGTAATAACATCAGAAACATCCACTCACTCAATGACATCTGCAGAAGTGTTAACATACCTTATGAGAGACACACTTGTAATGGCGCCATGTGAAATCGTTGCTGTTGTACAATGGAACAGACGCCGATGTAACAGGTTTCATTTGCAATAGTCTCGTAACAGACGGTTGAGATAACAGCTACATTCACATGTAAAACTATTTATTGTAGCCATCACACACAATCCACGGGGGGCATGATTTCGGAGTATCCGGGTCTCTCCATATAGCTGTTGCAATTTATCACAATATAATACATCCAGACCATCTCCCTCGAAGGTAGGGCAAAAGGACAATGCCCAAGTGTAGTATTCAATTATACACCACTGTTGCCATGTAATTGGCCAATGGAATAGCTGCACAGCTGATGTGCATGTAATAATTTACTCCGGAACACCAATTGGTGGCAGGATACCACATGTTACAGGTATCCACGTATAAAACGAGGGCTTGCCATACATTCAAATCGTATGCTCATACCATTGAATCATTTAAAGAGGAAAGGTGTAACACAGATAGTATTGTATACTCGGACCACTAAGAAGGTATGTAGAACACTCAGTATGTTAGTGTATGTAGTGCCTGTGCTGTAGAAATGAAAGTGTACGCAATGCAGACAGTGGGAAAAGGTATTATGTAGTGATGTCTTGTTGAGCATAGTAACGCTTGTAGAAATTGTGTTTACTGCTGTGGGCCACAGGGTAAACACCCCAGACACCACAAGGGATGCTACATAAGGGCTTTAAACATAACAATTGTACTCCAGCCACTGTTGGTGGTTGGGTATGTCCAACACGTATGTGCCATAACAGGGGATAGCGTATGTTGATATACAGTAACAGTAGGCATATGTATGGGCGTATAATGAGAATAACATGCCTAAAGTGTTCCTGAAGTGTAGTTATGCTTTGCATCATGGGATATGGTTTCAAATATGTGTAAAGTACAGTATTGTAGGTAGATAAGTCAAATATTTTACAGAGCATGACTGGTATATTATGCAAACATAAGGTATGTGTATTGGACTGTACAATACACATTAACAGGATACATATGTCTTGTAGTCACCAGACAGTGTAACAGCATGGTAGCTAATTGAAATGGAAGAGCTACACAATAAACCATGCACAAAGGACATATAATAGCATCATAGATTCACAGGTAGGTACTATGCTGTCTGGCCAAGTCCATTTGTAAGCCCTAATACAGTGTTGTCACTGGCGGCACCTCCCTAGGTTACCGTCCTGTGCCTTTGAACAGAACAGCCATTTGTTTCCTGCACCTATGTACAGTACAGCCACTGCAGTAATTCCTGGTGTACATGTCTGTCCCCCATCCACCCATCGAGGTACCTCATGAAGAGTGCTAGTGAGTGTCCCTGTCTGATGTACATAGGAATCATGTTCCAAAGCATGGTGGGTGTCCATTTCAGGAATGTATCCCTCCAGCACGTGCTACTCATCGTAGCATTTGGGTACATATCCCAGAGCATGTTGCTCTTAGTGGCCTTTGCTTATGTTGCTTATGTGGAGCATATCCATCAATATTGGTGTGTACATGGGCCTTGTATGTTCAGCAGAGGTCACCTCCGAGTATGCAAATGACTACAGTTGAGGTTCCAGTAGTTATGCTGCATACGTCATCCTTTGGAGGTGAGTAATACTGTTGGTGTGGTCATGTTGTGGTATTTAAAGCTATTGCTGTCCCGTAAGGTACACCCCAAAGGGGGTGTTGTACCCATGAATGTGTTTCATAAGTCAGAAGTATACAGGTACAATGGCAGGCTTTGTTCCGGCTACAAACCAGTACAGGTTACGGTGGCCATGTAGAAGAATATCCACGCCCTCTTGGCAACAGGTTATCAAAGGAGTGGGTGCTATCTATATGTGTAGTACGATCCCTTATAATGTCTCATGTATGTATCATGTATGTAGGGGACCACCACCTATGTGATAGTCACAGGGTGATTGTTGTAATCCAAAGGGTATGTCTATGCACCGTCTGCCATGCTGCTTGATTCCATGTTACCGATGGCAGGTATCTGTCACAGTGATATCCATATGGAGGGTGTGTATATTAACTGGTGAATCAATCATGGCCCTTAGTTTGCAGTCGTCTGGAAACCTATTCAGGGAAAGTCCGTCTGTGCTGGAATGTACCTCAGGGAAGTCCATAACGAACATGAGGGTCCATATGACTGAGGACTGGGGTATGCCAATTGTAACTGATGTACAGTAGGAACTATGGTATGCTACCCTCACTGTGTGTGTCCTGTCTGTGAGCCACTGTGCATAACTTCCCAGGATATATGGGTCGCTGTGCAGGTGGATGTGTATAGTGACAATACCAGAATGGTGAATGGTGTTGACAGCCAATGAGAGGATAAGGTAGGCTGTGTGGACCCCCTTGCCATCATCTATGACCTAGGTAACTGTCTTGCAGGACTCCACCAGGTTTAGGAGCCATGTTGTGGATCTACCAAATCCAACCTGGGTGGTATCAAAGGTGTGTAGGCCAACAATGTCTCTGTGAAGGACTTCCATGTTGATGTTCTCAATAGCCTAGCAGAACAGTCTAGTCAGGTGTATAGGGCAATAGTTCCTCTGGTCCATTGTGGCACCACCTCTGTGGAGTGTAATAACTGTTGCTGTGCACCAGTCAGGGTCCACAATGCCTGATACAAGGCTACTAGTAAATCTGGTGCCCAAGTGGGGATCCATGTCATTCTGAGGTTTATGTAAAATGCAGCCTGGGATGTAGGATGGCCACATGGAGTGTGTGTTCCAGGCTTTAGAGAGAGCAGATCTGAATGATGTAGTTGTGACCGCAGGCACTCTGCATTGATCCTGTATAGATGTGGGCCTATGAGGGTGTGAGAGGGGTGTAAAGTTAGCTGCCAGGTTGTTTCCAATATCAGTCGGTTCTGTAATGTGTCCTCCTAACCATTGTATGTCAGAGCAGATGTGGGTACTGCTATCGAGAGTAGTGACATACCTCCATAATGCTTAGTGGTAGTCCTTTGAATGTGTCGCAGTAATGTTGACGTAGCTAGTGTTGGTGGATGTAAGAAGGGATCCCAGAATACAACTGAGGCTGACTAGGGAGACACACCACCCCTGGGAGTGTACCCTACTTTGCAACTGTCTCCTCCTGTTGTGCAGTATGTCCATGGCAGTGAACCCCCAAAGGGGTGCCCATTATGTGGTGGGTACTGTCATGGCTTTGTGTGGGATAGCATGATCCATGCAGTTGTGTAAGTGCTAATGAAGTGCAGTTGGGAGTGTTTCTGCATTTGTAACTATATTGTCCATCTGCACGGGTGTCATGGTGATTACTACTCCTGTCATACAAAGCGTGAAGTTGGCACTGTAGAAATATTGTACTGTGTTTTCTGTGAAGGGTGTGGTGCCGTGATGTGGATAACAAGGGTGATTAGCATACATTCGGAACTGACCAACGAGGGGATACCCCAGGTGTGTTACACCAGTCACACATGTTGGTAATGTCCAGGTCTACGATATTGTTGGCCTTGGTGGTGGTGTGTATATGTTGACCCAGCCTAATGGAGTTTATCAACCCATGACGGTGTTGGCCTAATGTGTCTGTACATGAGTAGGTAGCACAGTGAGTTGTGTGGTAGTGTCAGTGTCACATCAGAAGTGCCTGCGTGAACCCTACTTTCCAGTACACCAAGAAATGAGGGATGTTAACCATGGGGTATGTTGTGGAATCCGTAGCAAGCTACAATTTTTACAGCACTTCTAGCCACAGTTAGTTGCACTTGGATTGTCTCTGAGGCATTGTGCTAAGCCACCAGCATGGAGGTGAGTACATCCATGTGACATATGGACACACCTCTGCCGTGGGTGTTGTGGTCCTGGTTACATGACTGAAAGGTGTGGTCTGTGTAATAACCTGTCAGTGCAGAGGTGTTCTCCGGAGTCTAGAAGCAGATCACGGTCACAGCAGAGACATCAAAGTGGTCCATTATAAGGAGTGCCTTGGATGAGTGCGTGTGAGATGGAGATGTCAAGCATTGAGTAACAATACCCTCGGGTTTTGCTTGCTTGTACTTGTTCAGGTGGTGAATATGTGTCTGAAATGTGTCTAAAACAGGCAGTATAGAAGCAGCAAGAGCTTGAGATGATAACCATAATCCCAGGGCCGACGGGTGCAGGACATCTGTGGCAAATCATTGAGGTTTGTTGACCATGTCAGTCAAAGCAGACAGATACTGGATACCCTTGGAATGACACCAGACGCATAGGCAACTGTTGACGTGAATAATTCTGTTGTTCCACTGTGTCATCAGTCAGGACTAACGCAGAATGCTTCTCAGGGCTAGGGCAATACCTGCCTGGGCTACAAGATAGGAGAGCTATTGCATGTCCCTGTACATGTAGTCCAGGAAGTGGCATCTCAGAGCACTCACACTAATGTGTAGAATGACAGCCATATTGTACCTGTTGAGGAGTGACCTGAATGCATAGGTCACATTGTGGATCCTGTTACCCGACAGCCAGATGTCAGTGACCATCACCTTGTGTGGCCTGCTGAGTGGGACTTCAGTGTGACCACCTACAGAGTCACCTATGACTAGTGTGTTGTGTATGTTATAACACCCTATTGGCTGTAGTTGACAGGGACAGATGAGTCTGTGGCCTATAAGCAATTGGTGTTGTGTTTGGTGATGGGGGCTGCCTCTGTTGCCTACATAGAGTAGTATGGTGGGGCTCCGCAAATGTTGTACTCTTACTATGTGTGGCCTGTGGTGGCGGAGATCTACTGTGACTATGTGATGAGTGGTGTGTGCTGCAAATGTTTAACATCCCCACATGATTGTCAGGGTAAGTCTGTGTTGGAGAGAGCATTACCTCCAGTATGGCTACATATGTGCATCTCCCACAGGCTGTAGTGTCGTATGTTAGGAGGTGAGCATATGTTAATAACTGTGTACCCATTAACTACCACCTCGGCGATGGTCAACATTATGGACACTGTGTGTAAGGGATTGTGCTGTGCAGTTTACCTCCTTGAGCTAGTGACATCACCAGGGCTATTAGGTAGTCATAAGAGGTAACCTAATTCATGACAGGGTGCCATTCATGAGCATGGAGATCATTGGACAGCCATACTCAGCACTCATGTGACCAATATCAGATCACATATCACCTTTAAGGGGTATTGGCCATGCTGGGATGGGCATCACCAGCCTTCACAATCCTCATCTCCACTATGCAGCATGCTGCCTACCCTGCATAAAGACATGTTGGACATGCTACACGTACATATCCTGATCTGAAAGTCATATGTCATGGACAGCCACCGTCCTAGTAGAGGGGTCACCACATGCTGGACAAATCCCTGTGCCATATATGTGACATACTCCTGCCATACCATGCAACCCTGTCCAGCAAAGCTGTACATGTCATCTCTGTCATACATGGTGTGATGACCGCATGGTAGATGTAGCAGTGACTGTCTGGATCAGTAATGTGGCACTGATTCACCTGTCGCTGGGAACATGGCTGTTGGATACAGCTAGAAAGCCTGGCATCCTATGGCCATACATGGCCCAGGGCATACAGGATACTACATGAACCTGGCGGGACATGCTATAGTTGATAACCATCCCTGCGAATACCATCCAGATAGCCATTGTCCCATGTGCATCACATGTGCAACAGCGGTGATATGTGGCAGGATGTTGAACAGTTGTACAGTGCCATGTAGATATATGTGGCAAAACACATGCTAGTAAAGGTTTCCATGCGCATGTCTGCATTGTCACTGCCCATGTCCGTGAAGGTAGTGTATGTGATGATATGTGATATATACACAGCATCAACATCAACAGCATTCATGTGCACACATCCAGGCATGTGCTGATAGGTAGGAACACCAGTACAGGCAAACAGACATGTCCACATCACGACAGCATTCACATGGAGTATGAGCAATGTAATGAGGTGACACACATATATGGTGATAATATCCAATACCCATTGTGTGTTACATGTGTGTGAAACAAACATGTCAGTCATGTGAGTGTCATGACGATTTGCAAAGACAGCTGTTCATAAGTACTAACTGTAATACACATGAATGTGCATCTGTGTCTCTGTGCATCTCTGAAATGCTGTGACCTGTCTCCATCATTATGTCTTACAGATAATGCCTCAGTCTCGACTGCCGGCATATAGCCGCATGGAGGATGAAGCACTCGTACCATACCTCCATGACAACTATGAGGAACTGTTCAGCCATTTGCCACAGCATGGCCAGCAGCGTGAAGACCTGTGGCAGGAACTTTGCAGGAGGGCCAGTGATGTGGGTGGCCATGACCCACCTACCAGCAGGTGCACAGACATTGCACGGACCTGATCTGACATGCTAAACAGCATGCCAATGCAATTGCCAGGGAAAAAGGTAGAACAGGTGGTGGACCACAAACCCAGCCCCCACTCACCCCTACCGAGGAACTACTGGCCAGCCTGGGGACCCCATAAGAACAGCATCCACAAACTCTAGCTGCCATTGTGGAGGTGGCTGTCTCCCAACCACAGAGCCTGGAGTTGCCTGGTAAGTCACTACTGCACATAGAAATATTATATCCCATGTAGTTGCATGTGTCACTGTACACTATGTAATGTAACATCATATGCAAGGTATGTTTACACACATGCCGCATACTATAGTATGCTACCCTGTGTATGCACACATGTGCATACTCTGTAGTATATGCTATTGTACTGGTGAATGTGTTAACATGCAAAGTGCACCCTGTAGATGTCATACAATCATAGATAATGATCTAACTGCTGTATCGCCCCTATACAGGTGCCTCTGGCATGCCGCAGAGACAGCAGTACATTGCAGGTGAGCCAGTTATCAGTATCAGGCATGTGAATGGACAGATCTATTCGCCATGTGGCCACTTAACACTTGTACACATAATCTATGGTCCAGTCACGATATACAGGTCACAGTATTCATCAATCACACTGGCTACCCATGTGCAATATCTAAAAACAAAATGAAACAACAACATGACCTCACAGTAACTCTCATTGATAGATGTGTGGACAGCTGTCCATACAATGGTGGAGGCATTGTTCAATGTATGAATATGTACTATACATCATAACAACACATGTGGGGTATGCAAACAGTACTACACAGTGAGTTGGGATATGGGCAGCCCACATGATCCACCATTGTGGAATGTGCCCCTGCAATGAGTGCAGACATTGTGATGTGCCAGCTGACATGTCCCAGACATGTAGTGGTCTGGCTGCAACATTGTCACACTATCCAATAAACAGTCTCCACATACCATACATACAACTCTTTGTCTGTATAACCCTGTGGACACTGGAGTATCTGACATCTATGGGTGTATGTCATATGGGACAACAGACAGGTGACATAGACAGCCATCACAGACCTCTAGCCAACACATGTTCACACATGGCCATGGAGGATGGCCAGAGACATGTAGTAAAATACAGTAGATGTGATGTGTATGTGTGTACACCCTGTTGCACATTGTGTACACACAGTCCATCTATAGCCTTTGTTGAATGGTTATATAGTAGATGTGGAACACTGGACATCCTAATACCTGTGCACAGCTTGTGGAGGTGTCACTTAATCTGACCATGTACCATGTGTTGCACATCATGACTGTGTCGCAGCATGAAGGTTGTCACCAGTACAGCTTACACACACATACACAGACACCACATCAGGCCAGAGATGCCGTACAGTTCCCTTGCTGCTGCTGTCGGACATCACTGTCAGATGTGCTTAGTGTGTGTGTGTGTGGTACACACATTTCATGTGGAACATGGTGTATTGAGCAGTCTGCCATGTGTGGACACGGTTGACAGGAAGCTAAGACATGTTAGCAGTTGTGCAGGGCTGTCATCGGTATGTTGTCTGGTGACCTGTCACACATGACACAGCATGGTTTACTGTGTATACACCTCAGTGACGTGGGTCACAATCCACAGTATGTATGTATTGTGTATGCACGCAGTCATGGCTATGCACTGTATGTGTATTTCACACTATATATCAATGGAGATGCCTCAGGATTCCATTCAATGGCACATTGTCTGTACTTCACACTGTATAGCAATATAGACACCTCATACCACCCTCAATGGTCATCCACATCTGCTAAAAGTGCATTTGATCTGTAGGGCATACAGTCAACACTGCAATGTGACACCATTACACCGCTGTACATGTGTCAGGACACCTGTCAAACATGTATGCATGTCACTGCACACAGCAGCAGATTACATGTCATACTACATGTTAATGTCAAGGACATATGCCTCACATCAGCCATGTGTACTGTTAACCTGTGCTGGTCCGCATGGTGTATCACAGGGATGCATGCTTACTACCATGATTGTGTGAAATGCATGGCTGCTGCTATGACACATGCTTGCTATTGTGTGCAACCCAAGGATGTAATCCAACTACCACTGTTAATGTCTGAGATGTATGCCATCTGCTGTATCACATGCATGCTGCATGCCTTCTGTCATATCACGTGCGTGTGTGTTTGTGCGTGTGTGTCTGTGCATTTGTGCCTGTGCATGTGTGTGTGTCTTTGCGTGTCCATTGTAATGTAGTCTTTGTTTGCCTTCACAGGTGATGTAGGTGCGTTGCTCTCCTGTGGTCCATCTGATGTTAGTGTCCCCACAGACTCTAGCAGTGATGAACATATGCTTGAGGTACAGGCAGGGTTGTCAGGGGCTGAATCTGTGCCTGTGGTTGCCATCCCACCTATATCCCCCTCTTCCCTGCACACAGTTCTCATGCCAACACATACCCCATCACCAGTGGCCATAGAGGAAGGACAGTTGCCATGTGTCAGCTCGGAACAGGAATGTGTGGTGGCCACGGAAGGTGTGTTGTCACACCATGGAGTCAGTGAACTGACCGCAGATGTGCCACACAGGCATATGGCCAGTGCTGCTCGTAGGAGGACCCCTGGCCGGCATGCACCTGCACGACAGAGCGCAGCAGCTGGTGTCATCAGACACATGTTTCAGACTGTAATATCAGCACAGGCATGTGCTGAATGGCTGAACAGAGAAGGGCAGAGGCTTCAGAGGGCTGCTATCCATTCTCTGAATGAAAACATCCAGGCATTGGCAAATGCTCAACAGCAGATTGCCGACGTTTTGGACAGGCGATTAGGTGACATGGTTGGAATCCTTGACCATGGCTTGGCAATCCATGAACGTGAGCTGTCTGTGCTGGGACATCTGGTAGGAGTGAGGCATAGGCCATGTGGATGTAGGCCAGCTACATCACCTGGTGCAGGTCTACAAGAACGAGCCACCTCACTTGCCCACTTCCATAGTGCCGGTAGCAGAAGCAGTGCAGCTGGTACTGCGCTGTCCACACCAGGCCACAGCAGGCCATGTGGACGTGGCCCTGGATGGTCCCAGCGGGGACACGGTTCCAGTGGACATGTGTCATCGGACAGTACCCATTCCGTACCTCTGTCTGGTAGTGCCCGTGCAACCACTGGCAGGCACAGGTCACGTGGCCATGGATGGACACAGTGAGCTGTACAACCTGTTCTGTACAATCTGGAGCTGTCAACAATACCCCTGTGTAGGCCCGATACATGGCAGAACTGTGTGCACACATACATGCACACACCAGATACATCTGTAAGGCACCAAAACCCTCATGCATAATAACCACACATGCCCAAGTAGATCACAGGCCCTAACCCACACACATGATGTCATCCACAGGTGCAGCCTAGGCCCCTGGCAAACATTATCACCCTGTGCATATGATGATGCCTGTGCCGTATCCCTGTCATCTACACCATCGGTGCAGGGACATGCTCATATGGTCTGATGCACAGGGTGAACAGATTAGTGAGATAGTTGTATATTATGGTTGTTGTGTACTGTTGGCACGCATCAGACATACCATGTAGTACAGGATTACACTGCATTGTTATAGTTATATGTTCACAGTATGTGTCTTGCTAACAGTCGCAGCATGTTGGTAATGATGCCCTGCTTCCCTCCCTAAGGTCTAAATGCATGTGCCATTAAGCACCAGTGTGTCCAGTTACAGATGTGTATATGTGGAGTACTCACAGGCATGGATGGCAATACCAGCATGCTATACGTAGCCTCTACCTCACTGTTAGTAAGGCTGACATTCCATAGATTTCTACACACCTAACAATCCAGGAGCATGTGAGCTGTGTACTAGGCTACTATGGCTAGAGACGGGACATCCATACCAGGTGACTTCACAGGTACAGCTACATGGTGAGGGGGTTACACAGTGGTCTAGCTGATGTCAAGGTTGGGGGCCAGTTGATAGCATGGGGACTCACTGTGTAGCAGTAGAACACTGTCACATCACAGTATGTAAACACACACATACACAGACACACAGTAACATGCCCACACTCACTCGCATCACCTTGAGGGGTTGGGGCCCTATCAGTTCTCAATGGTAGCATACCTCCCTACTACATGCACCAGACAGCCATACATACATACACATACACACACTGGAGTCCACATGTCATGCACATACAGATAGCTGACGTGTGTGATACACACACCACCCCTGCCTATGTCTTGCTATCTGCACTGCAGTATGTACAGATCTCTACAACAGTGTACAGGTGTGGGTAACAATTGTGATGTATTCCCCAACATCCGTGAGATATATGGTCACAAAGGCAAACACACATGGCAGTACTGTGAAACAAACACCTGCTATCTACTGATACGTCTGACAGACATGCAGCAGGATTGCCCGCATAACAATGTGTACTGACGCTACCTTCAGCAAGTGTGCTGCTATATGAACATGGGGGGACTTACGTGTTACAGGTGTCAACTGCTTTACAGTCAGTGACACCCTGACCGCTTTGTAGGTTGCATATGTACACCTTCAATTACTGGAAACATAGCCTACTGTTTGCACATGTTTTAGTAGGACAGCGTGTGACACACCTGCGAGCTGTCTCCAGCAAAAATCCACCTGCAGAGGTGGCCCACCACTTTATGTACACACACCCATCCATACCTGATGAACATCTTACCATTAGGTCAATATTTCACCATATACAGGTGTCAATGATGGGACAGCAATGCAACTGCACGTTGTAGTCGGACACAGATAAACTGCAAACATCAGCTACTGCTCATGCATTGCAGATGAATGCACACCACTACATGTACATGTGTATAGGGTCCTACATTCCTGTCATGTAGCCGTGTTTGTATGCATTGCAATTGATGAGCATGTGACATACATGACACATGGACTGTTGTATGCTATGATAGTTGTCACGGGTAACCAGTACAGAGAGAATGTCAACTCAGTTAACATTGCTACCTTATGTACTGTTAGCATTGAACAGCCATGGACCTACCTTCCATGTGCATGCGTGCAATCACTGTAGCCACATGTCTGCATGAAGAACAGCATTAGCTATGCTATGTACATATGTGTTGTGTGTGTGTGGGGCATGTACATATCCACATTGGTTACATGTATGTCACATCCATACATGGGTGTGTTGCCTGGTGTACAGCAACAGTTATCTGTTACAGCTGTATAACACCCAGGATCCCCGTTATGTGTACAGCCAACCTGGTTAGGATTAGTGGTATCACTGCATTGCATAACACATGATGTAACCCTGTCAGTACATGGGTAGTCTGCACAGTTGCTGTACAGCTAGGTACAGTACACTAGTCATGAGTAACATGGTGTTGTACTAATGTATGGATGTGTGTAGCTGGTCTGAGGACACGGTGATGTGTGAGGGCTACAAACTACAGTGCGGCATTTACCACAATGATCTGCACACAATACATCTGTGAGGGCTTTTGAGAGTGTACTGGTCAGTACGTGGGGACACTGACACCTGGAGCGGTCAGTAACGGTCTTATGGCACACATGTCAATATCTGAGGTATACAGTGGTAGTGCTATTGTGCACAACTGCGCCTTTTGCCAGGTGTTCCTCACTGCACAGATGTCAGTATTCCCCATTGTTGGATCTAGATTGGCAGCTATGATTACAAATGCTACACATCAGGCACTATTTGGCATACACATACAATGCAGTTGTCCTGTAGGTGTCAGGGTATTTACCTGGTCTCAGGTTCACAAGACAGCCCTTTTGCTACTAAGTGTGTGAGCATGCCCAGTACGCCGTTTTGTAGATGGACACATAGTAGCACATGTCTGTCAGGACTGCACTAAGTGTGTGAGCATGCCCAGTGACACCTTGTGTCAGTTGTGTGCCCCTGTGTAAGGCCATGGCCATTGTTATCCTGTATAGCGATAGTGGTCATCCAAGCATCAGATGGCCATACTCCACATCAGGATGGATTCCTAAATTTAACACAGTGGTCCACAGGTTTGTACACCGTAACTGCCAGCATCCATGTTGATGTCTGCATTCCTAGAAGGCCATATTGACTATCTTGAAAGGTATACTGTCTGTGGCGCATCTCGTATCTATGTAGTGTTGTACTACTGCTCCGTAGATAGCCAGTTGTCCTGCTCACACCACTGCCATGTGTTCATCTCCGTCTGCCTTGGGACACTATTATGCTTTTAGACTAATCACACTCCATACAATCCCTATCGGTGTTTTTGCCTCTGCTGATGATGTCACCCACCTGGAAGTATGCCTCTGAGAGTGCTGTGATCCAGTAATCTCGTTAGTGTGTTCTGTAAATGCGTAATGCTGTAGTGTGATAAGGTAGTCAGTTCTATGTTCGAATCCCAGCCCTGCTGTGTGTGTGTGTGTGTCTGTGTGTTTCCAGCTGTCTGGGGACAGAATACTGTTTTTAGACAGCTCACTCTCCGTACACTCCCTGTCGGCATCTTTGCCTTTACTGATGATGTCACCCACCTAGAAGTCTGCCTCTGGGAATGTTGTGATCCAGTAATCTCGGTAGCGTGTTCTGTAAATGCGTAATGCTGTAGTGTGATCAGGTAGTCATTTCTATGTTCGAATTCCAGCTCTGCCGTGTGTGTGTGTTTCCAGCTGTCTGGGTACAGAATACTGTTTTTAGACAGCTCACTCTCTGTACACTCCCTATCGGCGTCTTTGCCTTTAGTGATGATGTCACCCACCTAGAAGTCTGCCTCTGGGAGTGTTGTGATCCAGTAATCTCGGTAGGGCGTTCTGTAAATGCGTAATGCTGTAGTGTGATAAGTAGTCAGGTAGTCATTTCTATGTTCGAATCCCAGCCCTGTCATTTGTGTGTGTGTGTGTTTCCAGCTGCCTCGGGACAGAATACTGTTTTTAGACAGCTCACTCTCCCTACACTCCCTATCGGCATCTTTGCCTTTACTGATGATGTCACCCACCTAGAAGTCTGCCTCTGGGAGTGTTGTGATCTAGTAATCTCGGTAGCGCGTTCTGTAAATGAGTAATATTGTTGTGTGATAAGGTAGTCATTTCTATGTTCGAATCTCAGCCCTGCTGTGTGTGTTTCCAGCTGCCTGGGGACAGAATACTGTTTTTAGACAGCTCACTCTCCATACACTCCGTATCTGCGTCTTTGCCTTTACTGATGATGTCACCCACCTGGAAGTCTGCCTTTGGGAGTGTTGTGATCCAGTAATCTCGGTAGTGCATTCATAGGTTCATAGGTTCATACTGGGCTATCTGCCCTGGGGCATTTATAAGCCTAGCCCAATTGTGTTTAGCTTATGCCACCCCTTGATTTGAGTATACTGTGCCCTTTTTAAATTTTAGTTTACTGTGCCTCTGTCTAATAGTGACACGGAAGTAATCCCCGGGACAAACCTACGATCCCCCATCCACTCATCAAGATTCTTCTGGAAGAGAGTCAGTGAGGTGCTCTGCCTAACATGAATTGGAATTCTATTCCAGAGTGAAGGGAGCCTCTGGGTTATGAATCTGTCCCTCCAGCATGTTCTATTTATTTCTGTGCTGAGGTTCAAGTCCCTCGAGTGCGTGGCTCTAAGGGATTTAGATTTACTGAGGTGGAGCATGTCCATTAATTCTGAGTTGGACATAGCTTTATATGTCAGGCATAGATCACCTCAGAGTAGGCGGTATGCAACTGAGTAGAGCTGGAGTTTTTTTTACTGAGCAGCATATGGCATCTGTTTGAGTCCCTTGATCCTCCTGGTGAGGTAGTTTTGGGGTCTTTCTAAGTGCTGCAGGTGTTGGGTAAGGTACATCCCAAAGGGGGCATTGTATTCTATGATGGGCCTGATGAGGGATGAATAAAGGGGCACGATTACCTCTCTTGATCTAGATGTGAATCCTTTCATGATGAGGTGGGCTATGTAGAAGGTCTTTCTAACCACTTTGGCAATGTGGTTGTCAAAAGAGAGATTGCTATAAACTTGGGTCCCCAGATCCCTAATTACTTTCTCTGTACTTAATGAGTTACCACCTATGTGGTAATTTGTGGGCACATTGTTTTTGCCAAAGGGTATGACTATACACTTTTTGGCATTTAGCTTTAGACCATGGCTTTGGCACCAGTTATCCATCTCTGCGAGACCTTTTTGTAGGATGTTTGTGTCAGCTGGAGAGTCAATTATGGCACCCAGTTTGCAGTCATCTGCGAACTTGGTGAGCCATAGTCCTCCCACGTTGGCCTGTACCTCAGAAAAGTAAATACCGAACAAGAGAGGTCCCAGGACAGAACCTTGTGGGACGCCACTTGTGACCGGTTTCGAGTCTGACATGGCCCCAGCAACTCTGACTCTGTAGGTTCTGTGTTTGAGCCAGTTTGCGACCCATCTTGTGACATAGGGGTTTATATTTAGGCTGGATAGCTTATCTATTATGCCTGAGTGGGGTATTGTGTCAAATGCCTTTGCGAGGTCGAAATAGGCTGTGTGGACTACCTTCCCTTCATCTATGGCCTTGATGACTGTTTTGAAGAAGTCGACCAGGTTCAAAAGGCAGGATCTGCCCTTGACGAAGCCAAATTGGGTAGGATCTAGTGTCTGTAGGTCCCCAATGTCTTTGTTTATGAGTTCCATGATGATCCTCTCCATAGCCTTGCATACTAGGCTAGTCAGGCTTATGGGGCGATCGTTTCCAGGGTCCGCAGAGGTGCCACCTTTGTGGAGTGGGACCACTGTTGCTGTACGCCATTCTTTGGGCACATATCCTGTAGTGAGGCTGAGATTGTACAGCAGTTTTACTTGAGGGATTAGTTCTTCTTGGAGTTCATGTAGGACACAACCCGGGACACCATCTGGTCCCATGGAAGCAGTGTTTTTTGCTTTGGAGAGGGCGGCCTTCACCTGAGCATCACAGATGTTTGGGAGGCTGCACTCTGCCAGAATAGATACTTGCTCTTTTGGGGGGGAGGGGGTGGAGAAGTTTGCACTGAACCTGTCTGCCAGGATATTGGTGATGTCTGTGGGTTCAGTGTATTTTTTGTCATTTAGAATCAACTCAGAACAAGTCTGGGAGTTGCATCCCAGGTTCCTAACATAACTGAAAAAAGCCTTATGATTGTCTTTAATGTCCTGTGCAATTTTTCTCTCAAAGCTGGCCTTGGAGGATTTTATGAGGGATCGTAATTTTTTTGCTAGTACTGATCAGAGATGCCTTCCCTTTTAGGGATTTTGCTCTATCATGTAGTAGCTTCCTCCTTCTGTTGTACAGTCTATTTATGGCTGGGGTCCACCAGACTGGACGTCTGCCTTTGGATGATTGGGTCTTGATTTTGTTTGGGATAGCATGATCCATGCATTACTGGAGATGTCCATAGAATGCGTTTATATAGGATTCTGCAGTTTGGGCCGTAGTTTCCACTGGCTCTGGGGCCTTGAAGGATTCCACTTCGGTTTTGAGAAGTGTGAAGTTCACTTTTGAGAAGTTTTTCACTGTGGTTTTCTGGGCTGGGGGTGGGGTCGGGATGTGGATATCCAGTGAAATTAATTTATGGTCTGATCTTACCAATGAGGGATATACTTCTGGTATGGAGCATAGAGTCCCCATGTTGGTAATTATCAGGTCTAGTATGTTTTCCCCTCTTGTGGGAGTGGTGACTAGTTGTTCCATAGCATTTGAGTTTATAAATTCCAGGAACCTTTGGGCTAAGGTGCTGTGGCTTGAGTAATGCTCCCAGTCTATGTTTGGGTAGTTGAAGTCGCCCAATATAATGGTGTCCGGAGAGATCTTCATGTTCTCCAATGTTTTCAGGTAAGCCGAGTGGGATTCCTGACTATGAGAGGGTGGTCTGTAGGATGCTATAAACTGAAAAGCAGGCTTGCCCTCTGCCAGTTGCACATGGATGGTCTCCGATACTTCGTGCAATGCCACTAACTTGGAGGTGTGGATATCCTTGATAAATATGGAAACTCCCCCTCCTTTTGTGGTTCGGTCCGTGTTTTGGGGTCGAAAAGCATGATATGAGGTATAACCTGGTAGTGTCAGGGTGCTCTCTGGAGCCTTGAACCAGGTTTCTGTCACTGCGCAGATATTGATGTTCTCCATACTGAGGAGAGCTTCGAGTGCATGCATCTTGAGGTTAAGACGTCTGGCGTTTAGCAGCATTACCCTTAGTTTCTTGTTCCTTGTGCTGTCTATGGAGGTGGGTTTGACTTTTGAGCCTTGCCTAAAAAAGGCACTATGGGGGTGGCAAGAGCCTTTGCCAATATCCGAAAGCCCAGGGGTGACAGGTGCAAGCCATCCCTAGTGAAGCAGCGTGGCTTGTCGAGCATGTCATCCCAGGCTGACAGACACTGGATCCCCTTTGAATGACACCAAAATTTTAGCCAATTGTTAAAATCGATCATTTTGTCTTTATACTGTGGCATCATTCTAGGTGAGGGTAAGATGCTGCTCAAGGTCAGGGTCATACCGGCCTAGGCTACATGATCAGAGAGCTCCTCTATGTCTCTTTTCATGTAGTCGAGGGAGGTACGTCTCAGGTCATTCACGCCAGCATGTACAATGACTGAGTCATATTTGTATTTGCTTTGGAGTGACCTGAGTGCTTGCATTATGTGGCAGATCCTAGCGCCCGACAGGCAGCTCACTGTGACCTTCTCTTTATTCAGCCTGGTGAGCAGGACGTCAGTGTGTCTGACAATAGAGTCACCTATTACAAGAGTATCAGGTGTGTTATTCAGCCTTAAGGGCTGTGACTGCTTGGCACACTAACTTTGTGTGCTATGTGTTGTATGTGTTTTGTTTTGGGGTAACATTTGCTTGGGTGTCTGCTTTGGAGGTCTCTGTTGCTTAGGTGGATTTATATTTAGAGCCTCCGAGTATGTTTTTGTGTTTTTATGTGTTTGGTTCGCTGTTGTGGTGGGACTATGTGATACTGGAATTGTGTTGTGTGAGGTTACCTTCTCCTCCTGACTGGTTACACCAGTTTTGAGATGAGAGAGCTCAGCCTCCAGTTTGGCAATATGGTTGCATCTCTCACATATATAGGAAGCTGTTTGGAGGAGGAGAGGGTTGTCCGTGTACATGAGACAGTTGTAACATTGCCTCAAAATTCCCAGATTCACCAGCTGGACTGGAGAGGAAACCATTGACTGACCTTTGGACATGCTAGGGTAATATAGGGAACTGAATTAAAATGGACCAATAGGGGACAAGGTAATCATAGAGAGTATAAGAGTAAGTAGTGCTTATGGTTTATTAGTGCTAACTTGTAAAATTACTTATTTGGACCAGTGAGGGGCCTTAGAATGAGAATATGGTGTTTACTTTGAGAGATAGAGCAGTTCTAAGAGCAGTTCTAAGGGAAAAAGTGAAGAGCAGACTTTGTGGAGCCAGGAATAGTTTAAACCCAATTAGGCGGCGCTGCCCGATGTTGCGCTATGCGCAAAAACGTGCAATGCGTAATGTGTGATGCTGTAGTGTGATAAGATAGTCAGGTAGTCATTTCTATGTTCGAATCCCAGCCCTGCCATTTGTGTGTGTGTGTTTCAAGCTGCCTGGGGACAGAGTACTGTTTTTAGACAGCTCACTCTCCGTACACTCCCTATCGGTGTCTTTGTCTTTACTGATGATGTCACCCACCTAGAAGTATGCCTCTGGGAGTGCTGTGATGCTGAAATCTCAGTAGCGCGTTCTGTTACTGCATAATGCTGTAATGTGGTAGAATAGACAGGTAGGTGCTCAATTCCAAGGCATGGCAGGTGTGTGTGTTTGGCAGTTATACCCTATGTATTTATCTGTGGGTGGCTAGCTGCAGGATGTGTTCAGTGTGTTTTGTTGCTGTCCTATATAGTGTCCACAGCCCGCATAATCTGCCAAGACACTGGGTTGTCAACACATACATTCGCCAATAGGTCTGTTGAGTAAATGTCAGCAGCCCTACTCTTACCCTTAATACAGTCTGACCCATGTGACGCAACAAAACACACATGCCTTGATAGTAACAACACTACAGGATGCAGGTGGCACATGTAGTTTCCTTTTCATTCCTGTCTAACGCTTTGCTGTCATGTGGTCTGCTGTTGTGATATGAATGCAGTATCTACATATGTGTGTAGATGTATATGTGTGTATGTATGTATGTGTGTGTATATATATATATATATATATATATATGTATATATATATATATATATATATATATATATATAGATAGATATATAGATATATATCTATGTATATATGTATACATATAATATATATGATATATGTAGTTATAGAGAGATAGACATAGATATAGACATATATGTCTGGGGACATCAGCACTATTGAATGTTTGTGCAGGATGATCTGTACGTGATAACCTCGGATGCATGTATATCTGCCATGGCGTAGTGGTAATGCACACCGTCTGTTGTGTGCAGAGTCCCGGGTTGTAGTCGTATTGACACTGGTTATTTTGTTGCTGGGAAGACCATGGGACATCGAATACAGTGATAGTAAGGCACCTGTTAACAGTTGTGTATGGATCTGAGCAACACTAAGCAGTGGTTATTCATTTGGAGGTTCGGTATGGGTCATATAACTATTCATTAGAAGACTATACTATGCAGATGAGGTTGACATTAGTGTATCCCGTGTATCCCCAGGGTGTGATGCAGATCTGTGGAGTGTATGTGTCTAGTTAGCCGGGTGCAGGGCTTGAATATAGTTGACAGCATGGGAGGGGGGCAGGCATACTGTACGTACATTGCAGAACTGTGCCTCAGGAGTGCTCCTGCCTTAACACACCTAAGCTAGGGGTGTGTCTATACCTGCCTGGTGACATTGGGAGGGACAAAAGAAGTAGTGTGGTAGTCACGGTGTACAGGCTGCACAAACAGGTGATGACCACCACGATCAGCAGATTACATGGCCAGCCCACACCTGAACAGTACGGTAATGTGAGTAAGTGGCATACACACAGGTTTCTTCCACACTCTACACCACCGGTGTATACCTGCGGGGACATTTCACAACACAGTCCAACCAAATGAGAAGAGCTGCAGCAGGCAACATAGACCAACATGTGCAGGAGGCTGAGGGCAGTGAGGATGTGTATGCTGCTGAACAACCCTTACTGGGGTGACATATGACTTTATAGACCCAGGGTGACTTACCAGGGGCTACATGTGCTGGGGATGGTGGAGCACTATGGTGTGGACAGAGACCTCCTACAGCGGCTTGTTAACTTGTGCCTGCCACACCTGACACATCAAACAGGCCAAGGGAAACCCATCATAGTGGATACCACAGTATGTGTTGGCCTAAGTATACTAGCCACAGGTACCCCACATAGCACAACTGGGGATATCATGGGGATCTCACAGGCATCTGCATCCAGGGTATTGCACCAGTTCACAGATGCCATGTCAACACATGCTTGTCAGCACATATATGTCCTCAACACACGTGATTAGTAGCCCAGCAATATGCATCTTTTCAACCACATGGCTGACTACCTTGGGGTACTGGGTGCTATAGCCTGCACACACGTACACATCAAAACACTACCCGGTGAGTGGGGTAGGGCCTACATTCACTGCAGGGGCATACCTTCCAACAGCTAGGCCATATGCGATGGCCAGGGCATTAGATTGAATGTCTGTGCTGTCTGCCCTGGAAGCTATAATATTCTGATATATTGATTCTGACACAGCTGTACCACACCTTTGCCAATATGGACATCCCCTACAGTCTCCTAGTGGGGGATGCTGGGTAACCACTGGTGTCGTGGCTGATGACACCCATCAGCAATGCACACACACTTGAACACTCACACCATAATGAGGCAGATGCACAGGCAAGACATATAATTAAGCATGTCTTTGGGATGCTCAGGTCACAGTTCTGGTATCTGGACACATCCTGTGGAGCCCTGCAGTATTCGCTAGCTACATGCACACACATTGTTATGGTATTTGCTATGCTACACAATCTGATCCTGCAGTAAAAGTTGCAGCTGGAACAGCATGGAGCAGGGCCACACTGCCCAACACCACTGTCAAGGCCTTTACAGGCACAGTGTGACTTGGTGAAGGAACTACCTGAGCAGGGCCCAGTCGGCGGAAGGGCCATGCACAGTATGACCTGCCCTTGACAGTGAGGCAACACAAGGCATATGCACTGACACAGTGGGTACCCAGGGATTTTACCCTCTCTGACCTGCACACAATACAATGGATGTCGAACATGACACTACCTGTGCTCGGACATGTATAGGAGGTGCACTGTGTGCATCCGACATGGGCAGCCCTCCAGCACCGTCCTGAGGTCTGGAATACACCCAGGGTACATCTATTGACCTAACAATTGGCAGTTGTCTTACAATGTGTATTAAACCATTGCTATGGTATCTATGTGAGCATACAAGAGACTTTGGTGGCCGGATGTTAGGGCAGTAGACAGTACACGTCCATAGTGGCACCATGATGTCTGTAGCACATATGGGGGTTCACAGTGGTAGCCAGTAGTACACAGGGTGTCCTAACCCACTGCAGATTATGGGCTGACCATTTTTTGAGTCCATACAGCCCACACACGTTCCATGCAGCTGGACAGGTGTGGACCAGTACAGACTAATGATATACAATGGCCTATGGATATGCCCAATGAATGACCCCAACCCCCAGAGACACACACAGACTACAGCATGCCAGGCAGTTTGATGTAGGTTGTGAAAGCTCAGATGTCTAACACCACTATGCTGGTATTTAAAGCTGGGATCTGACGTACACTGGTATCCCTCCAACCGGCAATTATGTAGGTCCACACACTGACATGGAGTACCTGGCATACCAGTACAGTAGTGGCAGATGTGTACAACTGTCAGCTGTGCCCCCCCGTCCAACCTACACATGTGAGAGTCATGTGCACCACCCGCGGTGCTGTATAGGACTGTGGATGCAGTTGGATGTCCCCAAACGCTATGCTGACATGTAGCAACTGTCAATGCCACATGACCATTAGCTACCCTGCAGACACAGCATGACACCTGTCTATGAAGAACGGAGGGGTCGGCAACACAGTACTGACTATCTGGACATGTGACACATGCAATACAGTTGACCATACTTGGCATGCTCACACACATGATGGTATGACGGTAATGTCGGTCGACGACATGCGTAACAGTCAAACTGGACATGCTCACACACTGAAACACAGGATGGACAGGCATGCATACACCAGTGGTCCGGACATATCTGCCAGTACATTGCTATACTGTTGGATGACTGTGCTGTATAGTGTGTGTGTGTGGTCTATTGTCTGTACATATGCCATGGTCTATTGTTTATTCACATGAGCTATGTGCGCAGGGTACTGCTACCAACACATGAATAGGATGGTTCTTTGTTTGCGGACAGACCAACGCCTTTGGATACGGACTGGGTAAGGCACATTCCAGCAGGTGGGTGCAGTTGTGCATGGGTTTGCACAGTGTTAAGCACTGCTGACCTCTGGTTACAGCACCTTATACCCGTTTAGACTCCACATTTCTTTGACAGTGCACTACTGGCATACTGGTAGACAAACACGCTTACAGCTGCTCGCTCACCGACATTTGTGCTTACATTTGTCACTCATGCTGTGTGTGTGCGATCCCTTGTGATGCATATTACATTGGACTACAGGACTGCAGTATTGGGTATGTCTAGCCATTTGGCGATGGCAGGCATTCGACTGTACGGACTCGGCAGCCTGTCCAGTGACGTAATCATATTATATGCGTGTTCCTCATACGATCTGCTCCCATCTGCCTGATACATGGGAACTGATACTCTGCAATGCTGACATGTGAATGTTATTTTGTTAATGCAGCTGTCTGCCGAGTCATGCTACCGCATACCTACTGTACATTCTCCACCTTTCAGATTGCACGACGGGAGACTGTAGGAATAATACCTTTCCCACTTTGCTTGGGACAGTCCCTCATTCGGCATATGTCATGTGACAATACTCTGGCCATTGCAACTGTCCTGATTAGGGGACATTCTCATATTCCACATGTCTGTAGTGGTTGCTTGTTACAGGTCTTGTATACATGACATGTCAATATGTTATATGTAGTAGCATAAGCAACTTTACTGCTGCTAGACTCTGCTTTGATTTGTGCTGATATGTATATTTCTGTACTTTGCATGGCTGTAGGTATGTTCTGCCCTGGTACATCTGACATTTCTACAGAGCAGGTCCCACTTTGACCATTCAGAATGGTGGCGGCCCTATAGATCCTATATGTAGAGCTATCACATGTGTCAAGGCAACACATACCCACAGCCAGTAGTAAACTGACTACTTCAACGGTTTGCATACGTTAAGGTTATTCCTGTAGCATTATAATTGCTAGGACTGTTTCCTATTACATGTAGCTCTTTCTGATACAACAAATTAATTTCTGACACCACTACACACAATATATGGCCTCCTTTCCCAAACTCACAGGCCATGTGCCATAACATTCATTTAGCAGGACACAACTGCCCAGAATGGTGTGTCCCTCAAAGGCATACGGGTGGTAAACCTCATCTATGATGCTATCATCTACCTAAGGTGATCAGCAAATTATGCACTTTCCCTCACTAGCAGACCTCACATACCAATGGGGGAGAATGAAGACTGTATCAGGAACACTGCATAACACCCTGTGGGACACATTTAGATGATTGGTTGTATTAACCAGACACATTGACAGTCACAGAGCATATGTATTCATTCACGTTTGTTGAGGTACATGCTGTTTATGACTCATACATGTTGTCATCTGTCATTACCTGTATTCCGCCACCTGTCCACCTAATATCACTAGTTCTGGAAGTGTTTAGTTGGACTTTGTTACATTCTGATTCATAACTATGGATGTCCATGCTAATTGGGTACAAGGCACTGATTTGGTCCCTATGCATTCCCCCAATGGTTTACAGACTATCGAGTAGATGTGCTCTTCATGTTTGGGAGGTATAGGCATCTACTATGCCCACATAGGAATATTAATGACTTCCACTGGGTGGGCCTAATACATCTCTGCCAACCAGCACCTGCACACTTAAGCCCATTATTGCATACCCATGGTTCACCTACCTGGCACCCCGCTACAGCACTCATGACAAATACTTCCTGTGAGCACAGCTGGGGTATGAGCACACCCCTACACATTGCCCACTCTTCCCGTCTCGGGACACATGTCGTACGTTTTGTCAACCCATGTATTATCACACTTGCACAACCTACTGTTCCATGTACACCTACATCCTGCTCGCATCGATATCCATGGGTTCACACGTACAGTGACTTTTTGGGGTCACGCAAGGGACACCGTTATCCATGTTTAAAGTGTAGACCTTGCAGATCTCTCCCACTGGTACTTTTCTGACGGTGTTTTGGACAGCAGCAGTGTATTTATCTTTATTGCCTGTCTGTATGTCTGACCGGCCTAGCTGGGTGGTGTGGGGGGTACAATGTTTATTTGTTGGACCTCCCAGTCACATATGCCCAGTCTGTAAATATTACCCCTAATTGCTGTAAAGTAACCTAGTTATGTACATGTGTATATCTACAATGACATATATATTTGTTTTGTGTGTATGTGTATATATCAATACCTGTTGTATGTGTACATATATCTATCTATATATATTTATATATATATATATATATATATATATATATATATATATATATATATATATATATTATATCTTTGTGTGTATGTATATATATATATATATATATATATATATATATATATATATATATATATATATATACGTTTTTATCTATATATACATCTGTGTGTCCGTTAACCTGTACATTTCCCGGACATAGACACTTACACATGTGTATTGGGTTTTATCTCTGCTTCAACAGCATAATATTGCCTTAGTCATTATGACACTGACACTTCACTCAGGTAACCTTCTGATCAGTATACTGCATGTTATACAGTGGACAGATGTCGCACGTTTTTCATGTCTGGGGTGCCGCTGATAAGTGTGATGTGATACAGTGTCATTTGACCTATTACTCATATGCGCAGCCTATTATTCCTGCTACCATGTTTGTTTCTGTGCACATTCATATTATTAATGTTAATAGAATGAGTGTTTGTGTTACTGATTGTACGTCAACATATTGATGTCTGCATGCAGTTGTGTCTTTCTGCTTTTCCCGGTTTGGGGTTGTCACAGCAGAACTCCGTTCCGCTCATGGTTGGCAGATACGTTTTACGTGCCGGGCTGCCAGCCCTGACGCACAACGTCCGATGACAATACGCCCATTCATGCATGTCTCCATGCAGACAACGCTCTATCTGGAAATCGCACCTACGTACTAGCTGACCTCCACGGGCCACTCCATTGCAACTGGCGCAACATACCCTAGCACTCCTGTGTCCATAATCGCATATCCATAGTTTCTCCAGCACACACATGTTGAGTTTCCATGCATAACACCCATTATCCACCTGATATCGCAGCCATGACACACCTTTACTCATTGCCCTCTCCAGAGCATTGGGGCCCTACACACATTTTGTACTGCCTCGTGTATTCCATTCATATTTGCACATACGTGCCTTTCCTGGTGTTATGGGTTACGAATGATTTGCGGGTTACAAGTGTAGGTGGTCACAACATGTACTACATTTTCCGTGTATAATGTTGACATAGCACGTCAAGGATGTTATGGCCACTGGTATAACCCTGCCTCTGGTGTGAATAGCAGTGCTCTACTCACTCTTGTGCAGCTTTATCTGACATACGCTGCGAGCACTTTATAATACCTTACTTGCTCTAGATTCCCTTCACAACCCTTATGATTGCTTTCATCTTTTGGCGTTCATTGTATATAAATATATATATATATATATATATATATATATATATATATATATATATATATATAAATTGCATATTTCTTTCATGTCTGTGGATATTTATCTATACACACATCTATCTATTTATCTATCTATCTATCTATCTATCTATCTATCTATCTATCTATATCTATATATATAAAAGTTACAGCTGTACAAGACAACATACATTTGCTATGGTACAAGCTGATTACACCCATGCAGGCGCACTTGCATCTACTTATTGTAAGTTACATATGTTTACTGCCACTTCCACATGTTTCCCTTCACATTTGACTATTTCATTCATTTATATATACGATGAATATTATTCTGGACATCAGTTATACATTCACTACAGGTATGCAATAGTCCTGTCAACAAATGTAAGTTGTTTGGTGTACATATGTGTACGGACCTCTGTGATACTCAGGGAATAGTTTCTACAGTGACAGGGACAAGGCTATGACAAATCAGGGACAATCACGGACACTTCTACCATATTAGTACTATTAACTTGGAACGTGTTGACAGATTCGTATTACTACTTATTTTCCACAGTTAAATGCATCTATTACTCTTATTTGTTGTAATTAGTCATTTTCATTCAACACCTTTCCTCCAAAGGTCACTGGCTTTGTGAGTGATTAAGAGGCTGGCCAGTTCTTGTGCGAATGCTCTACCCATTGGTAGGGTTGACACATTGTCATATGTACTGGTTGCGATATATTCTGGGGACACCAGATTGTTTAGGCCAACACATACCCATGGTCAGTGCAGGTTTAGAACATTCATTATTTTCCTAGATGAGAGCCTATACCTTTAGCAGCTTAGTTGTTAGTCTGTTTCTTGTACGAATTATGTATTTTCTATCCTGACATGACTGCTTTAGGCAACTGTTACATGCAGTATGGTACATAGTTATTTCCTACAATCACAGGACATTCGGCATTGTATCATTGTTGGTCGGGACACACCTACCCACACAGTGACTGTCCCTCACACAGTGGATCAGGGGGTACCCTGTTTACGTCAGTGCCTGCATCACCCTATTTCCAAGTGCCACTATGCGAATGTGTACAATATATTCTCTCGGTTATTCATGTGGGGACACGTGCGTCACGGGCAGGTGTTTGATCCTGGGTAGTAGGTTCTGCATGACCATCTAGGGCTGGACATTCTCGTGCACCACTACTGCACATTCGAACTTGTGTCCAGATGTCTACAGGAATGGACATCGTGTCTTGATACCCATTCTGATGTTTACACAAGTTACTTATTCCATGAGGGATATCCAAAAATTTAACAAGACCAATACCAAACATTCTTTTGGCTTTATGAAAATGTGTTGGGGGTTTGACATGCAAGGGATACATAGTTTGCAATCCTGAAACTGCCTAGGGTGACACTGCCTACTACATATGAGTAGTGGTCTCTATGTGTAGATGTGGCTGCGCCAAGCTAGTAGGCCAAGTATGGCTGGATTTGGTGGACGTTCAGGTATGGGGGCGGGTTGTGTGCTGTGGGAGGGATGCTGGGTATTCAATTATGCATCCAGGTGTGTTAAATTTGAATGGGCCGGTTCCATCAGGACCATTCTGTGGGTATGTGCCAATGACGTTTCTGTACATTTGTATCACACATTTTAATATGTATATGTTTGTGGGATTGTGTTCTACAGTATGGCCTGTCAGGTTGTATTGCAGATGTGTATACATGTTCTTTGTGTTTCTTTCTAATTCACCCACTGCTCCCTCATACACCTCCGGTTCACCTATTCTGCATACAACACAGTCTCGCCTTTGAGGATTATACCATTACCCATCACCCCCACACACATATTCCTGACACTCCATCCATCACTGCTTTGGTTGATGGCCCATGACACGGTCAAGGTAACACATTGCATACACTACATATGTTAGGTTGTGTGGACTACCCTGGCATGTTTCACCCTCCACATGCTATACATCACGCAGATAGGAACACGCCCATACTTCACTTTCATGACATGGTTGGTACACCCGGGTAATACCCGCTCAACTGTGACACATCCTGACAAGTACGGCTTGGACCGCATATGTGCGGATTTTGGCCGACTGCTCTGATCATTGGTAGGGTGCCGCCTTTTCCTATGTCCAGGATGGGATATATTACAGACACATATCCAATTGTACTGGACAACACATACCCACAGTCAACGCTACGGATAATACTTTTCCTTTAAGCCTACATGTTGCCTTATTGTTGTAGCAGTTTATATGATCCTTCTATTTCGTTTTCTTGCTTATTCTATTTCTTGTCACATATGGTATGCTACATACGGACATACCTATTGTATGTGACTATTACATGCGTTATAGGATATGATTCTGTCATATGGTCGATAGATATTTACATTTATCGAGGTTTTGTTATGGACACATCTGCCCAGCTGTGTACTCTCCCTCACAATGTGGGACAGCTGGTGACCCTGACCATTGGGCTGGACATAGCTATTGGCGGCGCACTAACAGGATGCATTTCATTTCCACTTGATATAACTATCTACACTGCATTGGACTACGGGCACACGGTTTCCAGTGTTATTTGTTCGAGGGATGGGGACCCGTTATTCCCTACCGTGCATTTGTGTTTGCTTCTTAATTTTGTGTTTGCAGGAACTGTCTTACATGCTTTCCATACGTTTCAGTATCCACGGACACTGACAGATGTGATTACTATTGCATGCAAATTGTTACATGCAAGCATTTTAGGTTGCACGTCGACAGTTGAGCGGCACTTCGACACACCCTATGCACTCACGCTCATTTCTTATGCACGTGGCTGTGGCGGCAGCGCGCCTTCATTAATATGCATTAAGTGCTACTGCACCATCTTCACACCACACGGACGGTGCAAGCCTAACGCCGGCCTTGCACTGAGCTTCATGAATCCTGGGGATGATGTTTATAGTTTCGTTTAACCCTGGTCTCTTGTCAGCATTCAGTTCAATTTGCCAATATGTCTATCTCTGTGCAATACTGTTTTTAAAATCCCCACCCCTTAAATCTGGATAAATTTATTCTAAAACAGAAAAAAAGAAATTTCTTGTTATTCATACATTCAATAGCATTTTGTATAAGGCATTGTTACTGTCTCCTTTCTTAATTGCATACTGATACTCTCTAATTCTCAACTGTAGTAAAGTTCTGGTTGTCATTCCTATATAAAATGCTGGGCACCCACTGCAAATACTAATGTATACTATTGCTTTAGTTTTGCATGTCAAGTGCCAGGAACTTTCAAGCATCTTGGGTAACTGTTTAAAAGAACAAATGGCCCTTCAAGTATATATCAACACCATCTACATGTGCCACATTTAAACATTCCCTTAATTTTATCAGTGTGCCCACTGATGGGAATGCATTTGGTGCTGTCATGTGTAATAACGTTTTGAGGCTGTACCTATATACAAAATTAGGAACACTACCAACTGTCCTATATAATTCTCCATTCCCTTCCAAAATTCTCCAGTTCTTCTGTATTATTCTTTTAATTAAATTACTATCTACTGTCATATCCAAATGGTAAGAAAGTTTCCAATTATTAACTACTACATTATTAGAAGTATTAAGATTTTTCTTAAAACCATGTATAAGTATTGGGGGGTGTAATTCATGTCTTTTCAAACCTATTTCTTGAGCTATTGCTTCTAACCACTTTTTTTCATAACCCCTACTAACAAACATGTTAATGATGAATTGCATTTTTTCATTAAATGCACTATCCTTACTTGTCATCCTATTAGCAAGGATGAACTGGCTTTTTGGAATATTTTTCTTCATGAATGTAGGATGATAACTTCTACTGTGTAAATAACTATTCATGAATGTCCTCTTCCTATGTATACTACTGGTAAGGGTATTGTATTCCCTTTTCCATTCTAAGTGAACATCCAAAAAATTGACAAACAAACAACTGTCACCTCTAATAAATTCTAGAAAGTCTGACCTATCATTCAATGCATCGAGAAATTGTGATACAGTTTTGTTGTTTCCTTCCAAATGAAAAACAAGTCATCCACAAAATGCTTAAAATAATGTACTTTAAATTCAGAACAAATGTTTTTTAAGACAACATTCTCCCACCAACCCATACCTATGTTGACAAATGATGGTGCAGCTGGGGACCCCATCGCTACTTAATCTGTTTATAATATTTGCCAACAAAAATGAAAATATTGTTGCCTAATAATGTATCAATCAAATCACATAAAAAATTGACTTTGACATTACTTAAATTAGTATTCACACAAAGAGACTGTTTTACATATTCTACACCCTCATCATGAGGAATAGAAGTATACAGGGTGGTAACATCAACTGTCAACATAATATACTTACTAGGGTCAAAACCAAAATTATTCAAGAAGTGTTTCATATTGTCCAAAAAATCCCAAGAATCTTTTACATAAGAGTCCAACATCTGTACTAAGGGATTAAGAACTTCATCCACTACCAAAGAAATCCCTTCAGTGGCACTATTAGGAGAAGAAAAGATAGTTCTAAAGGGAGGGTTATCCTGATCTTTATGCACTTGGTATTCTAAATAAAGTGCCTATTTTAGGCTTGTCAACCATACAGAAGTTATAAACATCAAAATTAATAACTTTACTCATTAAACTATCATAAAGAAAGTTGTGTATTTTCTTAAAACTCGTGTGAATATCAAATAAAGTAACTGTCTTTTAATCTGTCTGCTTATTTAATAAAACTAGCATGCATTCCTTATATTTTTCCTTATTCATTAATACTAATGTCACTTTTCACAGTTCTGATATCCTGAGCCTGCCTTAATTCACATAATGCATTCCTTTCATCAACATTTACTTTAAAAAATATTTTGTGTTGTACTGCATTGTTTAAACATGTTCTAATCTCATCCTCACAAGTATTTTCAAAAACCTTTAACGTGTTTTGTAAGGCAGAATTAAACACAAATGGTTTAACAAAAACAGAAGACTAATTAGGTATTTAATTTAAAATAAAATTCAAATTCAACTTGCAAGTATAATTTTTTAACTCTAAAACAGTACTCACTATGTTCACTCTCCTAGTGTAAATGAAATTAAGTCTCAGACTAAGAACACTTGTGTGTGTTTCATTCAAAACAAAATCAGATAAATTTAAAATGCCAAAAAAGTTATTACTTAGTTGTTGAACTACATGTCCACTGAAGAGTCCGAGGCTATTTGAGCCCTCGTTCGCATCGGTTTGGGCTTCAATAAGTTTGAATCCTTCTTGGGAAAAAAAGTTTTAGATCTAACACTTGTTTCATTATTAACGTTTTCAAGGATGTCGATCGCGTTGCCTTCGTGCCTTTCCGAATCCAGGAAAGAAGAACCAGAAGTGACATTACCCTGATTTAAAACATTGCTGACATTGGTTACCTTGGTTTGATTCTCCTGCACCCACCTCTCTACTTGGACTCTTTGCGATTGGTTGCAGATGCAGATATACTAAACATGCTGAGCATCAGACACAGTTTTTGTATCCCTGAATCCAAAAGACAGAAAACAAGGATATGGCATAGTTATCATTTACACAGGGTGTTGGGGGGGGGGGGGTAGGGAGCCTAGGCTGATACAAAAGGTTGGTGAGTGTGTTTGAGTAAGAAGGAAAAGAAGGCAGGCATTGGGATAAAAAAACAAATGGCCAGTGAGACAAAATGAGTAACTGTTGTGTGTTTGTCTGTAGGAGTCCTCCAGGTGAAATTGACGTGTGAGCGTCTGCATGAACACAGCGAAGTCCTGTGCTAGATTTACATCTTGGTCTGTTGGACAGGTGTGAGCCATGCATGACAGAGGTGGCAGTTCATTGCTGTTGTTTCCAACCACGAGAACTGGCCCTGCCAGGAGGTGCACTGGCATGTCCATGCCCAAGGTCAGATGCAGTGCTGCTTCCTGAATGTGACTGATATCTGTTAGATGAGCTCCATTCATGTGGACACCCAGACAATGACCCCATGGCCTGCCATATGTGGGTGTGGACAGCACATTCACTGATGCATAAGTGGAAGTACTGCCACTATGGGAGTGTGAACGGGCATGGCAACACTGGCTGAGAGCAGATGATGTGGCTGACCTACACCAATGAGGATGCTATTCCTCTCTCAGCAGACATTCCATCACAGACACTGCTTGTTCCATGACAAACACCCCTCAGTCCATCATAGACACCTCTTGTTCCAACATGTCATTCATCCGATCCAGTGAATCGGCAACCCAGTGGAGGCAGTCATGCATTTCAGATGGTGCCACATCCACAACCCTGAACATTTGTCTGGAGCACCCATGGGAATATGGCTGTGGCTCCATGATGACCCTAGACATATGTTGAGTGGCACTGGAAGTGACATCTGCATGAGGTAGAGCATGGACACCAGGCACCCTCCTAGCACCTTGCCCACACTTTGGCTATGAACAGACTCAACAGGCACTGAAGCTGCAGTAGCCACACTTCCCTGATCAATGTCCTTGCCCTCCACCTGTCCAATAGTTGTGGGCTCAGTGGAGTGGGTAGGCATAGGCCTACTGGCTGTGTCCAATGAAAATGCAGGGGATGGCTGTATATCAATCTTTGTGTCAAATTCAACCTCTGCACTGCTTGACTGTGCCTCAGATTGGTCACCACCATTATCAGAATCTGTTGATACACTGACATCAGGTGGCACAGGGCCCACACTCCCACTATCATGATCGCCTGTGATAAAAAGAAGAAACACTGGGATGCATTAATACATACACTACTATAGTGCAATGTATACTAACAAACTACAGTGCTGCCACTATTACAGATAATACAGCAAAACACACATGCTGTCCTGAACTCTTCTAGGAGCTGTCTGGATCTCTGATATTGGCCAGGAACTGTTCATTGGAGGTTAGTGGTGGTTCCCTAGCAGACCCACCCCCAGTAGGCATTTGGCCATGGTCCACTGCAGTTGCTTGCATCCGTACAGTTGTTATCATGTCAATGGCCCTGTGGTGCACCTGTTTATATGGTTTGCCATGGCCGCCCATGGCAGTGAGATCCTGCACACTCTGCTGCTATATTCACATCTTGCATGCCATATCTCCCTGTCCTCTTTCCAGGAGAAAAGCACCATGTTACCTAAATCCATTAATGATGACCTGCTTTTGGGCATCAGTGAAGGGGGGTTTCTTTGGATTGACATGCCTGAGTGGCATACTTGTAGGTGTCATAAAGACAAAATAAGTATAATACACATAAGTATCACATAATTACAAAATAACTGTTTCTAGATAAAACACAAAAGGTAGCCAGTCAGTATTACCCATTGGAGAAACATAAAACAGTCTACAGATGCAAAACTAGGACACTATCAAGAGCAACATATCCTTGTTTGTGCCATAACAGTAACTCATCTTCACTCCACCACAAAAGAACAGGCAACAAAACATCACTGAAATGCTAAAAGTGCTATCAGAGGACCTGTCCCTGAAACATATTACATATTTATCACACAGCATTCCATTTTCATGCACTGGCAATCCTGTGTAGCTCTGAAATGGCTTGACAAACATGCACATGCCATCAGTACACTTCTAAGTAATGCATACAGATAAAAGTGTAAAAGCCTTTGTTTCACATTATTCCTAAATACATTCCAGCATATGCAGTATATGGGTGACAAAATGGAGCATACCTACTGAAGTTCAATACTCCTCTGTACAGATATATCCTGAAGAAAAGTATTTTTGCAGTCTTCCAAACATATACAACTCTCCTCACTCTCAGTTTGGTTAACTACAGTGCTTCCTTTTTATATGGTGTAGATTATTAATGGATTGCATCTCTGTTTGTCAGTGTTTCATAGATGTTAATCACAGCATAAGCAGCTGAACTACATGTTATTCAACCAATCCAGCATGGTGGAGCTACTCAACAAGCTATAAAGTATCCATGTAGACTCCATGCTGGTTTTTCCTGCAGATTTCAAAAGTTTTGGAGTACAGACATAGAAAGTCTACACAGCCAGAATGTTAGGGGTTGCTGCTGCTTTAATCCATTTGTACATGCTAGAGGGTGAAGCCAATGCTGCTGCTGCCAATAGGCCTAGGAGCAAAGTTTTCAGGCCCTGTTTAACTTTTTACAACCTACATGATGTGGAAATTGTACAGCACTACAGGGTGGCTAGGGACACACTACAGGAACTCTGCAACCTCTGCCACCCTCAACTCAGAGACAGAGCCAACCAAGCAGAACCCATCCCAGTGGAAACTAAGGTATGCGTAGCACTTAAATTCTTAGTTACAGGTATCATTAAGAGACATACTGGGGACATGCTGGGGGTGTCACAAGCATCAGCATCCAGGATCCTCCACCTATTCCTGGATGCTATGCTCCAGCATGCTAGTGAGCACATACATTTCCCACATAGTTCTGAGGATAGGGCCAGAAATATCCAAAAGTTTTACTATATATCGCACTACCATGAAGTACTGGGCGCCATAGGTTGTACTCATGTAGAAATAATTAAGGCACCACCTGGAGAACAGGATAGGCTCTACATTAGCAGAAAGGGATACCACTCTATCAACTGCCAAGTCGTGTGTAATGCAAAGAAAATCATCTTGAATGTGTGTGTTTGCAGCCCTGGCAGTTACTACGACTCACATATCTGGCACACCTCCCAACTGTACCAGATGTTTGCTAGGGGGGATATCCCACAAGGCCATTTACTGGGGGATGCAGGCAATGCAATGGAACCGTAGCTGATGACACCCATCAGAAATGCACACACACCTATGGAAGAATGTCATGATGAGGCACATGTGTGCTTGGGCTACTGAAGTCACGGTTCCATTGCCTAGATACATCTGGAGGAGCCCTGCAGTACAATTCATGAACATGTACAGAAATCTTTACAGTATATGCCATGCTACACAACATAATTCTGTGCTGCGGCAGGATCAGCAAGGGGAAGAGGCACACATCCCACCACCAATGCCAAGGTCACCACAGCCCAGGCAGGTGAGGAGTCAAAGGGAGATCCACCAGCTGCCATGGATGTAGGCATACTCACTATGCTCTTGTACTGACTAAGAGGCAACACAGAGAACACTCACCCACCAACAAGGGCCTAAAACCTTCCTCCTACTCACATACAGTAACATTGATGCCAGGTAACTCACTTATCCTTTACCTCCCCACGTACTGGTTGTTTGCACTGCTTGCATCTGACAGAGTCAGCCCTGAAATAACTCTGGCAACTGCTGCATTTACAAGATAATTTGTGAACCTGGAGTTTATAGTTTAATAATATTATGGCATATCCTTGTATTTCATTACTTGGTACATTAAGCAAGTAAAAGGTGGGAGATCTGTACAGAAATTGCCTTAACATGTGACAGCAAAGACTTATTTGTCTTATATGTGTCCATAAGTAAGTAGTAGGCCTCAGGCATCAAAGATTCACAAAGCCATACCTTTCAAAAGTACTGAAGATCACTGTATGTCCTCGGTTTAGCACCATACATTTGTACTGGAAGATCATTAAAGAGAGAAGTTAGAAAGTAATGATACACATTACAGTTTCTGACTTCACAACCCTCACAATATGAAACAACAGCCAGGATGTAAAACAAGGAGAGTAACAAGAGCAACATATCCTTGTTTGTGACATAACAGCAACTTGCCTTTGCTTGCCCCAAAACAACAGCTTATGCTTCTTTGTGCCATAACAGTAACTCAGTTTGCCCCCCCCCAAAAGAACAGTGTACCCTTGTATGTGCCATAACAGTAATTCACCTTTGCCCCCCCCCCAAAAAAAAAAAAAAAAAAAAAAGAGCAGTCTAGGCTTGTTTGTGCCATCCAATCTGCACTTCAATTGTTGGCAACTGCATATAATATTATTCCTGGTTAATATCCTTACACATTTTATGGCTAATGATATAGAATGATTTACACACTGCACAGCTCAAAGAACTGATCAGATAACTGATGAATGACCAAGAAACACAGAAAGGTAAGACAGACCTGTATATCTGCAAGCAATAATCATAACAGGTTGTGTGATCACTAAGTGGAGTATGCCCAAATAAAATGAATATAATAAATGTACAAATAGTTCATGGTTTGATATCAGTGTACATTCTGTTGCAGTTGGTTGTGTGAAGAATGACCTCAGTTCTTTGCTGCAAAGTTGTTTGTGAGAGGGATAAGGCACTCGCCCTGTTTTCTGAAGGTACTTTGGAGTGAGAGTTGAAATCCAGACCTTTGTAGAAATAGCTAATGTTTACTAACATTTTCTACTGTGTATGCCATAGATTGCTTTTCCTCATTTCAGCTATTTCACACCTTTTTTTTTCTTTTTCTTTTTTTTTTGCCACTGTTTGCATGATGCACTGCTTAGCCCAAACATGGGAACTGGAGAAAAAAGAATGTCAGTTTTGGCTGTGCTTATCTCATTTGTGCAAAGAGTGGCAGTGCATGAACTGGACAACTGGGTTGTAGCATAGGGTGTGCAACTTTCTTTTCACTGTTTTGACATTGCAGTTTATAGCAATGAACTTAAACATGAACAGCTGTTATTTCAACTCTGTTGTGGCTACAGGTATAAGTGTACGACTGACATACATATGGTCCTGAGCTCAAATACTGCATATTCCATGCACTTTTGCTGTTGTTCCACTTCCCATTATAGTCACTTTCATTTGTAACACTTGACATAGTGTAGATGATTAGTGTAAATGATATTAATTATAAGTATGAGGGCTGAGACACAAATATTGTGCCAGTTATTTCTTTATTTATGTATCTATCTATTATCACATTTATTATCACTTGTATGACTGTGGATCTACTGTGTACTATGTTCCTGTAAGTTTATTTTTACTATCTGGTCTGGCATGGCCTTCCCATTTCTGTAACACACATGCAAAATTGAGTTTGTAATTTTTCACTGTGTGCCACTGTTGCTCACTGCTTACCATTGCTCAAACACATTGCAAAGCAGTGGGCACCATGTTTGCACTGTGGTAAGCAGTGCACAACATTTTCAAACAGTGTGCACACTGCAGTAAACACTATAGCTAGAATTGTTGTGAAACCATCAGTCTCCATTGCTCTTAATCCATGGAAGACATGGCAGGCATTCATGGAGAGGGTGTGAGATTTAGGGCTCAGAGATGGGGTGTCCAAGATTTTTGTCGGACTCCTAGTGAAACACCACAGTGCCAGATTACTGCAGGGAGATTATTCTGGGTCCCAGTATAAGTCAGAGACTTGGGATAATTTGGCCTTAGCTGTAATCAGTGCACCAGTATCCCTCACACTGGTAACCAATGTAGTCACAACTTTAGTGACCTATGTCGGTGGAAGAGGGGTACCCTTGATGCTTGGATCAAGGAATTTAGGACAGAAGACATCCCACAGATGTGCTAGTATCAATTACAGAGAGTACGTGTAAGGCTTAAAAGTTGAATACAGGCAATACTGGTATTCATAATGGTATTCTATTCTGTTTTTTTCCACACCTGTAATGGAAAGGGAGTGCAATGTTAGGACCCATGGCACTAGACTGGTGAGGATGAGGGAGACACATGGTATGTATGTAGCAGAAGAGTAGTGTTATTGTAGCACAAAACGCTAAAGATAGGTTGTTTGGTATTTTATACAGTTGTATCAAATTGAACAATGCATATCTCAATTGTAAAATCAAGTATGCATGCACTAGTTTGTAGCACAAACCAAGAGTAAAACATTAGACTTTAGCCAGAAGTGGTGGGTTCAAATACCACACTTTTCAACCATAATAAAGTTGTAATTTTTCAATTACAGTCCGTGTAACATAAAGGTTTAAAGTAAAAGCTCTATACCAGTGGCACACATGCCCTGCTGTAAACTGTAATCTATATAATTCGAACATTCATATGTGCAACATATGTACATGTAAAGCAGTACGTGCTACAATCTGTAGTATAGTGTACATCTGTTAAGAACTGGTACTCTTAAAAGTAATAGTTGTTTGTTAGGGGGTGGTAGACTTGAGAGTAAAAGTTAAGATAACAGAGTCAAATAATTGTATTAATACATTGTATGTTGCATATGAAGATACTAACCGTATCTCTTTTTTTCTCTCACCCCAACTGTTATACTCTTATCTCTCCCTCTTTTTTATTTTTAATATTATTATTATGCATCATCAAAATGTGTCCATGTCATCCATGTGTACCACATCATGAAATACTCCACAGCACACCAGGAGAGGCCTACCCCACAGGATTCACCCTCCCCAATGTAGTGGCCCTGGTAGCATTGCCCAGCACGTCTGGCAGCCAACCTCTGCTGCCTATGCACTAACTGTCCCCTCCGGTAGTTCAGCAAGAGAATAGTCCAGTCATTCCTTCTAGGAGTAGTGGCAGAGGTTGTGAGTTTATCACCAGTGGTGAATGGCCAGTGATGGTGCATAAGGTTGTGCACCACACTGTTGGTGCACACAAATGCATGATGGAGAGGCTGCTCTCCCTCATTTTACACAGGACCAGGAGGAGGAGAAGGAGACATTGAGCACTCCAGACAGTAGTGGAGTGAGTTGACAGTGATAACAGTCCAGTGAGTGAGGATTTGATTCTCACTGTCACCCAGCTTGATGACCATGGGTCCTGGATGTCCCCATCCCCACCCTATCCATGGTGTCCACCCAACTTTTGTATCCATCATCATTCCTGAGTCTTGTCTTGTTTGACTTCTCTGTGTACAATTGCTTCCTCAGCTACCCAACCTACCAGACACAGACATACCTACATCCCTTCCCTAACATCTCTCTCTTCCTCTCTCAAAAGAAAATGGGCACATAGCTCTCCTTTTCACACACGTGTCTTCATGATGCACTTGATTTGGTCCAATACAACATGATTGCGTTATAGACACCCTTCTCTCTGGAGGTGACAGTCCAAATTCAGCTAATATCCTATATATATTATTAGTTTTTACTGTCGAAGAAATGGATAGCTATGGTTCCTTCCTTCCCCCCTCCTGCACATTACCCTATCGCTTTCCATTTGTTCTTCCACATTTCTTTTCTTTAATGTATTATTGCCCGATGGTGTGCATTGCTCACCATTGTGCAGCAACTGTAGTATGACAGTACTTAAAGTGTTAGATTCAGTTGTATTCAAAGTCAGTACCATCTGGCCCCAAAAAGAAATGCATCACTTCATTAACTGCATTAACACGTGCCTCCACAGAGGCAGTTAAGGTGCAGGTGTATTCTAGAGTCTCAGTATTAAAAGTCAGACTTTTGCATCCCCATTTCATCACTGTCCTCTCTTCCCAATTTCTTTTCTTTAATGCATTATTGTGCAATGCTGCACATTGTGCATCAACATGCACCAACGGTAAAGCAAAAGTAATTAAAAGTATTAGATACAGTTGTATTTGCCTGTGATTGCACTAAGCATCACATTGTGCAAACAATGGCCAAAAATAATAAAATAATAATAATAAACTGACAGAGAAAACACAGTCTGCATACAAATTAAGAGATATCAGATGTTAACGAAACAGAACCTGTGAACTGTGTGCTGTGTACTTGCATTTCCACCCTTGACATATGTACATGTAACACTTTGTAAGTCTAACCTGGCACGTCCACCTGATGTAAGCATTCACAGTTGCCATCCATTAAACACAAACACTGAGGGACTGCCTACACCATGTTTATGTCTGCTACCGGGAGCCAAAGATTTGGGATTCAGCAATTTTAATGAGTTCAGACCTCATTTGCAACTTCTCCATGCTAACACCCCTGAATATATACCAGATGGCAACCATGTAGCTAGGGAAAATGAACGTAAACTGAATTGATTATGTGTTGAACACAGAAAAGTGGATATTACTTTGGGATATATCTGCCCAGAGGAGTACTGATTTTTAGATGATATGTCTGCATTTCGTCTATGTATTGCATATGCTGACATGTAACAAAGAATATTCTGTTTAATGTTTTTTTATATTTATTTTGATTAGCATAAACTTACTTTCATATGTCTGCATTACTTACAAGTGTACTGTTCATTTGGGGTTGGGGAGAAAAAATGCATTTCTGTTATGGCACAAAAAAAGGATTATGTTGTATTATTACTCTACTTTTGTTGCATCCAGTCTGTATCTAATGCTGTTACATGTTAAGGTCAGTTCTGTACAAATGTCACCCCTTTTACCTTTTGTTCTGTCTGTGTAGACTCCTTTCCATGGCAGTATTCCAAAAGTTTTGGAATTCATGGGGAACACCAGCAAGGAGTCTGCACAGTTGCTTTATAGCTTGTTGAAAAGGTCCACCAAGTTATATTGGTTAATTAGCATGTAATTCAGCTGCTTATGCTGTAATTAGCATGCTGTGGTGTTTACCTTGTTTGTGTTGGGGTGCGTGCCTCTACACAGCACTTGCTAAATCTAAAACTTGCTGCAGCCCTGGGCACATTGCACTGTGATGCTGACACAGTGAAAAATGACTGTGTTGACTTTACTGAATCCCCCAGAGAAAGAAGATGCAAAACATTGAGCATTTATTTGTATGTCCAAGATTAACCTGCTCTTCTAAGATAATTTACAACCTTCTTAGCTCTGCAGTATAGTAAGAGGTAGTTAGTTAGTTAATAAGTTTGTGACATTACTTGCACCAAAAAAAGATTCTTTATAGCTCTAGGAGTACTAAAAGTATAAATTTATATTCATATAATACAAAATAATGTGAAAGTAAAACAACACATTAAATTAATAGTAACACAAAGGTAATAAAAACTGAGAGATCTAAATTAATTAAAAAATTAAATATAAATTATTGTACTACAGCTTTACAAATACATTAAAATTTGCTAGTGCATTTTTTTGTTTGAAATGTTCAAATTTTGCATAAGTTTGACATATGCTTTGTTGATAGTTATTTTAACTTTAATATGAATGCATATTGTGTTCATAGGTTCATAGGTTCATACTAGGCTATCTGCCCAAGGACATTTATAAGCCTAGCCCATAGTTATGTGGCTTTCGCCACCCCTTTAGTTTGAATAAAAACTATGCCTATCATTTTTCTGTGCCTCTGTCAAGCAGTGACACTGAAGTAATCCCTGGGGTATATCTGCGATCTCCCATCCATTGGTCAAGATTCCTCTTGAACAAGGCCAGCGAGGTGCTCTGCCTCACATGTACCGGGATTTTGTTCCACAGCATAGGGAGTCTCTGGGTGATGAATCTGTCCCTCCAGCATGTTCTATTTATAACCGTGTCAAGGTTTAAGTCTCCCGCCCTTGTGGTTCTGAGGGATCTAGATTTTTTGAGGTGAAGCATATTCATCAAATCTGGGTTTGACATGGCCTTATGTCAGGCACAGGTCACCTCTGAGCAAGCGGTATGAGACTGAATAGAGCTGGAGTTCTTTCAGTCGGGCAGCATAAGACATATTTTTGAGACCCTTTATCCTTTTGGTGAGGAACTTTTGGGGCCTTTCAAGCTGCAGCAGGTGTCTGGTCAGATACATTCCAAATGGGGCATTGTACTCAATCATAGGTCTAATGAGTGATGAGTACAGGGGGACGATGACCTCCCTTGATCTAGATGTGAATCCCTTCATGATCAGGTGGGCGATATAGAAGGTTTTCCTAACTACTTTAGCAACATGAGTGTCAAATGAAAGGCTACTGTCAACTTGGGTCCCCAGATCCCTGATGACTTTTCTGTGCTCAGTGGATTGCCACCTATATGGTAGCTAGGGGTAACCTTGTTTTTCCGAAGGGTATGACTATGCATTTCTTGGCGTTTAACTTCAGGCCATGGCTCTGGCACCAGTTATCTGTTTCTGTGAGGCCCTTCTGGAGGATATCTGTGTCAGATGTGTTTTCGACTATAGCGCCCAGTTTGCAGTCATCTGCAAACTTTGTCAGCCATAACACTCCTGTGTTTGCTTGTACTTCAGAAAAGTAGATGCCGAACAAGAGTGGACCCAGGACTGAGCCCTGTGGGACACCACTTGTGACAGGCTTTGAGTCTGACATGGCTCCAGCAACTCTGACCCTGTGGGTTCTGTCACTTAGCCAGTTTGCAACCCATCTTGTGATGTATGGGTTTACATTCAAGCTGATGAGTTTTTCAATGATACCTGAGTGGGGTATTGTGCTGAAGGCCTTTGCCAGGTCGAGGTAGGCTGTATGGACTGCCTTTCCCTCATCAATGGCCTTGGTGACTGTCTCGAAAAAGTCAACCAAGTTTAAGAGGCAGGATATGCCTTTGACAAAGCCAAACTGGGTTGGATCCAAAGTCTGCAAGTTCCCTATGTCTTTATTTATGAGTTCCATTATGATCCTCTCCATGGCTTTGCAGATAAGGCTTGTCAAGCTAATGGGGCGGTAATTTCCAGGGTCTGTGGAGGCACCGCCCTTATGAAGTGGGACCACAGTCGCCGTGCGCCACTCCTTGGGTACGTATCCTGAGGTGAGGCTAAGATTAAACAGCTGTCCTAACTGTGGGTTTAATTCCTCGTTGAGTTCATGAAGCACACAGCCGGGGACACCATCCGGTCCCATGGATGCTGTGTTTTTTGCCTTAGTGAGGGCAGTTCTCACCTGGGCGTTGGAGATGTTTGGGGGGCTACAATCCTCTGGAATAAATATCTCTCCTTTTGGGGGGGAGGGGGGGGAGAAGTTTGCACCGAACCTGTTTGCAAGTATGTTAGCAATGTGTGTAGGTTCAGTAATTTTCACATCATTTTGAACTAATTCTGAGCATATCTGGGAGTTTCCTCCTAGGTTTCTAACATAGCTAAAGAAGGCCTTATGATTGTCTTTAGAGTCCTTGGCGATTTTTCTCTCAAAATTTGCCTTGGATGATTTTATGAGAGCTCTTAGTTTTTTACTTATAATGATCAAAGGTGTCTTACCTTTCAAGGATTTTGCTCTATCTTGTAGTAGCTTCCTCCTTTTGTTGTAGAGCTTGTTTATGGCTGGGGTCCACCAGACTGGACGCTTGCCTTTGGTACAGAGAGTCTTAGTTTTGTTTGGGATTGCCTGATCCATGCAGTCCTGTAGGTGCTGGTAGAAGGCATTTGTAAGTGATTCAGCGGTTTGAGTAATGTTTACCACTGGCTCAGGGGCCTTAAAGGAGACCACACTAGTTTTTAGAAGTGTGAAATCGGCTTTTGAGAAGTTTTTCACTGTGGTCTTTTTGTTTCAGGTGGGGCGGATGAGGACCTCCAGCGAGATTAGTTTATGATCTGATCTCACCAGTGAGGGGTATACTTCGGTGTTGAACATTTTGATCCCATGTTCGTGATGATGAGATCAAGTATGTTTTCTCCTCTTGTGGGGATGGTGACTAGTTGTTCCATGGCATTTGAGTTTATGAACTCCAGGAATCTTTGGGTTAGAGTGTTCGGGCTTGAGTAGTGTTCCCAGTCTATATTAGGGTAGTTGAAGTCACCTAGTATGATGGTGTTTGGAGATACATTTATCCCTCCAATGTTTTCAGGAAGGCCATGTGAGGTTCCTGAGTTTGAGAGGGTGGCCTGTAACATGCTACAAATTGCAGAGCAGTCTTGCCTATGGTTAATTGCACCTGGATGGTCTCCGATGCATCGTGCGTTGCCACCAACCTTGAGGTGTGGGTGTCCTTTATGAATATGGACACCCCTCTCCTTTCTTGGTGTTGTCCGGATTTTGGGTCGAACGCATGATATGAGGTGAAACCTGTTAGTGCTGGGGTGCTCTCAGGAGCCTTGAACCAGGTTTCTGTCACAGCACAGACATCGATGTTCTCCATATTGAGAAGGGCCTCAGTGCGTGCATCTTGAGAGTGAGACTTCTGGCATTGAGCAGCATTACCGTTAGTTTTTTCCTTTTGGTGTTCTAGGGTGGTAGGTTTAGAATTTGAGCCTTGCCTAAAAAGGCACTATGGGGTGGCAAGAGCCTTTGCCAATATCCGAAGCCCAGGGTGACAGGTGCAAGCTGTCCCTTGCGAAGCAGCGTGGCTTGTCCAGCATGTCATCCCAGGCAGACAGACATTGGATCCCCTTTGAATGACACCAGAATTTAAGCCAATTATTAAAGCTGATCATCTTATCACTGTATTGTGGCATCATTCTAGGTGAAGGTAGGATACTGCTCAAGGTCAGGGTCATACCTGCCTGGGCTACATAATCAGAGAGCTCCTCGATGTCCCTTTTCATGTAGTCCAAGGAGGTACATCTCAGGTCGTTGACACCAGCGTGGACAATGACTGAGTTGTACTTGTACCTGCTGTTGAGAGACCTGAGTGCTTGCGTTATGTGGTGGATTCTAGCGCCCGACAGGCAGCTTACTGTGACCTTCTCCTTACTCAGTCTGGTGAGCGGGACGTCAGTGTGTCTGACTATGGAATCACCAATGACAAGTGTGTCTGGCATTTTGTTTGGCCTTAAGGGCTGTGACTGTTTGACACTCTGACTGTGTAGTCTATGTGTTGCATGTGTTGGGTCGTGAGGTGGTAGTTGTTTGGGTGTCTGCTTTGGTGGCCTCTGCTGTTTTGGTAAATTTTTGATCAGAGCCTCCAGTATGTCTTTGTGTGAGTATGTGTATGATTTGAAGTTGTGATGGTACCATGTGTGACTGGGTATGTATTGTGTGTGGTTACCTTCTCCTCCTGTCTGGTCTTGCCAGTCCTATGTTGAGAGAGCTCAGCCTCCAGTTTGGCCGTATAGTTGCATCTCTCGCATGTATTTGTGTTTTGTGGGAGAAGAAGAGGATTGTCTGTGTACATGAGGCAATTGTAACATTGCCTCAATATTCCCAGGTTCACCAGTTGAGCTGGAGAGGACACTAGCAACTGATCCCTCGACATACTAGAAGCAGTAGATAAAGAGACTTTCAAAGGACTCCGGGGAAGTGGGTTTTAGGCTGGTGGGGTACTATCTATAATAAGAGTGCTTTATCAAGGTGCAAGTACTGTATGAGTAAGTGCTAGGCTTTACAGATAGAGAATAGTCTACATGGGAATCAAGTAGAGATGAACTTTTCAGTTATAGGATATGCTGGTTAGATCAGCAGTACAGCTCGAAGAAGGTAGTTCTAAGGGAAAATTTGAAGAGTGGAATTTAGATGGCCCGAATAGTTTAACCTTGTTTAACCGCTGCTGCTCTTGTGTGCAACAGTGGCAATTCCGCGCTAACGCGCGTTTAGCATGTTTTATAGCAGGGGGCTGAAGGGAGCTAGGAATTGGCCCAAAACGACCAATGGACTACTAGTTTCTGGCTGAAACTTCACCAAATCGGACAAAAAGGCCGCTCAGTGCTTCCCACTCCCACTGGTAAGCAAAGAAACTTCCCTCCTTCCTAATAAGGCAATGGATCAGTAACAGGAACTAAAAACAAAGCCCAGGGATCAGCAACTCTGAAACTGGACTACTCTAGTTCAGTAAGGCAGGAAAACAAGAGATTTTTTTGTTTTATTACAGAGATAAGGAAAAAAACAGACAGTAAATGCTATAAATGCTGTAAATCGGCTAGCGCACTTTAGTGTGTAGCCTACAGAAACAATTTGCAACAATTAGTAACTTAAATAGTTACTATTAATGTTTTAATATTTGTATATTACTAAATCAGTACCTTAATATCTTTTATGTATTTATATACTGTAATCTGCTTTATTTCATATAGGTTTTATAATTTTTCTTGACCCTCATTTAAAACTTGCACATCTTAGTTTTATCTGTATTGTAAACTGCTTTGTGATAAAGTGCAGTAATATAAACTGAGATGGTTTGGTATTTCCAACTCACACTGATCTTCATAAGGGTAAGACATAATTTACAGGACTCTGGCTTTTCTGGAAAAAACGTTAAACTTGTCATTTTTTTAATTGAAATCCTTAAATTCTTTGGCTTTAACAATTCAATAGGGAGTAGTTTCATTTTACAAATAGTGAAGTCTTCAGTAGATGTAAGGCACATTTTGACTACAAAAACAGATACAATTTTATCAATAAGACCCATGCTTTTTCCTTATCAGATAAAGAACATCTGGGCATAAGGTATAACTTCTAGTGAAAACTGTATTACCAGTGAAGACAAAAGACTGGTAATATAGATCAAACATATACGTTCCTATTATTTTTTCCTAGGATGGCAACAGAGCTAAAATCTTGCTTGAATGTAAATGTATCATTAGACTTATGGATTTTGCACTATTTTCAAAATTGAAAAGATAAAATTATTTATTTATTTTTTTAGCACTTCCTTTTATTGCAAGGGGCCACTTTGTCTAAACACTTATGTAATATAAACTCCAATGTAATAACTCCATGGCTCTGCTTTTTATACAGAAAATGCAAACAGCAAGTCCTTACCTGCACATGTCACTAATTTTTGATGCACTCCTGTAATGAGACTGACTACAGCCTCTTGGAGTCTAACTTGCACAACTAAAGGGATGCATTACCTCTGTGATATGTCCTCCCATAAAATCATTCCCTCTGTGAACAGCAGCCCCAGGCTTATCAATAGCCCTTGTCAATTACAATTACTACACCATCAACATGTATAATTAGCCCAGCACTAGTTACACAGTCAAATGACAAGAACTTGGCAATTGTGCTGTTATAATACATATAGCATTGTTTTTCTTTGCCTCTTTTGGTTTAGTTTATGTTTCCTCTCAGCTTTCTGTGTACATAGAATAGAAGAGAACCCTTGCTATCGGTTAAAATGCATTCATATCATCTATCTATTTTCTTGCAGTTACTGCATATCTTGCATGCCACTTCTCACCATAATAGCATTAGACCATTTACAAAGACAAAAGTTAATATAAACCTATATAGGTCCATAGGCAAGTACTAGACTAGCTGTACTTGTGGGCCATTTTAAGCCTAGGCATTTTCCTTTTTTGTGCTTGAAATAACCTATCCCTTTTGTTTACAGATTGACCTTACCCATCCCATGGTAGATAATTATATTTTATACTTAATAAGAATAGCTAGGATCATACCATAGATCATTTGAAAAAAATCATGTATGGGATAAAGCATTTAGGAAGTGCCTCTGACCATTAGTAGCACAGGGGGTCATTCCTGGGATAAATTTTCTGTTTCCTATCCATAGATCTAAGTTGCTCTGGAAAATGGACAGGGCTGACCTTTGTTTTATTTATATGTACCATCCATCAGAAATAAACACACCTTTCCTACCGCTCAATCCTAATGAGGACAATCACTTTATCTCTGGTCCAACAGCATAAGTTAATCTCTTTGATTCAGTTGATGAATGCTAGAATACATCAGACAGACTAACACTGATGTGATACCATGTCTGCTAACACCTGAAACAAACTGCCATTGAAGCAAAAGTGAACTTCCCACCACAACTCTGATGCTTCTGTTATTATGCAGCTTGTCTTAAGACCTGGAGTCACTGGCAGTGAAATTCAACTTCCCCAGAGTTCAACGTAGTCAGTGAAAGTAGACAACTAAAATGGGATGATTCTACGTCTTTGATGAAAAAAAAAAAACAATATATAGTGTTTCCTCTTGGAGTTCCATCTCCAATACATAATTAATAGGATTTATGTCCTACTCTCAGTACATACAAGCAAATCAAAATTTGCATTTCACAGAGCTCACTTAATGGTACATTTGAAGGTTGAATTTATTGAACTACAGGTAGCATTGTAAATTAATTTGTGATCATGAGAAACGTCAACATTAATTGGACATTCACAGCATGGACATTTTTGCATTCCACTACAAAATTTTCTGAAATGGCACAATTAGGTACTCTACCTACTGGAACAGTCAAAACCTAAAGCAGACAATAAATGCTTAAAGGAATCTTCACATCTGTACCTAAACGTATTGCAAGTGGTGGAATTGTAATAGAACAGTGTCCCCCTTACATTGCTTGCTGTTTGGAATTAGGTTACACTTATTAAAGCATACTATTATTCTATCCCCAGAAACCCCAGGACATTTGGATGCAAATACATTTAGCTGTGGATTCACGAAGCCTCCGTGTAAGAGTTATAACTCTTACACGGAGGCTGCAGTTAAACGGAGTGATGTCAGCATGCTTTGCATATTCATGAGAGCATGCTGAATCGCACCTAAGTCTAACACGGTCCGTGTAAGACAGTAGGTGGTGTGTCCGTAGGCTGAGCCCTGCAAGCGGACACGCCCCCAGAAGTGTAAAAGTGCCCAAAGTAAACACCCACAACAGAGTCCACGGAAATGTGAATAAACACAACACAACACATGCCCCCACAGACTATGAACATAAAATATATATAAATGAACATGTCATATTTTTTTTTAAAATGTAAAGATGTTTAACCGTGAGTGCGCTCGTTTGCGCGGGCGTGCCCGTAGTTAGCAGTCAGTGGGAAAGCATATAAGAACTAAATATGCAAAATAAGCCAGGAAGCAATAGCGTAGTGGTAGAAATGTTGGCTGAAGAGCAGGCATTCATGGTCCGAGCCCCCACAACACCAATTTTTTTTTTTTTCAAAATAAGCAGGAAACAAGTCCCTGACAAATATCTACACATAAAACCCCAATATATGTAAAATGTAATGAAATAGCCCATTTATATTGAAGACATGTGAGGTAACAAAAGAAAAAAAAATGCCAGATGTGCTCATAGCTGAGCTACAGTTTAACAGAGTGAGTGCATGTGCCCGTAGATGAGCAGTGGTTTAACTGGTGCAAAATGAGTGCCCGTAGCTGAGCAGTGGTTTAACACGCTAAATCTATGTGCCCCTAAGTGAGTTGAGTGTAATATGCGTGCCAATAGCCAAATGAGGCTTAAACCAGCGTACCCCATTTGCGCGGAGCTGTGCACCGCGCAAACAAGCTAACCGACGGGCAACGTTGAGCAAGCCATATCAAAACTGCCTTTACACAGACACACCCCTCAGCATGTCTAGACAGTCATGAAAAATAAAAAGCAGTGGCCAGGTTCGAACCCAGGATACTATACACCATAGTCAAGGTACAGAACCACTAAGCCATGACAGCAATACCTGTAAATGCAATAATAGCTAATATATAGGAATGAATACAAACTAGAGCATGACAATGCAGGTTTACTGAAGTTGATACAATTCCAAAATGGCCAATCACAGATATGTGCTGGAAAAACAGACTATATAAGACCCATAGGCTGGAATACACAGCATAAACGATTGTAGAACTGACCTGCAGGCAGAATGACAGGAGTAGGAGAGGGTAGTCGCTTTCGAGCACAGAGTTGGGGTGTTGAGGAGTCCAGGTACATGGTCTGGCTCCTAGTCCATAATCATGAAGCCCAACTCATGCAGGGCCAGGTCCTCTGGGGAGCATACATGGCTGAGGCGTGGGACCAGTTGGCTCATGATCTCACCAGTGCCACAGGGATTCCAAGGACTGTTGAGCAGGTCCGTCACCACCATGCGGACCTGAAGAGACGCAAGCAGGACCAACTGAACCTTTGGATCCAGGAGGCCCGGCAAACACCCTACGCCCCACTACTGAGTAAGTAACATTTAATTATGTATGTAAGAAATTAAACTAGCTGATATTATGGAGATGTGTATTCCAATATTACTTCATTTATATTACAGCTGCAGGTGTCCGTTCTGCGAACTGCAGAGCCTATGGCAATAGGCTGGTGCGGTTGTGCCACCAGGCATGTCAGTAATCCACTACCAGTAACTGTAAAGAAATATAAAAGTATGACAGTCAGCAAAAAAGTGCAGTGTAGTCAGTAAGGAATAAAATCTGCAAGTAACAGTGTGAAAGTGTATGCAAGTATTGCTTGATTACAAAAGTGTGTTCCAGCCTGTAAGTTTAACCTAAACATGAAACTGCCCGACATATATTCTGAAATAAAAATGCCCTGCCTGTAAGAAAATAGTACACAACCTGCAGCAGGCTGAAAAGTGTAGCTGCAGAAGATGATGAAATCACATGTGTGAAATATATCCCTGTGGAAATACTGAAACATGGCAGAAGTGAGACTGCTGGAAAGGATTGTAATAACTACTGGTAAAACATGTCAATAAAGCCTAGAAGTACCATCCTGAATAGTAAAATGAAAGCAAGTGAGAGAGTGTGAGAAAGTGTCGTGAATCCAGCAATACATTAGTAATAACCCCTGAATGAAGTATACTGCAGTCAAGACAGAATGAAATGCATGTGAGATTCAAAACCAAACAGCAAAATCTGTTCAAAGTGTTGCTGCATCTGGAATGTGTATCCCAAAATCAGGATATGTTGCTCTCAATCTGCAATATGCAGATAGGATGTTTGTCTGATATACCAAACATCCACACTTGTCTACAGCTATATAAAGCAAATGTAGCAGGATGATGTAGCTGAACAAAGCTAGATATGAATGTGTTTGAAGAACCATAAAATGTATATTGATGTTGCAGTAACAGTCCTATCACCAAGTTGAAATAGTTATCATATAGGAAACTGTAGTTAGAACAGTAGTGTGTATATAACTGTAGCTATTAGAAATGTACAGCATATGTATTGTTATTCGAAGGTGTTAATATTACTTTCTTCACCCCACCCTATAACCACATATAACCCATTCCACGTGAAAATGGTATGTGCAATCACAATTAACTCCCCTGGACGTTTGTCCTGTTGGGTCATATATATTTGCATGTCTGTTGATGCATCTGCCCTGTTCATACATCCACACCTGATGGCCTGTTGCCATCAATTAACCCTGCATGTTGTTGGACTGTGTATTTCTGTTCAAATTATGCATGTGTTATGCACGCTGTTCAATGGTGTGAATATCTGGGTGTTTGGTTAATGGGAATACTAATGCATGCTGTTACAACTAATTGTGAATGGTATTATATGTCACTAACCCAAACTGTCATGACATAATGCAAAACATAGTACAACAGGGAAGGCGGGTTCCAGTGGACCCACCTCTCCCACCTCAGCTGGCGAGTGCACCTGGCACTAGTGCCGAGTCTGGACCCTCCTCCGGTGGCCCTGTGCCACCTGCGGGTGGAAGCACTGCAGGGGATGGGGCTTACCCCCCCTCTGCAAGTGTGGCCAGAGGAGAACCACCACTCACCCTCCATAGCGTCCGGACTGTGGTGCGTAGGGAGATTCGAGACTCTGTTCTCGAGCCCCTATGGCAGCTCGAGGCACGGGTGGCACAACTAATGGGCATGCCTGTTGCCCCGCCTACACAGTCCCCAGCACAGCCCCATCCTGGGCAGTGAAGGAACAGTGGCAACTGCCTATGGGTGGGGATATCAGTTCCACTGTTGCCATCTGTGGGCTCATGGGCTCTGGATATCCATACCTCCGTCCCCGTCAATTGCGTAACCCCCCCACACGTGTCATACACCGCCCCTGTATGCGTCTTGTTTGTCTTGTCTGTTTACCTACCCAACCTACCTCCCCAGCTGTACCGACTTCCTTCACCTGAAATACCACTCTCACCTGAAAAAAAAAAAAGGGCACTCTGTACCCACAAAAAAATTACGCCCCATACATAGCTGCCCATTCCGCACACATGTCTACTGGATATGGAACCTATCAATTACAGTTGGCTGTACAAGTATTATTGTTGTCCTGACACCTCTCTCAGGGGGGGAAGGTTTCAAATGTCACACCAAATTACATACATATGCACAGCTGTTGCTGATGAAGAAATGGGCAGCTATGGGCCTTACCTACATCCCTCCTGCACATCCCAAGCTTGTTTCCCTACTGTCTTACCCTCTTTGTGAACCCTTTTTCACCACTTTCCTGTCTCCACATTTTCTTTTCTTTCAAAGAAAATAGTGCGGGTGTGCGCAAGAGTAAGCACGTTTAAGCGGTTGTAAGCGGGTGTCTTGTGAGCTAACCGCCAGTGCGCATGCATGAGCTCCGCACAAACCAGCGCTAACCCGGTTACAACTGCTTAAAAGTGCCTTAGTCACTTTGATTGACAGGTCCTGTACTCAGTTCAAAAGCAAAATAAAATCCCACTGGGAGTCCCGAACCCAGGACCTTGGAAACAGTAGTCTGCATGACTTACCACTAAGCCATGACTCTTATACAAGAACATTGTGCTAAAGTAAATATATCATGTAATAGTAGGAATGAATGTAAAGGGAATATAGATGTGTAGTACACAAAGCATGCCATTTAGAATTACTATCAAAACTAGTGGATTTCCATAATAGTAGTGTGTGAACAGAAACAGCCATGCTAGTTGGAAGCTAGTAGGCAATAATGTCACTATAGCACCTTGCAAGCCACACACATACTCACAGCAGGATAAGCACTGCCCATACCCCACAACCTCTTACAGGAACACATCTGGACCAAGTAATAAAACATGTGGAGCAAAGGCCCAAAACCAGGGACACATTACAAATAATGTTACAACAAACGCAGACAGTTCAGAGAGTAACAGGGTCTGCACTTTGTGGGATGTTTGGAAGGGTATGCAGTCTGAAACTTGAATGTTTGTCACCATATTCTGACTTGAGCCCAGAGTGACTTGCCGGAAAAAGGTGTGCATGAGATATTGACCAAAATATGAGGCAGAAATGTGGACAACCTGCAAATATCTGTACACATGACGGGTCTGACACCACCATATTTGAATAGTTAAGAGCCTAGACATAGCAACAGTGAATGACTTACAGGGATGCCCCACAGACCCCATGTGAAATGTACAAACAGTAGGCAGAAAGGTGTAACACATGCAATGGTAACTATGGAGTCCTGAAAGTATTCATCACTTACATGGCAGAAAAAGTGTAGTAATACATATGCTCATGCTAACCCACAGTCACAACTGCAGCATACCAGACATTTTAATGGGTGTACCCCACTGATATGTTCCATTCCATGAGGCACATAACAGATGAACCTGAAAGTCTCTGGGGCCTGCCCAGCAGCATACTCAAATACCCTAATAGATGTCAAGGCCCACACCATGGCCAGACCACAATGCATGCTGTAACACCCTAGCAGATATAGCAAGCATTCCAAGGTGTGAATGTACATGGAAAATAGGAAAGCTACAGCAGCACACTACAGTCAAGACACCTAGCAGGCATACAAGTAGTGACTGTAAAGGGCAACTATTGAAGCCTTAGCAACAAAGTGCAAGCAAAAGTGAAAGGAAAGCACACACACACACATTAACAGTAGTAGTAGTTGTAGGTGTCAGTGTATATACACAGTTAGTACAGGAAACTGGAGAAATGAATGGAGGAATGTTAATCTACAACACACCTGGAAATATGAGAGAGATACCAACCTTTACACTCACAGAACATTGTCCACAGCATAACAGCATGGTCCCTGCCCTTAAAATCTGAAAGGGCTATGCCTATCTCACATACCTTTTTATAGCACTGTTCTGAAATCACAGTGAGAACTGCAATCAGTACACAACTGGCTGCATGCAATTAGCAAATGCTGGCTAACAACTGGTGCAGAGGCCATCACATGGGCATATGCAGATACCTACAAAAGTATGCTGTAATCCCAGTTCACACATGCAATACTTTCATTGCACCCTGAGAAGGACGTGAGAGACAGACAGAGAGAGAGAGAGAGAGAGAGAGAGAGAGGGACAGAGACAGAGACAGAGACAGAGACAGAGAAAACTGCAATTAAGCAGACACAAACAAATTGTTCAGCAACAGCTACCTGAAAGCTGACAACTGGGAAGTGGAGCAGCAGGATAGAGAACCAGACGGAAACACAAGCAGCTGTGACAAACACAGGTAATGTAAAGTAATACTATAAAGGTCTACATACTGTGAACCCTCCATATGTGTCATTGGTCTGTATCCATATGTATATGAAGATGTGTAAAGGGCAGGGGACATACAGCAACTATCAGTGAAGGCTGTACATACATTTGTATGTGAGAGCATCTATGTGCACATATCAATGTTGGTTGATTGTAGGTTGTAGTGCCATGTACAAAGTAGGTTTCACAGCTATGTATGTTTAGCAGTATGTTAGTGTGTGTATACAGTATGGTAGACAAATATGTTGATATACCTGTCTAACATATGGATACATATGTATGTCAACATATGTATGTGTGTATATATATATATATATATATATATATATATATATATATATATATATATATATATATATAATATGCATATATGTATACATACATAGAGAGAGAGATGTAGGAATACATAGACAGATGTAGATAGAATATTGTACAAACATATCTATGTAATGCACACATACAGATATAGATATATGTAGGTACATATACATAGACAGACTGATCTGACTACCTACAGGTATGACTGTATATGACGACCTGCAACACAGCCTGTCCCACCCCTCTGTCACTCACACCCCTCTGTGCCCCCTCCACATCTATAGCACTATATGTACAACAATATATATGTGTGCATATGTATATATATATATATATATATATATATATATATATATATATATATATATATATATATATATATATAGATAGATATATCTATATACATATATATATATATATATATATATATATATATATATATATATATATATATATATATATATATATATATATATAGAGAGAGAGAGAGAGAGAGATGTATATAAATTCTGAGTGAGGCACATGTGTACAGATGTATTGCAACAGGTGCCTGGTGACAAAGGCATGGAGTGAACACCAGTGTCAAAACCAGAGTACCATACCACATTCCAGATCACCTACACCAGTAACCACCAGATATGTGATTGGCTGCCCACCACTGCATGTGTCAGGGGTGAACATGGTCATAAATGTGTACAATAGTGGCCCCAATGATATTCACAGTGGCACACTATCCCTGGAATACCTGCACATGGTATGTGTCAGCGGACATGGTGTGTCAGCTATGGACATGTAGGTCGGTGTACCCCTCCACACCACATAATGAATGCCATGGTATGGACCTCACATGACAGCTACAGATATGGAGAAGGACACAGTGACATGTACAACACTGTGACAATGCACTCAAACACATTACCAATGCACAGTGACTGACAACACCACAGAGTACACATATGCTACCCACATAGAGGTTACCACTCCCGGATTTACATATGTAAGTCACACCCATGACAGATGTCCAACAACCATAGTAACACCTCACACCATCCACAACCTAAATGTCTGCTGTGTGTCTGTGCCACTGCAATAGAGTGCACATGTGGAGGTAAGAGTTCCTACCCACAGATAAGACATACCCTGCAATAAACCACACAGTGTTAAGAAGCAAGACTCCCCATGAGTACATGTCACACATACCCCTGCTGAATGTTAGTCAGATAGGTAATATGCCATATGAGTCACCCTGTGTAACTGTGTGACAGCAGCAGGTACCATCAAACCACATGTGTCACAATGGTCAGGGTAGCAGAACAGTATGCTGCTGTAGTCCCAGGGGCAATAGCATATTGTATAGTATTGTATTGTAACGTAATGTATTGTGTTGTATTGTATTGGTATGTTGAGGTGCCTCCTTCGTGGAGTGGAACCACTGCTGCTGTGCGCCAGTGTACAGGTACATATCCTGTAGTCAGGCTAGTGTTACATAGCACTTCTATATGTGTGTTTAGCTCCTGTCAGAGTTTATGTAGCATGCAACTGGGGATACCATCAGGTCCCATTGATGTTGTGTATTCTGCTGTCCTGAGGTTGGCTCTCACCTGGACATCTGTGATGACAGGGAGGTTACAGTCAGCTGGGATAACTATGTCTTATTTTGGGGGAGAGGGCGGGGTGACACCTGCACTGAACCTGTCTGCCACAATGTTGTCGATATCTGTGGTGTCAGTGAAATATTTGTTGTTGTGTACTAACTATGGGCATAGAGGATGGATCCTGACCAGGTTGCTAACATAACTGAAGAAGGCCTTCTGGTTATCTGTAGTGTCCCTCTTGATTTCCCTCTCAAAGTTGCCCATGGATTTTGTATGATGGAAAATAGATCCTTACTAGTGCTGCTCAGACATGCCCTCCCTTTATGGAATTATGCTCTGTCTTGCAGTAGCTTCCATCTTCTGTAATACAATCTGTCTATGGCTGGGGTCCACCAGACAGGATGCTGTCCCTTTGTGGAGAGTGTCTTGGTCATATATGGGATTGCATGATCCATGCATTCTCGGAGATGTCTGTAGAAAGCAATTGTGTAGGGGTCAGCATTGTGGGTTGTATCTGCCACTGGCACAGTGGGCTGAAAGGATACCATGTCACTGTTACAAAGTGTAAAGTTTGTATCTGTAATGTTATGCACTATAGTCGTTTGTGCTGGTGGTGGAGGTGGGATATGTATATCCAAGGCAATCAGTGTGTGATCAGCTCACAGTAGTTGATGATGTAGGCCATACAGTACCTAGATATAAACCCCCAGAGTGAGGAGGTGCTCTTGACCTGAATCAGTGTTCTGACTGCTGGGGTTTGGTAGTATGTCGTATGGAGTGTGCCTACTGTTGCACAGATGCTGGCTGAGCACTGATACCTGGCCATCTACAAGTGTATCCACCAATAGACAGACAGATGCTACATATGTGAAATATGTTGTATCATAACAGTCGAGTAGCATGTGTAGTATGTGTGCCAAATTCTGCTGACATATATTGCTGATACCAGGTTATTTTCTTTCTCAGGTACATGGCCCACCCGCGGAATCCCACCTACTCCACAGCTGAGGATGAGGAGATACACGAGAGCCTGGTGCGGGATTATGCAATATTCTTTTCCCACACCAGCCAGAATCAGCAGGAGAGGGCTGCACTGTGGCAAGACCTTGTCCATCAGGTAAATGACATAGGCACGCATAATAGGACATAAGAGCAGGTACGACATCACTGCAGTGATTTAATCAGACATGTCCATCAGCGTGCGTCAGATATCCACAGGCAACAGGTCATCACAGGTGGTGGGGTGGCTACACATCCCCCACTCACCAGACTGGAGGGACTACTCATGAGTGTAGTGGCTCCAGTCCGCTAGCAACAACAACAGCAGCAGACATGCATTATGATGGAGGCTGGAGCCACGCAGCAGCAAGACAGTGAACGTGCAGGTAATATGTCATATGTATAGTTGACTGTTGTGTACACTGGTAGTTAATGCATGTGTGAGGTGTGTCCTTGGTTTGTAGCTGTCACCATAGTATTTAATGTGCAAGTGTGATATCCTCAATATTAGCAGCTGACCTGTGAAAGGCTACTGTTGTACTACTGACCTGTATCATACTCAGTAACAATGGCACAGTTGTGCCCACTGACATTAGTTTCTTCACGTCTGCAGGACCCTCTCGTATAACAGCAATGCAGCCTATCCATGCTGGTGAGTGTGTATTAACAATTCCTGTAATAGTGTTGATAGTAATAGTAATATTTGGCTCACTTAGTAGTGCTCTTTGTATGCATGTAGGTGTGTCTGTGTCTGTGTGTTGATATCACGCATACAGAGTACTGTACAATTGTGTGAAACTGTGTGCATGTGTGCATGTGTGCATGTGTGCACGCGTGCATGTGTGCATGTGTGCATGTGTGCATGTGTGCACCTGTGCATGTGTGCACGTGTGCACGTGTGCATGTGTGCATGTGTGCACCTGTGCATGTGTGCATGTGTGCGTCTGTGCATGTGTGCATGTGTGCACCTGTGCATGTGTGCATGTGTGCATGTGTGCATGTGTGCATCACTGGTAATGTGTAGACATTGTAAACTGTGTTTCCTGTTTCCCTCCCACAGGTTCTGTTGCTGCTCTGGTGTCATGTAGCAGGGAACCTGAATCAGGTGCCATGAGTACTGATAATGATGACATCTGTGTAATGGCACAGGAAAGTATGCCAGGGTCTGCCATTGGTCAGCCATTTGACAGTACACAGCTGTCGACCCCATCAATGCACACAGTTATCCTGCCAATACACCCTTTGTCACCAATATCCCTAGGTGATGGACAGCATACAGTGGGCATTGACCAGGGTAATGTGGTATCTGTGGCACATGCCTCCCCACACAGCAGCCATGGGCATGGCCCAAAGATGGTACCACACAGACAGATGTCCAGGGGTTCTCGTGGGAGCATCCGTGGGCGTACTGCCCCTGTCAGACGTGCCCACAGAGGTCTTACAACCTCAGCTATGTTTCGGGCTGTCATGCAGGCACAGTCACGTATGGAACGGTACACCAGACAGGGTCTGAGGGAGCTGACAGCATGTCGCACAGCCATGACTGACAGTATGCGTGACATTGCGGCTGCCATCCGTGATTTCACCGATGTCATAGACAGACGCTGTGGGGACATATTAGACCGGTTCCACAACTACATGTCCATGAGCCAGGGTGATGGTGGGCGGTTGAGGCATCGACGTGGCCGTATGCCAGCAACAGCAGCAGCTGGCAGTCGTCACGGATGACAACAGAGCCACGGCCACCCCCATGGTGCCAGCAGCAGCCCCAGCAATGCTGGGTCTGTGCTGTCATCAGACCGCCCCAGGAGACCACGTGCACGTGGCTCTGGCCAGGCCCGACAGGGATCTGTGTCCAGTCAACAAACACCTGCTTCTGATGACAGTACCCAGTCTGGGTTGGTGCTGGATACGGTCCGTAGCACCCCTGCAAGGCACAGGTACCGTGTCCATGGCCAGAGACACTGATCTGTATGACCTGGCAGGTGCAGTCTGTGGCTGCCCACAAACACCAGTATATGGCAGCCATGAGGTGGAACTGTGTGCATCCATACACACATGCGAATTGACAACACCTACGGCTACCGCATACACACACACTGCATCAACATTGCCCCACCTTCTACTGCTGTCCCTCACCAACACACATACACATACATGTCAATTGGTGGTATCGGTGGCTGACTCAGGCATACCAAGTTCACACCCTGTGCATATGATGAAACTGTGCCACCTCCTGCAATCTGTAACAACTGTGCAGGTACAGGTTAACATGTTGCTGATGCACAGGGTGACCACATAGATGTGTAGTAATAGTATCATGTTGTTAACAGTACTGTGTGCTGAATTAATTGTGGGTATATCACAGCATGCCTGATGCAGTAAGTGTGTGATTATCATGTCCTGTTGTCTACACCCATGGTAAGTACCATAGTGTATCATCTGCACATGTTGGCATACTGGTGGTAATGATGTCAACAGAAGGCTACATACATAGGTAGCACAGGGGATAAGGTAATGAATGTAGTAATACACAATGATGGACATGTAAATTGCAAGTGGCATGTTGCCCACACTGGACTCTGCAATGCAGATGTTTGAGGATGTTGATATGTGTGCAGTACTACACGACTGGTACAGGACACACAGGAGCACCCTAGCACTGCATGCTCACATCTCATACCATGCTAGACAGCCCCAACACACATAACTAACTGTCACAGGAGGGAGAGTCCCCATATATGTCAGGGATACTGTGGTGGCAGGCCAGGTAGCATACATCCTACTAAGTATGGAACCACTGAGTGAAGGCTCAGTGTCTGTTATTTGACATGTGTGTTACTGCAGGTATGAGCACATGGGTTTCCATCCAGTTATTGTACATCCTGACAGTACATGGTCTGTACACTTGTGTGCACTGAGACTGGACCCTAGCCATCTGACCTGTGTATTTCCATGTACATGTGCATAGTGCCTGCATATTTGCAGTGTTACCTACTGGAACTGGTACAGCTTGTTTGTTGTACAATGAACTACATGCAGCCCTGTTTACTGTAGCTTTGTTTGCATGCATGTTTGCTTGCAATTACCCTGGAATACTGATCACACCTGCAATGCATAGTTATAGAGCTTCTGTGGACTCCTATGCCATCTGCATAGCTTACTATATGTATGTCCATGTCCCACTTGACAGGATGTCACTGTTTGTCCTGTTCACATGTACATTGCCTGTGATACAGTGCATATGACTTACCTGACATGTGTCCACGTGAGCAGTCATATATGCTACTGCTAACTAATCACAGGCACTACACCTTCACATATTCATCTTCTGTTGAACTACCTGATTCGCTAGGGACGGCCTGCACCTGTCACCCCTGGGCTTTCAGATATTGGCAAAGGCTCTTGCTATCCCGATAGTGCCTATGTTAGGCAAGGCTCAAATGACAAACCCACCTTCACAGGTATCACAAGGGATAAGAAACTAAGAGTAATGCTACCCAAAGCCAGAAGTCTAAACCTCCAGATGCATGCACCCAAAACACTCCTTGGCATGGAGAACATCGATATCTGTGCAGTAACAGATGCCTGGTTCAGGGCTATTGAGAGCACACCAGCACTACCAGGTTTAACCTGGTTGATTTCTTTGAAACAGTCACCAAGGCAATTGACGAGGGGAAGGTGGTTCACACAGCCTACCTGGACCTTGCAAAAGCCTTCACAACAATATCCCACTTGGGCATTCTAGAGAAGCTCACCAGCTTAAATATAAGCCCCTATGTCACTAGATGGATTGCACAGTGGCTCAAGGACAGAACCCACATGGTTAGAATTGCTGGAGCCATGCCAGACTCCAAACCAGTTACGAGTTGTGTCCCACAAGGCTCAGTCCTGGGACCTCTCTTGTTTGGTATATATTTATTGGAGGTACAGGCCAACATGGACGGACTGTGGCTTACCAAATATGCAGATGACTGCGAACTGGCCACCATAATCGACTCTCCAGCCGACACAAGCATCTTCCAAAGGGGCATCATAGAAACAGACAACTTGTGCCAGAGCCATGGCCTTCAGCTGAACAGTGTTTAGAAAGGGGAATGTGCATCCTGTAGTCTGTTCACCTAGTTGCTAAAAGGGACATTGTCCTCACACACACTAACCCCCCTCAGCCAAAAACACACACTTGCCATTCGTAGGATTCAAACCTCTATCTGACTATGTTATGACACTCGAGATGGACACATTAACAGAGTGTGCCATTCGTATTACTGGGAGGTTTTTCTTCTCTTGCTTTACTTATAGGGTGCTGACATCATCAGTGTTTAGAAAGGGAAATGTGCATCCTGTAGTCTGTTCTCCTAGTTGCCAAAACGGACATTTCCCTCACACACACACAAACCCCCCTCAGACAAACACACACACTTGCAGGATTCCAACCCCTACCTAACTATAGTAGGACACTTGAGATGGACACATTAACAGAGTGTGCTATTCACATTATTGGGAGGCTTTCCTTCTCTTGCTGTACTTATAGGGTGCTGACATCATCAGTGTTTAGAAAGGGAAATGTGCATCCTGTAGTCTGTTCACCTAGTTGCCAAAAGGGACATTGTCCTCACACACACAAACCCCCCTCATCCAAAAATGCACACTTGCCATTCGCAGGATTCAAACCCCTATCTGACTATGTTATGACACTCGAGACGGACACATTAGCAGAGTGTGCTATTTGCATTACTGAGAGGTTTTCTTTCTCTTGCTTTACTTATAGGGTGCTAACATCATCATTGTTTAGAAAGGGAAATGTGCATCCTGTAGTCTGTTCACCTAGTTGCCAAAAAGGACATTGTCCTCACACACACTAACCCCCCTCAGCCAAAAACACACACTTGCCATTTGCAGGATTCAAACCCCTATCTGACCATGTTATGACACTCGAGACAGACACATTAGCAGAGTGTGCTATTTGCATTACTGGGAGGTTTCCCTTCTCTTGCTTTACTTATAGGGTGCTGACATCATCAGTGTTTAGAAAGGGAAATGTGCATCCTGTAGTCTGTTCTCCTAGTTGCCAAAAGGGACATTTCTTTCACACACACTGAGTATTTGCAGGATTCAAACCCCTACCTAACTATGTTATGACACTTGAGACGGATGCATTAGCAGAGCACGCTATTCGCATTACAGGGAGGTTTTTCTTCTCCTGCTGTACTTATAGAGTGCTGACATCATCGTTGTTTAGATAGGGGAATGTGCATCCTGTAGTGTGTTTTCCCAGTTGCCAAAAAGGACATTTCTCTCCCACAGACTTACACACACCAACCCCACTCACACACACTGAGCATTTGCAGGATTCAAACCCCTATCTAACTATGTTATGACACTTGTGATGGACACATTAGTAGAATGCACTATTCGCATAACTGGGAGGTTTTCCTTCTCCTGCTATACTTATAGAGTGCTGACATCATCGGTGTTTAGAAAGGGGAATGTGCATCCTGTAGTGTGTTTTCCTAGTTGTCAAAAGGGACATTTCTCTCCCACTGACTTACACACACACCAACCCCACTCACACACACACACTGCGCATTTGCAGGATTCAAACCCCTACCTAACTATGGTATGACACTTTTGACAGATGCATTAGCGGAGCGCGCTATTTGCATTACTGGAAAGTTTCTTTTCTCCTGCTTTACTTATAGAGTGCTGACATCATCGGTGTTTAGAAAGGGGAATGCGCATCCTGTGGGGAGGCAGACACCAAGCACACTCTGGCTAAGCTGTCATTCCCTAGGGCAAACAGCCTAGTGTTGACCTCTACACCCATATGTTTAATTGTCAAATGCACATTATTTGTTGCTGATAGATTGTTTGCACATCTTTATTGCCATAGCATTCCCTGTTTGTATGAACAACTTGTGCATCTGTGGAAGATGTTTGCATATGGGAGGGATCCACTATATCACATATGTCTCTGTAGTCATTTAACTGTGTGCACTGGGCAGACTGCTGTAATGTGGTTGGTTCCTGGAATAACACATAGAAAATACCAGATATGTGTGTCCAACTGCTAAACTGAGATTTGGCCTAAGTGTGTGAGCATGCCCAGTTCAGCCTTCCCATGGCATGTTGTCTGACATATGTCTCACTTATCAAAGTGTGTGAGCATGCCCAGTGTGAGCATTCCATATGTTGGACTCTGCAGCCCACCACATTTGTGGATGAGTGTGAACTTCAACAAATATCACCTGTTTATGGTTGTGTGTTGTGTGTCATGTTGTGTAGTTACTGTACAACTGCTTTGTGTGTGAACACAACAGGATTATACTGTGCCTGCAGTGTTTGCATGGGATACTTTGCATACAGTTGTCAACATCCTTTCACACTGACCTAACACTGTAGTACTGTATAGTGTACTGGTAGTACTTTGACTGTGGTGGACAGTATCCTGGGCTTTAGTGCTATCACTGCTTTACATTTCAATAGTGGGCACAACAGCCTGGTTAGGGGCCAGTTGTGTACATCTGACCATGTTGCATTCTGTTCAGATATGAACTACTTAAACCAGGCTTGTCCAACATTGGTAGTGTATTCCACAACATAGGTGTACATTTGCAAACACTAGCGATGTGCCCTAGTCCATGTCTAATGCTAGTTGGAGAGTGTGTTTGTCCTTCAACACACATTGTAAGTGAAGTTTGCCATGACATATGTCATGGTTAGTATACTGTGCCTCTGTCTACCTGTGACATGACAGTGATACCCAGGATAAAGCTACCATCTCCAATCCACTCATCAAGATTCCTATTGAGGAAGATTGATAAGCGACTCTATGGGTAGCCTGTACTGGGGGTTCACTCATGGGTGGGGGTGGCTTCTGTGTTATGGATCATGCAGTACAGCTTGTCCTATGTAAGTCAGTGCTGGGGTTCAGGTCTCTCATGTGCATAGCTCACTTCCATTCAGATTGTACAAGGTGCAGCATGTTTATTGATACCAGCAACACAGGCAACACATGGCATCTGTGCAAGCTCTTTGATACTCCTGGTGAGGTACTGTTGGGGACTTTACGGTTGATGGAGGTGTTTGCTGAGGTACATCCCACAGGGACTATTGTAGTCAATTGTACCGCTGATGAAGGATGACTGCAGAGCCACAATGACCTCCCCTTATCTAGATCTGACAACCTTCATGATTAGGTGGGTATATGGTATGTTTCTGTAAACACTACAGCACATGTTTGTCCAATGCAGGATATCTATCACCTTGTGTCCCCAGGTCTCTCATTACATGTTAACTACATAATGGGTTAACACCTATGTGGTAATTGGTGGGCACTTACTGTATATCCACGGGGGTTGACTATACGTTTCTGCAATTAGCTTGCTGACATGGCTATGGCACCAGTTGTCTGTTTCTATGTGGCCCTTTTGTGGGATGCTTGTGTCAGCTGGTGGATCATATGTGGTGAGAAGTTTGTAGTCCTCTGCAAACATGTTCAGACACAGTCCTCCCATGTTTGCCTGTACCTATGGGACATATATACCAGACGAGGGAGATCCCAGGAACAAGCCTTGTGGGATGCCAGTTATATCTGGTTTGTAGTCTGACATGGCTGCAGCATGTCTGACCATGTCTGTTCTGTCCTTGGTCTGGTTTGCAACCCCTCTACTGACATAGGGGTTTATATTTAAGCTGGTGAGCTTATCTATAATGAACACGTAGGGTATTGTATAGAAGCCTTTGCAAGGTCCAGCTACGCTGTGTGGACCACATTGCCCTCATCAATGACCTTAATGACTGTTTCAATTGAGTCAAACATGTTTAGGGGCAGGATCTGCACTTAAGAAAGCCACACTGGGTAGGGTCCGGTGTCAGTAGGTGCCCAATATCTTTATGTCTGTGGTACATGCTGATCCTTTCCATAGCTGTGCAGACCGAGCTTCTCAGGATTCTGGGGTAGTAGTTTTCAGTATCCATTCAGGCAACACCTTTGTTGAGAAGGACCACTGTTGTTGTACACTGCTCTTTGGGTACATATTCTGTGGTAAGGCTGAAATTGAGCAGTAGTGTGGTTTGGCATTCCATTCATCTTGGAGTCCATGTTGCACTAAGCCCAGGACACCATCTCATACCATTGCTGCTGTGTGTTTTGCTTTGTAGATGTTGGCTGTTACCTCAGCATCTGCAATGTCAGGGGGCCAGCAGTCTGCTGGGATAGATATTCTACATTCGGGGGGGGGGGGGGTTTGCACTGCACCTGTCAGGATGTATGTTGGCAATATGTGTGTGTGTTTGTGATATTTGTGTGATTCAGAGCATATCTGTGAATTCCCAACATGGTTCCTACCATTAGTTGTGAAAGCCTTGGGATTATCCTTAGTGTCCTTTACAATTTGTATCTTCATAGGTTCATGGGTTCATACTAGGCTATCCACCCTAGGGCATTTGTTAGCCTAGCCAGAGTGTGTGTGGCTTTTGCCACCCCTTGCTATGTGAATATTATGGCCATTTATGATTTGCTTTGCTGTGCCTCTGTCTGGACATGACACAGTGAAGACCCCCAGTGTAACTCTACAATCATCCATCCACTTGGCAAGATTCCTGTTGAAGAGTGTCAGTGAGGGGCTCTGCCTAACATGGAGTGGGATTCTGGTCCAGGGTGTGGGGAGCCTCTGGATTATGTATCTGTCCCACCAGCACATCCTATTTCATTATTTGTTGAGGTTGACATCTCTCACTCTCACAGCTCCGATGGATTTGAGTTTTCTGGGGTGGAGCATGTCCATTACTCCTGTGTTGGGCATGGCCTTCTACAACAGGCATGCAATGCCTCTGTGTAGGCAGTATATGACTGCATTTGGCTGGGGTGTCTACAGCCAGGCAGCATATGACATATATTTGAGACCCTTTATCCTCTTGTTGAGGTACCTTTGAGGTCTTTCTAACTGCTGCAGGTGTCAGGTAAGGTGCATCCCATATGAGGCATTGTACTAGATTATGAGTGTGATTAGAGAACAGTATAGGGGCACAATGACCTCTATTGACGTAGATGTGAATCCTTTCCTGATACGGTGTCAAATGTAGACAGTCTTCCTAGCCACATTGGCAATGTGGGTGTCACATAACAGGTTACTGTCCACTTGTGTCCCTAGGTCCCTGGTTACTCCTTCCATACATAATGGTTTACCACCTATGTGGTAATTTGTGGTACCTTGTTTGGTATTTGGTGGGACATTCATACTGTCCAGTGTCTTCAGGATGGCTAGGTGGGGTTCCTGTGTGTGAGAGTGTGGTCTGTAGCATGCTACAGACTGTACAGCAGTCTTGCCTACAGTTAGTTGCACATGGGTGGACTCCAATGCCTTGTGCATTGTCAGTTACCTGGACGTATGGGTGTCTGTACTGAATATGGATACTCACCCTCCTTTTATGTTTTGTTCCAGGTTTTGGGGCCATGACACATGATACGTGGTATAACCTGGTAGTGCTGGTGTGCTGTCAGGAGGCTTGCAGCAGGTTTCTGTCACTGCACAGACATCGATGTTCTCCATACTGGGGATGGCCTTGGGGGCATGCATATGGCATTGGTCAGCATTACCCTTATGTTTCTTTCCACTTATGTTTTCTAGGGTGGTGGGTCAGTCTTTTCAGCCTTGCCTACAAAAGGCTCTATGGAGGTGGCAAAGGCCTTATCCAATATTCAGACGCCCAGGGGTAACAGGTGCAAGCCATCCCAAGAACAGCTGCGTGGCTTGTCAAGCATGACATCCCAAGCAGACAGACATTGGATCCCCTTGGTATGACACCAGTAAGTGTGCCACTTGCTATGACTGATCATTCCGTGTTTGTACTGTGGCATTATTCTTGGTAAGGTTTGGATGCTGCAAACTGTGAGTGTTATACCGGCCTGGACTACATAATCAGAGAGCTCATCTATGTCTCTTTTCATGTAGTCTAGGGAGGTACATCTCAGGTCATTCACACCAGCATGGACTATGACTGCATCATATTTCTACTTGCTTTGGAGTGACCTGCATACTTGTGTTATGTGGCGTATTGTGGCAGCCTACAGGCAGCTTACTGTACCCTTTCCCTTGTTCAGTCTGGTGTGCGGGAGAGCAGTGTGTCTGACTATGGAGTCACCTATTACAACTGTATCAGGCGTGTTGTTTCTCCTTCTGGCCTGTGTCTGTTTGGCACACCATCTTTGTGTACTATGTGTTGCATGTGCTATGTTTGGAGGTTGTTTGATTGGGTGTCTGCTTTAGAGGCCTCTGTTGATGTGCTGTGTTTGTAATTTGTGCCTCCGGGAATGTTTTTCTGTGTTTATGTGTTTGGTTTGCAGTTGTGATAGGTCTATGTGGGACTGTGTTTGTGGTGTGTGTGGTTACCTTCTCCTCCTGACTAGTTTTGGGAGTACTGAGTTGAGGGAGCTCAGCCTCCAGTTTGGATAGATGGTTGCATCTCTCACATATATTTGTATTTCTTGGGTGGAGTTGGGGGTTGTCTGTGTACTTGGGGCAGGTGTAACATTGCCTCAGGATTCACAGATTCAACTTGTTGCGACTGGCCTTAGTGGATTGTATGTGTGGACAGATTTTATTGCCATACTACTGATCAGTGATTACTTCATTGTTTATGTTTGCTCTATCATGTAGTAGCTTCCTCATTCTCCTGCATGGTTTGGTTATGGCTGGTGTCCACCATGCCAAATTCCTGCGTGTATGGCATTGTGTCTTGTTTTAATTTAGGATTGCATAATCCAAGCATTCCTGGCAGTGTTCATGGAATGGCTGTATTACAGGTTCTAAGGTGTGGCCCATATTTTGCACCTGCACAGGACCTTTAATGGATTCCACATCAGTTTGGAGGAGTGCAAATATTGCTTAACACATGTTTTCCACTGTGGTTTTCTGGCCAGGGACTGTGGTCAGGATTTGTATATCCAGTGTGATTACTCTATGGTCTGGTTTTACCAGTGAGCAATACACTTCTCATCTTGCCATCCAGTACCCATGTTGCTGATTATCACATGCAGTATGCTTACCCCTCTTGTGGGAGTGGTATGTTGTTCCTGGGCCTTTTGGTTTATGGATTCTATGAACTTTTGTCCTACACTGTTGGAGCTAGTATAATGCTCCCAGTCTATGTCTGGGTATTTTCAGTCACCCAATATAATGTGGTTTGGAGGACTTGATATATTCATGTATTCCAGCATAGGCCAGGTGCAGTTCCTGGTGTTGGGACAGTAGTCTGTAGCAGGCTATAAACTGGGGGGCAGTTTTAGCCACTGTTACTTGACCATGGCTAGTCCATGCTGCTTTTTGTTGTGGTACCAACATGTGGGTGTGGTTATCCTTGACAATTCTTGCTAGTCACCCTCCTTTTGTAGCTTGTTCCATGTTTTGAGGCTGTACAGCACAGTATGAGGTGTAACCTGGTAGTGTTAGGGTGCTGTTGTGAGCCTTGGCTCAGTTTTCTATTACAGCGCAGATATCAACATTCTCCATACTGGGTGAGTTTAGACTGCATGCATCTTGCTGTTTTGACTTATCCCTTATCTTATTCTTATCCCTTCTGATACCTATGGAGATAGGTTTGTGTTTTGAGCCTTACCTATTCAGGGCACACTGTGGGTAACCACAGCCTTTGCCAGTATCCATACGGCCTGCACTGATAGGTGCATGCCAGTCCTAGCAGGTGGTGCATCATGCCATGCTCAGCATGTCATCCCAGACTGGCACACATTGGATTCCCTTTGAATAACTGCGATACTTCAGTCAATTATTGCACTTGATCATCTCATTGTCATGTTGTGGCATGATGCTTAGTGAGGTTAGGATGTTAGTCAGGGTCCTCAGGTGTGCATATAGTACATGGTGTTACATTACTTAACACATAGCATTCATGCCTCAGGTGGTGCTGCAGGGCTGCCTCTGTCGGATGCGCATATTACACTTCCCTGTACATGTTTGAGAGCAGGTTGTGTCATGTTAGGCATCCCTGTTACTATATGAGTGAGTCAGAGAGGGGTATCATTCCCAGAGTTCCTACTGAGCCAGTGTATGTGCTATGCGTTGCCTCTTTGCCAAGGCCAGGGCATACTGGGCACGCCTCCTTCTGCCTACTGGGGCAGGCTCAGGTTGTTCCTCCTCCGAGTCACGCTCTGCCTGTGATGGCCTTGGCAATGGTGGGGGGCTGTTTGGCCCGGCCCTATGCTGGTCCTGCTGCAGCTGTTTTCACAAGATCATATTATGTAGCATAGCACATACCATGACAATTTGGGTACATGTAGTTGGTGTGTACTGCAAGGCTCCACCAGATGTGTCCAGACACCGGAACCGTGACTTGAGCAGCCCAAACACACGCTCTATTACATTACGTGTTTGTGCGTGTGCCTCATTATGGCGTTCCTGTTCAGGTGTGTGTGCGTTTCTGATGGGTGTCATCAGCCACGGCTCCAGTGCATAACCTGCATCCCCCACTAGGTGTCCATGCGGGATGTCCCCATTGGCAAATGTCTGGTACAGCTGCGTCAAATGCCAGATGTGGGAATCATGGTAGCTCCCAGGACAGCCAGCACACACATTCATTATTATGCTCTGGGCATCACACATGACCTGGCAGTTGATGGAGGGGAAGCCCTTGCGGTTGATGTATGCCCTACCCCGCTCACCGGCTGGTGCTTTGATGCATATGTGCGTGCAGTCTATTGCACCCACTACCTCAGTGTATTCCGCTATTTGTTGGAAGAGACGCATATTGCTGGCCAATACCTCATGGGCATTGGGGAAATATACATGATCACCGACATGTGCTGACATGGCATCCAGGAAATGGTGCAGTACCCTGGAGGCTGATGCCTGTGATATCCCCATCATATCACCAGTTGGTCTCTGGAAGGTACCTGTTGCTAGTATTCTTAGGCCAACACATACCTTGGTTTCCACTGGGATGGGTTCCCCTCTGTTGGTTCTGAGTGTGAGGCGTGGCCTGCACAGCTCCACTATTTGCTGCAGGAGGTCTCTGTCCACTCTATAGCGCTCTACTATCTCCAGCTCATGTAACCCGTGGTAGGTGACCCTGGGCCTGTACACTCTTCTCCGTCTCCTCACTGTGGGTTGTCTGGCACCATCTGCATTGTCACCACCCTCAGCAAGTCGCCTATGTCTCATTATGACAGCTATGGCAGCCCATAACATTTCTGCTCTGAGTTCAGCTTTTTCAGTTTTCACTTCTGATAACTTAACTCCTGTCTTGCAGTGTCTCTTGAGAGAAACATCCTGTACTGCTGTTTGCAGAGTTTTAAGTGCTGGGCTGGGCTACTATTCTGCCTGTGTAATTGCCTGCATGTAATTGTTTTCACCTGCTAGCTCCAGCAGTATTCCCTGCTAGCTTCCTACTAAATCTGTTGCTTCCTTTTTCCTTTCTGTTTCCTCAGGGTGGAGCTATGTTTAAACCAGCAGAAACACGCTCACAGTGGCGTACATGCGCGCACACATACTTACACGGTTCAGATTCTGCTTATTCAGATTAAAACGCGTGCACGCCCACGCAAACAGTGTTAAACATCTCCCAACATGCTCCCACATGCTCAGTCTGCCTTACACGTGTGCACACTGCCTTACTCGCGCTTCATGGCGCGCACACGTGCGCATACACATTCAGCAAGAAACTTTGGTGTAGGCAACAGTGTACACCTTCCACTTCTTGACTTTCTCATGCTTAGTTAGTGGCACACCTCTTTCCATGATATCTGTCTGACATCTGTCATGTAACTCTGACCTCCAATGAACTGCATTTCTTTCTACCATTCCCCCCTGTGATGTCACCTATCTCCTACTCTGTTCCTCCCCCTTCTGTAACTCTTACACTACTCAGACTGTGCTCATTTGCTATGTGACAGTAGAATTCAGTATCCTTACACTCATTTGCATCAGATTGCCTACTAATGCTTAGTTACATGTCTTAGACTCAGCTTCCCCCCTTAGCAACCACTACACGGTGGCCATGTTGGTTTTGGTCTGCTGGTCCCTGCATTGACATTCCATGTATTGCATAAAACCTACATTTGTAGGTTTAAAACCTTAGTTTTTATGTTCTATACAGCGCAGCCCGTTTGCGCGGGGCTGCCCTGGGTTTAAACATCGGCAATCGGCGAAAAAAAATATATATTTTTAATATATTTGCATCAGGTTACTTTGCCAATGGCCACATATTTGGCCATTGGCATGCTGCCTGACACATATGCACCCTTTATTTGGAGCTGACATGGCTCCATTGCAGTTTTTGCAGAAACGTACTCAGTTGTCAACTGAGTACATTTCTGCAGCTAAAACGGCTCTTACATGGGCTGTTCTGGGCTTCCTGGATCGCTAATCATCCTCATTTGCATGATATTCGGCTGCAAGTGAGGTGATTAGCTTATCCACGCCCACTCCATGTAATAAGAGCCGTTTTAGCTTGTCTCTTACACGGACTTTGGGCTGTTCCTGGATCGCGAAGGCTGCATGGAGTTTTACACTACTCTTAGACTCCGTGCAAGCCTTCCTGAATCCGGCCCTTAATGTCATATTCAGAGGTATAGATTCAAGAGTGTTGTTTGCATTTCAGTTAGGCAATATATATATATATATATATATATATATATATATATATATATATATATATATATATATATATATATATAAAGTCTACTTCAGAAGACTGACAGACCAACAGACTGAATCAAAAAGTCTGAAAATTCAAAATACTGAACACATTTTTAATGCAGGGGGCAAGCTCTCATGCACCTAACACACCCCCTGCTAACTAAATATACCATCTCCAAGATCAAATAGCCATGGAGAAGGGTCAAATTCCATAATTCGGTGTTTTAAATTTTCAGACTTTTGGGATTCAGTCTTCTGAAGTAGACCCATGTATATATATACATATATATACACACACACACACACACACACACACACACACATATATATATATATATATATATATATATATATATATATATATGTATATAGAGAGAGAGAGAGAGAGAAAGAGAGGTGTGTGTGTGTGTGTGTGTGTGTGTGTGTGTGTGTGTGTGTGTGTGTGTGTGTGTGTGTGTGTGTGTGTGTGCATCTATATCTACATTTTCCTATCTATACATATATGACTGAATTGTCAGAATATTCAGCCAAAAAGCTTGAACACCCATAACATTGAAGAGAATGATAGTCGTATTATGCAGGAACTTGGCACCATAAGGATTTTGGCATTCCCCCATTCCCACTGTAGTGTGATCTCAGAGTTTATATATATAATTAGCAGGGTGTGTGGGGGATGCAGCAGCTCTTGTCCCCTGCTTTTTTGTCTTGTTTTCCATTTTCATATATTGGGTGCTTGAACATTTTTCTCAGTATTCTGAATTTGTCTCATATAAGCATTCAGTTATATGATAGGGAACCATGTCTGTCTATCTAGCTATATGAGTGTGTTCATATATGTGTGTGTGTGTGGGGGGGGGTGGGGGTTTGTAATACCTTAAATGCAGAAATATGAAAAAGCTATGTTTATCTGTAGAACAAAATGAACAATTAAATGAAATAAAAATGCAGCCCGTTGTCTTTTCTCTGTTATTTCCTTAAGTTAATTACTAGTTACACAATACCTCCCATGTAAGGTCGCAGTCCTTAGCGGCATCTTCACCATAGAGCATCAGTCACATACACAGCTCCTCCAGCACCAAGATGCCACACCATTGATTATAGCTGCAGGCCTTGTTAGGATTTCCCTTCACTTCCACAAAAAAAAAAAAAAAAACTCGGCGCAAGCCAAATTCACATTCACTTTGGTATTAGCTAGAACGTCCACCTACAGAAAACATGAATCTTTGATAATTGCCCCAGCTCTGACCAGCAATGAGCTTCCAGAGAACCAGCTTCCTGTGTTACTACTGCCAGAGACATCTCTTTAAATATTCTTAATTAGCAATTATTATTCTATTTAAGGTAATTGCCCATCTAATGTTTATGAGGATGTAATGACATGTGATGCATTTAAAGGCACATTCACGTTTTTTTATACAACAAAATATCATGACTTCTTCCTTCCAGCACAAAACATCAGTTTTGGACTTATTCAGATGGGATGTAAGACCTGGACAATCCCTAAATATTCCCATTAGTCAGCCAGGTTCTATGATTCATTGTATACTTTCTTCATAGGCCTTACTAAACGTGCAACCAAAGGAGAGCATTGAGAAACTCAGTCACATCACCCAATATTGTGTGAGACTAACAATGCCCCAGTTAACTAGACTTCCCCCATATATCCCAGGAAAATATTTACAACAACCATCGACTTATCTAGACTATTTTTTAAAGATGCTAGGAAAGTACATCTGCTTGAAATGTGAGAACAATCTATTCCAAAAATGGAGAAAATGCAGAAGTTGATATTTACATTCTAAAGTTTAGAAACAATTATTTAAATTCTTAATTTATACTACTTATTCCATTACAATAAAAATAATGATACCTTAGTTTCACTGTCGAAGCTGGCATCAGAAGTTTCCTCAAAAAAGCATGTTGCTTTTGGGGATGTTGCAGATTGAAATCTGGACCTCATATAAGTAACATAGCAACTCTACAACTGAGCTACATCCCCACAAATAAAGCAGTTTTAGTGGAAAGCAATACATTTATGTTGACGGCACTGATTTTTTATATATTTATATATATATATATATATATATATATATATATACATGTTGACTTTGTAAGCCTACTTGAAGCATTTCTTCCTTTTCAGGGGCAACCTTGCACCACTTTCTAAATAAGTAACTTGCTCAAAGACACACAGTAAGCAAACTGATGTAGATGGAATCAAACCCTGTATCCTGGGCACAGGAATCAGTACAGTAACAATCTCAGAGTTTTAATCCTCTGTCCTAATTGCAGAAAGGCTGTAGCCATAGTGCCCAGTGGTATTATTTGTATTCACAGCATTTTGTCAATTCAGCCATTTCAAAGGGGATATAATCAGTTATGAGATTAAAGAGACTTCCCATCAGGTACTAGTTTAACAAACAGAAGGCTCACTTTACAGCAAATCCCCCTTTTCCATGGTTGAATTATCTCCTTTAAGCATAGTGAGTGTGCCTCACTTGGAGTATCCCAGGACAGTGCTGTTGTCCAAAACTTAATTTTGATACATCAATATACAAAGTAAAATCGTGACTCACTAATACTGGTTCAGAAGATAATAGAGCATAATAGTTTTTTCACTTTGCTAAATATTCTATTTTGCTTAGCAGACTGTTGTGCCAGACAGGAAATTTTCCTTTTCACAGAGCTCTCAAAGGCGAGAAGTAGATCTACCTTAGACAGCATGTCTACCCAAGTAATCCAAGGAAAGTCTTCACCTCTCTTTTACTGCAGGGTATAGTCCAGCCTTTTGTGGCTAATTTTTTTTAAAATTTTGGTTTTACTATCCTTCTTCCTATAAGGTATCACAAATAATTGGCTTCCACGTTGCCCAACTTATTATTTTCAGCATTCATTGCTAAGCTTGACTGTCTTATCCATTCTAACACAGCCTGCATTATTCACAGTCCTCTGAATGGATGATGACATTACCAGTGTATAGAGTAGCATAAAATAAGTGGGGCTTCAGTATTTTATCCATCGGTGTCTGACTGGAGTTGCATATAAGCCAAATGGGGTTTGCCAATATCCCTTCCAAAAATCAAATGTTAAGTATTTTGATTTTCCTAGGTTCTCTTGTCATTGCATCAGCTCTGGTATTAGGATCATGATTAAACCACAAAATATTATTTGGTTTCCTAAAGCTGTTTCAGAATCTGGTAGTTGCATCAGATTTAAGAACTAGTGCTATTGGGCTACTGTCTCTACTCTGATTCTTCCACCTGAACTGAGCTTCTTTTAAATCTCTAACTGTGTCAAGATGTTGTTTCTAAGTTATGTTCCACAAAGTTTAGGTCTTCATTTTCTTCTGAGAGCACTCCTTTATTTCTTAATAGAAACTCTTATATTATGCTGTTTTAATTTTAAATAAAAAACTCATCTAACACTACTTCAAGTGAAGATTTTCTGGTTTCTGCAAGTCTCCTCTTTATAAATTGCAGTGTACAAACTAACCACAGAAGTTTCTAAGTCTGCAATATGATGGATTACCAATATTATTTTCTTTCTTGTTGTCTAACCTTGTAGTTCACTGGTTTTAGTATTTTCACTTCTGGGGTGATTGCCACATGACCAGAATATATTTTTTCTGCATAGGGTTCTAATATTAATTATCTGATCCCCCAGGTTAAATTATTTAAGTATGGTATTCTTATTATAGACTTGTTGTTGCATCCCTTGGACTTTCTGCATACTCTCATGTACTATTGATATAATGAGATTTAATACATATTTGTCAAATATGATAATGTTCTATAAATGTTTTCCCTTCTTCTCAAGCCTATTTAGTTATATCAAACAACATTCTGGGATGCTTGCCATGCAAGAGTTCAAGTGGGGCAAGCCCAGCTGAAGATTTTGGCTCTTCTCTTATTGCAAAGAATCAAGAAGGGAAGCAACTGGTTTTAGCTTTTACCAACTATATTGGTTTCTTTTCATAACATATATTTCAATTGTGGGGTTTTTTAACGTCTCTACTAAATCATCAGCCTGTAAATAATATATTGACATTTTGACTGCTTAAATTTAAAGCATTGACACAACTGATTCAGTACTCTTGATATAAAGGGCATAATTTGATCTGTTAGAATCTCCTTAGATTCCAACTGTTGAAAATAAGAGTGCCTGTTCTCTGGCAATGACCTTAGCATAAGCCTTGCATACTGTTACAGCCACTGGAAGTTTTCTAACATAGTCCATTATTGTTAGTATGTACTGGTACCGATTGCTAGAGTTTACTACTGACCTAGTAATGTCCATAGCGATGCACGCAAATGACGACTCTGTAATAGCCAGTGGAATCAGTAGACTCAAATTCAGGATAGAATCTATCGTTTTCTCAATCTGGCTATGAGACAAAGATGTTTTCTATTTCTTTCATTATACTTGTCCAATAAAATCTGACTTACACTATTGCACTAGTGGCCTCCTATCATGTAGCTATGTACTAACTTCATTACTAGTGCCCTATAAGGGTTTAGTACTAACAAACAATGTAAAACTTCCTCTACACCTTTCCCTAGTCTTTATACGAGATCATATTTCAGCTCAATATAGGGGTAAGAAGTGATTGGAACATCTCATTTTCTATATTCTCCTTTAACATTAGTCATATTCTTATTATAATTAAATTATGCTCTTGTATTTATTTAGTTAGTTAACATTTGTTTGCTGGGAATATAGCTTATCTGTAAGCCCACTGACCCAGGGTTACTTTCTTCTCTTGAGTGTATTGAGATGGTGTAGCATACTCTAAAAAAATGGCACTGAAGCTTATCCTATGTCTTCAAGTGTAGTGACACACAAAAGCAACCATGAACTTTCACTTTTCCATGATCTTACCAAGTCTCGTGTGAATTTTCTTTAGATGGAAACAGGCTTAAAACTCTGCATTTTCTTACCTATCTGACTTTTTGTAGTCAAAAACATCTTTTTTATCTGAAGGTCCACAGCTAAGTGTCCTTCTTTTTCTAATTCTTTCTTCTATGTTTCTGTATTTCTGTACTAACATTATTTGTATATCTCTGTGCAGATATATGCCTTTAGCTGATTTTTTTTTTGCTTCAGAGTTGTCTTTTAGTTCACATTCACTTCCTGTACTGACATCTTTTACAGTATTGGGTTCTTGCTGATCTGTGGATGTGACTAATTTCTGGTAACTTCAGGATCCTTTTTATTACCTATTTTTTAAAATTTTACTACTTTTTGTAGCCTTTGTGTTAATTCTGCTCTCCTGATATTGATTATGAACTTCTATAATGAGTTACTGTTTTAATCTCTCCACCCTACTCACATCCCTATCTTAGATGGATGGATCAAGGTGTTGTGGAATATGTCAGAGTGACAGAGCATCTCTGGGCATACAGTACCCATAGATGCTCTGTCACTCTGACATAATCCACAGTGCATCAAAGTGGTGAAACTCTTGCCCTATAATAACATCATGATTCAAATCAGGAAGCATAGCTACAAGGTGCAAATGTTTACGTAGGAGTTTTTTTTTCATTTCTATATGCCAGAGGGGCCATTCCTTTGTTATTAGCTTTATTTTATATGTTTAACAACCTCTGACAAGGGTAATTATACTTCTTGAATGCATGAACATTTTAACTTTTCTCACTTTCAAGCGTATGGTAAACTTTTTTAACTTGACAGTAACTCAGTAACTCAATGCTGATTCAAAAATCCTAACTTCGGTCTTTTCATATTCCATCTCTACACTCTCACTTGTCACATGCAGTATTCTCTTCAGTATTAGTGGAATGGAATGTCAATGTGACTCCTCCCACAAATAAGTCAGAAATGGACTCGTGTTACTTTTTATTTTATAGGAATTTTCCTATTTCTAACTGCAACATTAGATTTAGAAACTGACAATTGCAATATAAAGAATGTGTCATTAGCTCATAAGTGATCTACAAAAGTTTCTGACTTATCAGAGCTCTTAGAATCAGTTTGCAATACCTACTTTCTCACGTTAACAGGAAATGCTCGCTTTAATCTGATAATGCTACAATCTGCAATTCTTTCATTTTATTGTTATTAACAGGATCTAACCATAACTATATAATATGTTGTTTTTAATCACGTATTTGCTCTTATCAGTCAGACAACATTAAAACCCAGTTGAGAATTTTTACTTCTTGTACTTCAAAGGTTATCCCACTCCCTGCACAGAGAGATTCTTTATATAAGTTTCTTGCTATCAAAGTAAACAGTTCCCTTCTGTGTCCATATCAGTTTTCAAAGCTCCCCTTCATCAGGGAAAAAAGGCTTTTAGATTGTGTACTAGATTTCCAGTGTGAAATATGTATGTACATTTCAAAGCCCATTAAATTTGAGTATATATTCCTTCTTAATTTTGAATGTTGGGTGCAATTCTGGGGGTAGCAATTACACTGGCTACTGTTTTGTAGCTGTACCAGCTACTGATTGATCCCTGTCACAATGTGAAAATTAAGGTCAACAAGCACATAACAGGTAAAAACAGTTAAATATTTCTGCTTACAAATACCTCAGGCAAATTTAGCTCAGAGTACATTTGGTGGCAGAGTCATGGCAAAGAATAGTATTTTGTCAGGTGACAGGCCGAAATGTTGACCTTGTACTAAAGTGTAAGCTCTTAAAAGACAATAGAGGCAAAATATGTCAAACAGCAAGTTTATTTTCTAAACAAAATGCAAAATGACATAAAATGCAACCCACTTCACTTTTTGCAGTTAATTTCACCTTTATTTACAATATACACAGTATTCTCTATGTAAGGCCCTTATAGGCATCTCCACAACACAAGCTCAGTCCCACAAATACCCTCCAGCAACAGTCTGAGAGACAAAAAGCACAGCTGCAGCCTTGTCCCAGTTTCCCTGTACTTCAAATACACTAAAAAATCTTACATTGAACTTGCCTCAAGCCATATCTAGAACACGTTCCAAATGTAGCATCCACCTTCGGGGAGACCGAAATCTTTGGTTAGAAGTCTTGTTCTGACTATGAAAAATATGCAGCTGAGAAACAACTTCCTGCCTGTCTGCTTCCATGTTAAATCATATTATACAAACTTAATTGGAAACTGCCAATCTAATGCAGTAACTGTATTGCTAATTTTCATGAAATTGTAGTAGTACACCATAGATTTACAGTCCACCTTTTTCACACACAAAATGATCACACATTTTGTGTGTGTGTGTGTGTGTGTGTGTGTGTGTGTGTGTGTTGTTGCCTCATGATTGGCAAAATTTGCAAAACTGAAGAAATATTTGGTAAATAACACTGATGTAAGTAGAATATTATTGTAAACAGTGTAAACAGCAGTTTCTAAAGACTTACAACTACATTTCTGTATTAGTTATACATGCTTCCCCCATGAATTGTTATTAATGAGCAGTTATTTCATCAAAATGCAGTATAAAAAAAGGCTATCAGCCATATTCAATAAAGCCTATATGGTCCCCTTACACTGTGTGTGCATCATGGCCTGCAGCACAAACAAGGTAAACACCGTGGCATGCTAATTACAGCATGAACAGCTGAATTTTATGCTACTCAACCAATCCAAGATGAAGGAGCTACTCAACAAGCTATAAAGCAACTGTGTAGAGACAGTGCTGGATTTCCCTGCGAATTCCAAAACCTATCAGAATACAGCCGTGGAAACTAGGTACGTGGAAAGAATGTTAGAGGCTACTGTTGCTTTAATTCATTTGTATGTGCAACAGGCTGAATTCTATGCTGCTTTTGCTGCTAATAGACCAAGGCCAAGAAGGGGAAGATTTTTCAAACCTAGTTTAACTTATCGTAACCTACATGATATGGAAATCGTGGAGTGCTACAGGTTGGATAAAAACACACTACAGTACCTCTGTGACCTCTGTTGTCTTAATTCAGAGCCAGGGCAAACTGAATGGAACCCATCCTGGTGGGGACAAAGGTATGTGTGGCATTTAGAATGTTAGCTACAGGTACAGAAACAAACAGGGGACATGCTGGGGTGTCACAGGCATCAACATCCAGGATCCTCCATCAGTTCATGAATACTATGCTCCAACATGCCAGTGACCCTATATATTTTCCCCATACTCCAGAGTATAGGGCCAGAAATATGTAGGAGTTCTACTGTGCAGCACACTACCCTAATGCACTCAGTACCATAGATAGCACACATATAGAAATTAAGGCACATCCGGGGAAGAGGATAAGCTCTACATAAATAGAAAGGGCTTCTACTCCATTAACTGCCAAGTCATGTGTAATAACAAGGGAATCATCTTGAATGAGTGTGTTGGCAACTCTTGCACATACCACGACTCACATATCTGGCACACCTCCCAACAGTATCAGATGTCTGCTGGGGGGGGATATCCCACAGGGTCATTTACTGGGGGATGCAGGTTATGCACTAGAACTAAAGCTTGTGACACCCATCAGAAATGCACACACACCCGCTGAAGAATGCCATAATGAGGCACACGCTCAAACCAGAAATACCATAGAGCATGTGTTTGGGCTGCTGAAGTCATGGTTCTGGTGCCTAGATACATCTGGGGGAGCCCTGCAGTGCAATCTATGGACATGGTCTGAAATATTCACAGTATGTTTCATGCTACACAACATCATCCTGAGAAAATAGCCATACTTCTCAACTGTACAAATTTTCACAAAATGTCCACATTTTTGCCTTATATTGCCTCATAAAATTGTGGTTGTCTGGCAAATTATTGGCAAATTCTTAAAGACTGAAGTTAAAACATAATGACAGACATTTAAGTTTCAGACTTCATGCTATTCAGAAAATGTATGCTAATGTAAAACCTGTTATTCTATCAACTTTCTAAGAGCAATATTTAAAAATTGTCCATATTTTTGGGTCTTTGTCTCACTTTTATTTATGTCTTTGCCCAGATTTCTTGCTCTAACAGGTTGATAGGTATGAAAACTGCTTCACTAGGATCAACAAGGGGAAGGAGCACAAATCCCACCAACAATGCCAAGGTCACCACAGCCATGCACAGATGAGGACTCAGAGGGAGAACCACCAGCTGCTGTGGGTGTATGCATATACTTGCTCACTATGCCCTTGCATTGGTTAAGAGACAAGCATAGCAAACTCACTCACCACCTAAGGGCCTAAAACCTTCCTCCTATGCACATACATATACTACCATTGATGCCAGGCAACTCTCTCAACCTTTACCTCCCTATGTATTGGCTGTGTACTGCTTACATCAGACAGTGTCAGCCCTGAAATAAAACTGTTGCAACTGTTGCATTTACAAGATAAGTACTGAACCTAGGATTTATTGTGTACTAATATAAATGAGTGGCATATCCTTGTATTTCATTACTTGATACTGTAAGCAAGTAAAAGGTGGGAGATTTGTACAGAAATTACCTTAACATGTGACAGCAGAGATTTATTTGACTTATATGTGTCCATTAGTAAGTAGTAGGCCTCAAACATCAGATTCACACAGTCATACCTCTCAAAAGTACCGAAGATCACTGCCTGCCCTAAGTTCAGCTTCAGCACCATACATTTGTACTGGAAGATAATTAAAGAGAGAAGTTAAACGTAATGATACACATTGCAGTTTCACACTTCATAACTCTCGCAAGATCAGGGTCTATATTATAAGCACGAAAACTCTAAACCGTGAACGCTCACGAGCGAAAATGCTGGAAATCGAAAGTGTGATTGTGGGGTCGTGTTACAGTGAGTAGTGGGATATTTGCCCTTTCCTCACTGTAGTGCGACCTTGGAGCTAGAATATATAGTTAGTGGGGGGTGTGGGGGCCGCAGCCCCCCACAATAGCAACTTCAATTACCGGCATTTCCGCTCATGTGAGCATTTCCAGTTTAGAGTTTTCGTGATTATAATATAGACCCACAAGATCATTCACAATAAAGTTTGGAAATTTTGATGCTATTAGCTGTTTAACTTTCTAAGGCTAATATAAGTCAAAGGGACAATTATCAGTTCAACATCATAAATGCAGATATACTAAGCATTAAGTCAGCTATGCACCCTGAGCTTCAAACACAAAGGCTATGTACCCCTAAATCCAAACGATACAAAACAGAGAAATGGCCCAGTTATCATCCCTTGCACAGGGTGTTTTGTGTGTGTGTGTGTGGGGGGGGGGGGCAGGAAGCCTAGGCTGACACAAAAGGTTGGTGAGTGTGTGTGAGCTAGAAAGAGCAGCAGGCAGACATTTGGATAAACCTACATATGGCCAGTGAGACAAAATAAGTTTTAAGCTGCATGGTTGAATCACGTAACTGTTTTGTGTGTGTCTATAGGGGTCCTACAGGTGAAATTGGTGTGGGAGTGTCTGCATGAACACAGCCAAGCTCTGTGCTGGGTCTACATCTTGGTATGTTGGACAGGTGTGAGCCATGCATGGTAGAGGTGGCAGTTAATCGTTATCATCCATGACTACAAGAAATTGCTCTGCCACGAGTTGCACTGGAACATCCACACCCCTGGTAAGATGCATTGCTGTTACCTGACCATCACTGATGTTTTCCGGATGAGTTCCCTTCACAAGGATGCCCAGGACCACAACCCGATGGCATGCCATGTCTCGGTGTGAACAGCTCACCCACTGATGATGTAGTGGAAGTTCTACCACTATTGAAGTGTGATTGAGCATGAACACATTGGCTAAGAGCAGATGATGTGGCTGACCTATGTCCACAATGATGCCATTTCCCTCCCTGCAGATGTCCATTACAGACACCCCTCATTCTAATGCGTCATTCATCTGATCCATTGGTTTGGAAACAGAGTGAAGACAGTCATGCATGTCAGCCTGTGCCACATCTACAATCCTAAGCATTTCACTGGAGCACCTATGGGAACATGCCTGTGACTCCATGATGGCCCTAAACATACATTGAGTGTCACAGGAAGAGACACCTAGATCAGGTGGAGGAGGAACAGCAGGCCTCCTCTGAGCACCTCTAACAACCCTTCTGTGTGGCACCTTGGCCACACTTTGGCTGTGGTCGGATTTAACAGGCACTGAAGCCACAGTAACCACACTTCCTTGATCAATGGCCTTGCCCTCCACCTGTTCAATATATGAGGGCTCACTGGAATGGGTAGGCATAGGTCTACTGGCTGTGTCTGACAAAATTGCAGGGGATAGCTGTATGACAACCTCAGTGTCAGATTCATCCTCTGCACCCCCCTGATTGTGTATCAGTTTGGCCACCACCACCATCATCAAAGTCTGCTGATACACTGACATCAGGTGGTAGCAGTATCACATTTCCACTGTCATGTTTACCTGTGATAAAAAGCAACAAACACATGAACAATTGTTACCTAAACTATTATACTCTAATATATTCTAATAAAACAACAGTGCTGCCACTATTAGACAGTACAATAATACATACAAAAGTCCTGACATCAGCATCACACATTAAAATATTTCTTTAAATTGCTCATCAGTACTGACATAAAAATATTTGGCTTGCCATATGCAGATGAGATTATCCTCTGCAAGCCAGATGGTCCTGGAAGAAGTTATGCAAAAGGTAAGGGCAACATCATCACAAGTAACAGTAACATGAGGTAGTACTTTTACCTCTTGATATGTCCATTAACTATACTTTCAACAAGAACTTGGATGACAACTACAACCTAAGCTAATCAATCAGAAAGTGTTAACTGTAGCAATCTTAACCCCCCCCCCAAAAAAAAAATGTATTGTAACACAGAAGTAATGTACTGATTTCAATTGTTTTACTATACAAAAGTATTCAAAAATGGAGATACCAAAGCCTTCCTGAAGGCTCTTCCTGGGACATGGTTGCTGTCCCTAAAAATGTTGCACCAATGTCAAGAACATGTTGTTCTGCACTTTCCTGGGAGATGTCTTGATCCCAGACAGATGACAGGAACTCTTCATTTGGTGTTAGTGGTAGCTCTATAGCAGGCCACCCCCCCCATTCCCCATCCAATCATGGCCCATGACATTAATATCATCCACAACCTTCCACCAAATCTGCATTCAGAGTGCCATATCTCTCCGTCTCCTTTCAAGCAAGCACCATGTTGCCTAAAAGCATCAACATTAACTTGATTTTCGGCATTGGTGAAGAGTGGTCCTTGAGGATTAATACACCTGGCTGGCATAGTCACAGGTGTCCTAAAAGACAACAGAAAGATAATATACATAAGTATCACATAACTAAAAATAACTGTTTCCAGATAAAAGACAAAAGGTACTATCTCAATATTTCCCACTGGAGAAACATAAAGCAGTGTAGAGATTATGAACAACAGGCTGGATACAAAAATAGGAGAGCAACAATAGAAATATATTCTTGTTTGTGCCATAACAGAAATCCAACTTTGTGATCCCCCCACAAAAGAACAGGCAAATGACACATTTTGCTAACAAACTGCCTTTGAAATGCTAAAAGTGCTATCAAATGAGCTGTCCCTGACACATTTCCACAGATTTATCACAGAGCATTCCATTTTAAGGTATTTACAATCATGTATACCTGAAAAATGCCTTGACAAACATGTCCATGGGATCAGTATACTTCTAACTAATGCATAAAGATAAAAGTGTAAATGCCTTTGCTTCAGATTTTCATAATTACATTCCAGCATATGCAGTATGTAGTTGGCAAAATGCAAGCATACCTTCTCAAGTTCAATAATCCTCTGTGCAGATATATCCCAAAATTATAGCCTCTGTTCCATTTTCTCCAAATAAACAAGACTCCTCACATTCTGTTTTCCTAGCTAAACAGTTGCCTTTTTATATGGGATAGATTCAGACCTGTTAGCATAGTGAATATGCAAATGAGGTGTGAACTGATTAGAACTGATAAATCCCAAATAGTTGACTCCATGTAGGAGATGTAAAAATAGTGCATGCTCTCCCTCAGTACTTGCTTTTAATGGATTGCAACCATGAATGATTACTGCTTGGAAGAAGGAAAACACAACAGCAATGCAGGCTGTCTTACATCCATGTTTGTGTCAGGTTAGACTTACAATGTGTTAGATGTAAGGTTGGAAATGGAAGTAAGCAGCACACAATTCACAGTTTCTGTTCATTAACATCCAACCTCCTCTTCATTTTTTGGCAACTGATTATGATATTATTTCCATTAAATATCCTCATACATTTTAAGACCAATGATATAGAATGGCTTACAGACTGCATGTCTCAGATTACTTGTCTAATAAGAGAAGAATGATCAACAAACAAAGAGAGGTAAGACAGAACTGTACATTTGCAAGCAGTAATCATAACTGGTTGTGTGATCAATTAGTGCAGTACATCCAAAAATAATAAACATACAAATAACAGTTGTATGGTTGTATATTACTATATGTTACAGTTGGTTGTATGCAGAATGATTTCAGTTTCTTGCTGCAAAGCTGTTTGTTTGGCAAAGAGGGATAAGGAAACCTTCCTGTGATCTGAAGGTTCATTGGAGTGAGAGTTCAAATCCAGATCAATGTAGACATATCTCATATGAAGAAACATTTTCTAGTATGTACGTTATAGACTGATTTTCTTCATTTCATCTACTTGTCCCTTTTTTCCCTTTTCTTTCTTGTGCTTTTTTTTTATTATTATTATTTTTTATTTTGCTTTGGGGCCAGTGTTTGTCAGAAGCAGTGTTTAGTGCAATCACAGGATCGATGGAGGAAATGAATGTCAGGTTTAGCTGTGCTTATCTCATTTGGGTGAAGCATGGCAGTGTACAAACTGGACAACTGGGCCATCCAGGAAGTAGACAGAACACCTGCAGACAGGACCCCAACAGCCTTAAATATTAATTGGATACATTAAATCAATTCCAAAACCAACCTACCTAATTAGGTATAAATCACAATCTGTCAACCAACCCATCCTCAGGGAAGTTCCCAACAGAAAACAGTTTATAGCCACTAACTTCATCCAAGAGCTACAAAGTGCCAACTGGGCCACCCTTAAACAACTAGCCCTAGACAAAACCAATTACTACAAGAACATGCAGAAAAAAACATGCTCATAACCCCCAGAAATTTTGGGCCACATTAAATAGCATACTCCACCCATGAAAAACCACTACCCCATCCCCAGTGCTACCTAGCAATCTTGAAGACATTCCCACACAATTCAACAAATTCTTTACCAAAACTGTCCAAACCCTGACCAATGCCCAATACAGTACCAGTAATACCACACCAACAAATACCCCCACCTTTCTCAATACTCAACCCAACATCTCCACTTTCAGCCTCCACCCCCTTGTCTACCAGGGTAATTTCTAAGCTCTTCAAAAGACTAAAACCAATCACTCTTAGCAGTCATTAAGCTTCCAGCAGACTTCCTTGAGATATCAGCTGATGCCATAGCCTACCTAGTCTCTATTCTCATAAATAGATCACTGGAAAACAAAGTACCCACCCCCTGGAAAAACTCACACATCATTCCACTACACAAAGGTGGAAACTCTTTAGAGCTGACCAATTATCGTCCAATTGCAATCCTATCACCTCTGTCCAAAATATTAGAAAGAGTGGTTCACACTCAACTAATGCAACACCTCAAAGATAACAACCTTCTCTCTCCTTCAAAACATGGGTTTAGACCATCTCACAGCACCACCACAGCCCTCCTATCATTCACAGATATAGTTAACCACCACAGAAACAATGGTCTGTTTCCTTCATATTCATAGACTTATCAAAAGCCTTTTATATGGTTAACCACAGCATTCTTCTTAATTCTCTATCTAGCATAAACATACACCCCTAGTCTATTGCTTGGTTTAACAGCTACCTATCTCACTGTCAACAAACAGTTCTCTAGAAAGACCAACTATCCCCCCTATTTCCAGTTATCATAGGAGTCCCTCAAGGGTCTATTCTCGGTCCCTTACTGTTCTCCTTATATACTAACCACATCACTTTCTCCTCACCCTCTGTATCAGTAGTACAATATGCAGATGACCCCACCCTTATTTGTGCAGCCTCCACACTACATGAACTTCAATCCTTAACCCAGACCTACTTCACCCTCGCAGAAACCCCAATATCAAACTTCTTCTCAATCCCAAAAAAAAACAAACATATTATATTTGGCCCAGGAAAACCACCACCCCTAAGTGATAGCATCTCCATCAAATCCAAAGACAGCACTCAAATCAGCCCTACCACACACAGAAAACTGCTAGTTGTTGAAATTGACAACAATTTTAAATTTGACATCCATACATCCATATTGCTCAAACCATCAAGAAAGTTAACAAGAAAACTTGGACTCCTTTATAGGAATAAACACTTTGTGACTAATAACACCAAAGCAACCATTGCAAGGACCCATCTCCTATCCATCCTCTTATATGCCTCTCCCATCTTAACTAATATCTAGCAAACCAACCTAAATAAAATAGAATCTTGTTACAACAAAATCGCTAAATTTGCTACCGAATCCCCTTATAGGTCCAATCACTGTCTGTCACTTAAACAAGTCAACTGGTTGGAGCTACCTCATATGCTACTACTCAACCAACTATCTACTGTTCACAACCTCTACTACTTTTCCAACCTAATCCCTGTGCTACAGGAACTCATACAACCACACATCCCCACTAGAACTCTTAAATCCAGCAATCAAAACCTCATAGAAGTCATCAAGCACAGAAATGATGCTGGCAAATCCCTTTTTGCCAACGCCATTGCCAAAAAATGGAACACCCTAGCAAGCCATACAACCTCTACCACCTCCACTACTCAGTTTAAAAAACTCCTGAAAAAACATTTTCAGAATAACTGGTTATGCTCATGCCATTCACCAGGCTAACCCTTAAACAGGTAACTCCTCTCTACCCCAATTACTCTCAGACAGTCTGTTTCATGGATATGAAATTCTGCCTCTTTTAGGTCTTTTGAGTAGACGTCTTTTGATACTCTATACCTCAATGCTTGACTTTTGTGCGAACTGTTAATTTAATGTATTCCATACTGTATGTATCATCTCCTCGTGTGTTTGCAATGAAAGCTCTCATAACATGAAACAAATGTTCCATGTAATTTCCTGTTATTCTATGTATGTGTTGTTTGGAGCTTATCTCCTAGGGCCTCCACTGAAAATGGACCTGTGTCTAGTTGGACTTTCCCGGTTACCAAATGTAAAATAAAAATAAATAAATAAATAAATAAATAAATAAATAAATAAATTCTATTGGGCACAGCACAAACCCACTAAGTGACATTGAGCAGCTGTTAAAACATAGACCTTAAGAATGATTGGTAAATTAGGAATGTCATGTAACTAGTCATGTGGCAGCAGGTGTAAGTGAAGGGCTACAGTACAGATGGTCCTGGGTTCAAGTACATGGTGTGCAACCTTGCAGCAGGTGTAAGTGAAGGGCTAGAGTACAGATGGTCCTGGGTTCAAGTACATGGTGTGCAACCTTCTTTTGACTGTTGTGGCAGTGCAGTTTATAGCAGTGAACTGAAACATAGACCAGTGTTATTTCAACTTTCTTGTGGCAAAAGGTGGAAGTGTAGGACTGCTGTGCACATGGTCCTGGGTTCTAATACAGGGTATTCCATGCACTTTGACTGTTGTTCTACTTTCCATTATATTCCATCTCAGTTATAACACTTTAGATAGTAGAGCTGATATGACTTATATGCATGAGGGATGAGACACCATTGTTGTGTTTTCAGATATATGACTGAGGATATACTGTGTACTATACTTCTGTAAGTATAATTCTGCTATCTGGACTTGCATAGCCTTCATATTTGCCTAAGACACATACACAACTGAATCTATATCCCATAACCTTGTCAGGTCACATACATACATATGTAACAGCTCATGCTGTTATTTGTATTTATGTATGATTCCTGACTATGTCTGAGAAGCACTTCTTTTGTGGCAAAGATAGAAAATCAACACTGTGGAAGAATATTTTTTGCCCCTTATGCATAGTTTTGAATCTCACAGTGTAAAAATCAATTTTCTGAATGTATAAGGGTAAAATCAAATGTGTCAGGTCATTACATTTATGTCCACAGTGCATGTCTGTATACTTAATTCATCTAACAGTTATCTTCCAGTTTCCAATAACTTTCCAGGCTACATCAGTAGACACCCTGCAAACTAAGACCACGTGTCAGGTTAAGCTTCCAATTGCAATTATGCAATTCCTCACTGCTTGGCATTGCTGCTCTCCACTTACCATCACATAAACATGCAGCTCGGATTTGCGCACTCCCAGTAAATGTGATAACTGGAATTGGCAGGAAAGCATCAGTCTCCATTGCTCTATGTCTGATGGTGACATGGCTAGCATTAGTGGAGAAGGTGCCAGGTTTAGGGCACAGAGGTGAGGTGTCCAGGAGTCCAGGATATTTATTGAACTCTTGATAAAGCAACACGGCCAAAGGCTTCTGCAGGGTTCTATTCTGTCTCCCAGTACAAGTTTGAGGTGTGGAATAGTTTGGCTCAGGCTGTATCCAGTGCCAGTGGTGTCCCATGCACTGACAGCAATGTAGGCATCATTTTAATGACCTACAGAGGAGAAAAATGGATACTGTCATCCGTTGGTTGGAGGAATTTAGTACTGTGGACATCCTACAGCTGTGTTAGAATAAACTAAAGAGAGTACTTGTAATAGTTAGAAAGCTTAATGCAGGCAGGACTAGTATGCATAATAGTCTTTTGTTCTTTCCCTAGCTGCCATGGATCATGATTTCAATGTTTGGGCCCATGTTGATTGATTGGAGAGACTAAGTGAAGCAAGTAGTATGTATGCATGAAGAGAGAAGTGTTATTGTAGCATTAGAAGTTAAAGATAGCTTTTTTTTGGTAATTTATAGAGTTGTATCAAACTGAACATGTATAGAGCAATTGTAAAAACATGCATGTCTGCATTAGTCTGTAGCACAAATCAGTTGTAAGAATCCAATCTCATACTTTAGTCAGAGGTTGTAGGTTCAAATACCACAATTCACAACTATACAATACTATTTCTTCAATAATATTTACATTAAATTAAAAACTCTATACCAGTGACACAAATGCCCTGCTGTAAACTGTAATTTGTATAATTGGAACACACATATGTGCAATACATGCACATTTCAAGGACTACTTTCAGCAATCTGTATAGTGTGAATTTGTTAGGGGTATACTTACATGTAATACTTAAGGTAAAAGAGTTGTATAATTGTATTAATGCAGTGTGTGTCACATATGATGGTATTAATTTTATCTCTTTTTTCTTTTACCCCCCACCACTTATCTGTCTTTTTTTATTTTCTATTATGTGTCATCAAAATGCCTCCATATCATCCATGTATACCACATCACTAAATGCTCCATAGCACAGCAAGGTAGGCCAGCCATAGTGGATCAGCCTGCCCCCATTCCACCAGCTGCAGCACAGATGCACAGAATGTCTGGGAGCCAACCTAGCAACACTGCCTTTGCTGCTCCTGCACTACCTGCATCCTCAGGTAGGCTTGCCTAGGAGGCTGGTGCAGTGATACTCACTGGGAGCAGATGCAGAGGTAGTGATTTCATCACCCATGGCAAGTTCCCAAGGATGGTGCACCATTGGTGTGCACCTATGCTGGATGGAGAGGCTGCTCTCCCTATGTTCCATAGGAGGAGGAGGAGACATCAAGCATTCCAGCCACTAGCAGAGTAAGGTGACAGTGATGACAGTCCAGTGGGTGAGGACTCGGTTATCACTGTCTCCATGCTTGATGGGCATGGGCCTGGTTTGTCCCCTCCCTCACCCCAATCATGGTGTCCCCAACATTTTGTGTCCATCACTGTCTCTGTCTCTTGTCTTGTGTGTCTTGTATGTTTGCAATTGCTTCCTTACCTTCCCAACGTACCTGACCCAGACATACCTACATCCCTTCCCGAACACTCTTCTCTCTCTGAAATAAAAAATAAATGGGGATATGTCCTCCCTCTCAAAAAGAAAATTGTCCCATACATAGGTCTCCATTTTGGATATACAACATGATCGTGTTGTGGTCACTTCTCTTTGTGGAAATGGCAGTTCAAATCAATTAATATTCTGCAGATATTTTCAGTTTATACTGTTAAAGAAATGGATAGCTATGGTTCTTTCCTACCTACCTCCTGCACAATTCTTTATTGCTTATACTTTGTTCTTCCACCTGCTTGCTCCCCATTTCACCACTTTCCTATATACCCTGTTTTCGCCACTTTAATCTTTCAAAAAATAGAATCACACACAACACACATAAGTAGCAGAAAAAGCAATGGATCCCTTTGCTTTTTGGACTTCATGTTTGCTTGGAGGTGCACATCATGCACCAATCTGCAGCGATGGTGAGCAGCAGCAAAATGCTGTGGTTACCTCCACTCAATGCCACCTAAACCCACTGCACTATGCCAGCACACAGCAACACATGTACTGTAAAGAATGCATGTCATTGCATTATCTATGTTTATTAAAAAGTATTTCAAAGTATTAGATACACCTGGATTCGAACCCAGTATCTTCTGGGGTCAAAATGAAATGTTTCAACACATTTACACCTGCTGCCATCGAGTCAATTAAGTAGCTGGTGTGTTTTATAAACTCAATACTAAATCTCAGACTTTAGCAATGTGGCTTGTGTTTGTGCACTGATTAGCTACGTGCAAACATGCATAGTATTGGAAATGTGTATCTCGCATGTACAAACACTTTGCCAACCATTGCACAAACCCATTGCTCACCACCCTAGAGAAAAGTAAACATTATTATGTATTACTGCTGTTTACTGTCCATTTCCTGTCTATGACATGAAATTATATGTAGAAACATAACAAACTGAAGGCCCTATCTAACAATATGACACATATTTACAAGGCAACCATGTGTTGCCTCCTGTCAAGTACTGCAACCCTGGTGTTTCAGTACTTTTTCCACACATATATCACCTATACAACATAAATTAATATCCAATGTTATATGATATGCAATACATATCAATCTTGTAACATGAAGAACTAGAACTAATGTCCCTTGAACCTAAAATGCCTTATCTAGTAGGCTAGGGAAGGAATCAGCATGGAATGTATCCAAAGGGACATAGGTGACCGTCAACGCACTTAACTCGACCCATATTGGTTTTGTCAAGGGTAGATCTTACTTAGTAACCCTAGTGGACTTCATTGATACTGATCCAAAAGACCTGAATGAGGGATAACAGGACATATCACCTATGACAAGTTATCCAAATACTTTGACACTATCCCTCATTCATGTATCATAGAGAAAATCTCCCATCTGGGAATTAACTCATACATTACTAGATGGATAGCCAACTGACTCACAAACAGGACACAGTGGCAAAGTAGGGGACTGCACCTCCCCCACTATACCCACTTACCTGAGGATTACTCCAAGAATCTGTCCTGGGCCCTCAACTGTTTGGAAACTATTTTTCTGAAGCCCAGGCAAAGGTAGATGACCTGTGGTTTACAAAGTTTGCAGATGACTGTTAACTGGATGCAGTCATATAGAGTCCCCCAGTGATGGTAACATATTACAGAAGGGGCTGACACAGAGAAATGATTGGTGACAAACTCACAGACTGAACCTTAAAGCAAACAATGCCTCATTGTCCCCTTTGGCAATGAAGTACCCCTGCTAATTATAATATACATAGCACACATCTAAGCTTAATCACAGTGCTGTGAGACTTGGGAACACATGTAAATAGCAATCTATACTTCACTCACTATGTGTCCATAGTGGCTGGACACACATTCTAGATTGCACACCTCATCATTAAGGCCAATCACATCACAGACCAGGGAAGTCATAGCTCTGTTGTACTCTGTCCTTATCAAACCACTAATTGAGTGCAATGCTCCCTTCTGTCTGTACCTCACCAGACACATGCAGCAACTGGAGAATACACAGAGGTTTTAGACCATGAGAATCCAGGGCCTCCAAAGCATGACATACATGGAAAGATTGAAAGACTTGTCACTGTACTCAGTATCATGCAGGCTGCTGAGAGGTGACCTATGCCTGGCCTACAGAGCAGTCTCAGACGCTCCCCTACAGGAAATGCTGGACATCTGCAAATCAAATGGGACAAGAATAACTTGCTCCAGGGAACTCAACCTAGCCTGTGACATGAACAGAGCATGCTGGGGAGACAGATATATCTCCCAATGATTGATACTCCTTTGTAATAGGCTCCCACTGAGTCTGAAGCAGTGCTCCTCAATGAACCTATTCCAGCACAACCTTAACAACTGGATGGGTGATTGTAAATTCACCCTAGGGTGGCATCTATGTCCCACATGGACCGGGCCCAATGGTGCTGCTCACAAAATCACTCTGTTAATATTGCCATCTAACTATGCTCATTAAGGGTACCATCGTTTTTACACAGCTAGACTTGTAAATTCCCTAGGGACATTAGGCTAGTAACCTCCTATGATCCTATGAAGCTATGAACATATGCAGGCCTCCCCACATCTTCTTCCCAATATGGCTTGCTGATGTCATCTACTGTAAGTTGCTATGCAGTTGAATAAATGTCAGACTTGTGCTGTGGAACTTGCATAAAGTCCTGATCTCTGTAGTCTGTATAGATAGGTAGGCATTCTGTTCTCACTACAGTCAAGTGTGTGTGTGTGTGTGTGTGTGTGTGTGTGTGTGTGTGTGTGTGTGTGTGTGTGTGTGTGTGTCTTACACTTATTGATCCAATGCCACTGACTGACAACATTTTGATACTTGCACATGCCTAGACATCCATTTTGTGCAGGCCTCCAAAGATCTTCTCTCCCACATTACCTGCTGATGTCATCTACTATAAGTTGACCTAGAGTGGTGTAAAAGTCAATCTTGTGCTGTGGCGCTTGTGTAAAGCATTGAGTTCTGTAGTCTTTGTATATAGATAAGTTGTTGTGTCTTTCGGCTTTTCCCGGTTAGGGGTCGCCACAGCAGAACTCCAGTCCGCTAATGATTGGCAGTAGATTTTTACATGCTGGCTTGCCGGGCCTGATGCACAACCTTCAACGAAGGAATGCCCAGTCACGCATGTCACCACACAGAAGATGCTCTAACTGAGAATTGAACGGACAACATCTAACTGTGAGGTGACAACACTACCGCAGCACCACCACCGTAGTCTGTGTATATAGATAAGTATGGGTTCTATTCTCACTGCAGTCAATGTGTGTGCTTGTGCTCTTGCTTGACATTGCAGAGAGACTTTTACACCAGCATGTGGGACACTGTTATTACCATTTTCTCCTCAGCAGGCACTGATGATGTTATCAGCTATAAAGTGCTGTCTGAGACACTCCAAGTCAGATTTGTGCCACGGCACTTTTGTAAAATACTGAGTTCTGTAGTCTGTGTACTTAGGTGTTCTTTCTCACTGAAGTCAATGTGGTGTGTGTGTGTGTGTGTGTGTGTGTGTGTGTGTGTGTGTGTGTGTGTGTGTGTGTGTTTGTGCTCTTGCTTGACATTACAGAGAACCTTATACACCGGCATGTGAGGCACTGTTATTACCATATTATCCTCAACAGACACTGCTGATGTCATCAGCTATGCCAGATTTGTGGAAATGCACTATTCCCATCAAGGCAGGGATAGAAACTGGCCTGGATGCCAGCAGGAGTCACCTCATCCTATACAATACAGATTACAGTGACATAGCTTTCAATCTACTCCCATACATCATGGCATGGCTTGTAGGCCCTGTGTTTTCTTGTTGAGAAAGTGCTGTGGTCTCTTCAGCTGCTGCATGTGTCTGGTGATGTACATGCAGAAGTGAGCATTATACTCTATTAGTGTTCTGATGAGGTTTGAGTACAGTGCTGTCATACAATCTTAAGATCTAAATATGATGACGTGAATTATGATATGCACAACATAGGCTTTCAATACCACTACAGGCACTTGGTGGTCAAAGTTCAGATTGCTATCTACATGTATTTCCAGTGCTTGCATCACTGGGTTTCAACACAGCACAACTGTTGTCAATGTTGTAATTAATATGGAATTCCACTTTTCTGAAGGACAACATAAATAGGATCATAGGATCATAGGAAGTTACTAGACTAATAGCCTGAGGGCCCTTACAAGCCTAGCTATGATCAGCACCTATTGCCTATGTCCAAGAGGAGCACAGGTGGAACCCCTAGGGTGGATTTTTGTTTACCCATCCACTTGTCCAGATTGTGTTTGAAGAGCGCCAATGAAGTACTCTGTTTGATGTGAAGTGGGAGCCTGTTCCAAAGGCATGGTAACCTCTGTAAGAAAAATCTGTCCCTCTAGCAGGTTCTATTGATATCACATACCAGGTTTAGGTCTTTAGAGTGAGTAACCTGTGTGCCATTTGATTTGCAAATGTGCAGCATTTCCAGTAAAGTGGGGTCAGAGATCACCTCTATATGCAAGGCAGAGATCGCCTCTGAGTAGTCTGTATTAAATAGAATAAAGTGACAGTGATTTCAGCTGATCCACATAGGCTAGCTGCTGAAGACCTTGAATTTTCTTTGTGAGGAACCTTTGTGGTCTCTCCAGTTACTGCAGGTGCTTTGAAAGGTACATGCCAAAAGGGACGTTGTACTCAATTATTGGCCTAATGAGTGAGGAGTACAGAGAAGTGATAACTTCACTTTTTCTGAAGGCAATGCCCTTAATTATGAGACGATACATATAGAATGCCCTTCTTACCACTCTGGAGACATGATGTTCAAAGGCAAGGTTGCTGTCAACCTGAGTGCCCAGATCTCTCATCACTGAGGGCATACTCAGGGTATTGCCATTGATGTGGTAATTTGCAGGAACATTGCTCTTGCTGAAAGGGATAATACATTTTTTGCATTGAGTTTGAGGTCATGACTTTGGCACCAATCATTTGTTTGGGAAATACCTTCTTTAAAGATGTTGACATAATTTAGAGATTCTATGACCGCACCCAGCTTGCAGTCGTCAGCAAACTTTGTTAGCCACAGTCCCTTGGTTTTAGTTTGTACTTCTGGAAATATATTCCAAACAGTAGAGGTCCCAGAACTGATACCTCTGGAAAACCAATGGTAATAGGTCTGCTGTTGGAGATGGAGTCCCCTCTTTTTACTGTATGTGTTCTATCAGAGAGCCAGTTTGCAACCCACCTTATGATATAAGGGTTGATGTTTAGCTGAGAGAGTTTATCAATGATGCCTGAGTGAGGGATAGTGTCAAATACCTTGACTAGGTCTAGGTAGGCTGTATGCACAGGTTTCTCCTTGTCCAGGGCCCTTGTGACTGTCTTGAAGAAGTTCACCAGGTTTAACAAGCATGATCTCCCATTGACAAATCCAAACTGGATAGAATCTAGTGTTTGGAGATTACCTATATCTTGTTGATAAGGTCCATGATGATGCTCTCCATGGCCTTGCACATAAGGCTAGTCAGGCTAATAGGTCTGTAGTTCCCAGAGTCAGTAGAAGCACCACCTTTGTGCAGGGGGATAAGGGTGGCTGTTTTCCATTCAGCTGGAATGAAGCTGGTGCTTAAACTGTGATTGTTAATTCTTGTTTGAGCCTATATAGTATGCAGCCTGGGATGATATCAGGTCCCATTGATGCTTTGCTTTTGGTCTTAGAGAGGGCATTTATAACCTGCTCTTTAGAGGGGACAGGTGGTAGGGATGTCATGAAATATGTGTGGCGTGGATGGGGGAGTGAAGTTTTCACTGAACCTGTTGGCTAGCAGGTTAGCTATGTCCACTGACTTAGTGTATGTGTTACAATTAACTACCAATTCGGTGCAAATCTGAGCCTTAGCTTTTATGTTGCAGATGAAACTAAAGAACTCTTTATGGTTTTCCTTGGTTGAAGAAGCTAACCCGGATTCATAGTTTGCCTTGGACGAATTCAAAAGAAGTCTTATTTGCTTATTTAAGCTGATGAGAGAGTGTCTCCATTTTAGAGTCCTTCTTACTCTTGGACAGCAGCAGTGGTGACTGGTGACTTCATATCAAAGGTGGGCTGCAGGATACAGCTGAATGGGTGGGGCCAACTGGAAGGGGTGTGGCCAACTAGAAAGGGTGGGGCTGTGGTACATTGGGATCAATGCTGGCCATGCTTACCAATTTACATGAAATAAATGCTCAGTCACTATGGCCGACCGAAAATGTGATGCAAAAATCTGGATATTCTGCAAAAATCTGTACACACACACACACACACACACACACACACACACACACACACACACACACACACACACACACACTCTCTCACAGACACACACACACACACACACACACACACACACACACACACACACACACACTATGGAAAGTACATGCATGGGACATTAAACAGTGGGCAGCTATTCAGCACTAAAATATGCAAAACAGCTATGGTGCAGCCTTGGGGAAGTTCTGCTTAAATGACAAAAACACATGCAAAACACTTCCTCAGTCAGGTCAGTGGGTATCATTTGTGTAGACAGTTCTAAGCCAGCATAAAGCAACATGCATTATTTGATTCTGCCTTATCCTCTTTGCACATACCCAGATAAAAAAGTGGTTCCTGATTTCAGTGCTGCAAGCACACATCGCTTCAATTAACTTAAATCCTTTACATATAAAATGGTCTTCTATTAAAATGCAAGATAATATATTTAGTACAGTGTATTCTGGTGTTGTCTAAATTGGCCCTAGGTGTGAGTACATGTGTGTGTGTGTGTGTGTGTGTGCCTTCCGTGGAAGGTTGGGTGCCAGGCTGGCAACTCAACACTGTGAAACTCCACTGCCAATCATGAGCGGACAGGTGATCCTCTGTGGTGACCCCTAACCGGGAAAAGCTGAAAGAAGGAGAAGAAGATTCTGGTGTTGTGTAGGTCATCATCAGCAAACGCACACACACACATACATACACTCACACACACACACACACACACACACACACACACACACACACACACACACACACACACACACACACACACACACACACACACCACATTGTTAGAAAGAGGGGGCTTAGATTTTCAAACCTGAACTTACTTCCTTTGTGACCTAGTTGTTCATAGTTACCTGCATATAAGGTACTTTTGCCATGTCTGGTGCCAGCTTTTAAGATGCCACTGCACTAAATATATGGTGGTTAAAAATGTCTGTGGTCACACAGCTGACAATTTGTTAACCACTCATAATTGTACAGATAATATGGGATACAAATTTAAAAATTACATGACAAAGTAATGCACACATACTTTCCAGACATTACTGAGATAGTATTCCACACTGGTTTTCACATTTCCTTAGGCCCGCCTTTTCTAATTGCAGCAATCGACTGTTATCGGTCTTCACACACTCCATATGAAAACCAAATATGCAAGACTTGCACAGCCAACATTACAGCCATAGTGTTCATAGCACCCAGTTCTACAGCAGGTACAGGAGTTATCAGTTCTGTAAGCAAAAATCACACAGCGAATGAAGATGAATGAAAGAACTCTACTTCTGCATATAGCTTCTAGTGAATGCTAAGTTTTAGTCATTGAAAACAGATAAACACTGTCAGTTGCAAAAGTAAATACTTCTCCTCAGCTATTAAAGTAAAAAATGAAAGTTTTGCTAAATTTATGTCTCTTTCTCTCTTGTCTGAATGTGTACATATATTAATATGCATACTGTTTAACCAAATAAAACTGATGTAACAGTAAAGCCAGATGATGAAAGTAGCAACAAAGCTATTACTCTGCATTTCAAATCCTCTGAACCACTACTGACATAGACACTATCTCTACACTGCACTGCACTGCTTCTGGAAAGCAGGTAAATTGTACCAAGGAGTTTGAGGCTCAAGCCCTCCCTTTTCACACTTGCGGTAAAGGTAAATAAAAGTCAGCTTTCATGAAAAGGAAGAATATTTTTATAATCTAGAAAACATCTTTGAGCACAGCTGCTCTTTCTTTTATAAAGATTCGGTCCTTCTGGGCAAGGCTAGGTATAAGTAATGCAAAGATGCAGGTGAGGTAGGCCTGACACTTTAGAATACTCTTTAGGTTGTATGGGGATAAAACTTAATAAACTGGTGACAATTCTGTGCTATATATTTTAAGTACAGAACAGTGAGGTAAAACCAAGTATATAGTGCTGTTATTGTAAACACAATGGCATAAGAATTAAAGCATTCCATTCAGCTTAAATGGTATTCATTTGGAAAGCTAGAGCATATCTTTACACACTACTACTTACAACAGTCCGTCACTTTTAAGCATTGATAAATGTACACATCAGTGTACAGCAGCTTGAGGGAGAGGGCATTGCCTTTTACTTCTATTATGTATCAGAGCAAAAATGATAAAAGTCAATAGCAAATGATTTCCAAAATGTTTCACTTATTACAAATTCACAGTGAGGTATTCAATCAACACTGTCATATGTGGCCATAAACACCTATATCACCAAATGGATAGACCAGTGTATCACATACATGGAATCTAATTATGTTGAGATGTATGAAGTTACCTATATCTCAAGTCCAGTAATCAGGGACATACATTAGGGCTGTCTGCTAGGCCCTTTCCTGTCTATTATTTATGCGATGGACATCACAGATGACATATGCATCCTGTATGCAAACAGCTCCCTGAAGGACTACAGATTGTGGGCAATCATTGATTCCAACTGTGATATTAGTATAATACAGACAGTATCAACACATACTAAAGATTGCTGCCACAGTCATGACAACACCTGCAATAACAAGAAAACATTGGGGGATTTGATAAGTCAGGAAAACAAACACACAACCCAAGTATAATGTGGACATCACATCCTACAATCAGACTAAAAGGTATGTGACCTGTGTCCTGGGGTAGATGGTAATTGGAAGAGTTCATACCTCTCAACTATCTACATCAGAGGCTATAATACCTCCAAAAATCCCAGCCTTCATCACACAAATACCCTTCTTCATGTACCTCCCTAGAAATCATCACGTGATTTGTAACTGAAGTGTACCACCTTTATCACAATGAGCTGTCACACAGCTTATTGTCCACACCTAAGTATTTTTTTTGTGGCATAAACATGACTGTCTGATAGTGCGGAATGCCAGTCAAGTTGTTACACCAGATGCATGTGTGCTACCTGTTCTGGTGATGCACACACTACATACATAAGTGTTTGCCAACATTAATGGCATGGATATATTTCGTGATAGTGTGGATTGTGCCGTACATGTATATATATATATATATATATATATATATATATATATATATATATATATATATATGCAATGTACACCAGTCAACTAGCCTGTATTGCTCATAACGTCACATACAGGTATAGCAGTGTCCCTCCTAATACCTCCAGCAGATGTTACAGTGCCAGGACTGTGTGTGTGTGATCCCTCATGTAGTGTGGATGTAGCTTAATAGTTGTTCAAATGTGTTTGTTCAGAATCATCTATTATCACTCTAAATCACATATGTTATGTCACAGGTATGAGATTACTGGTGGTATTATTCTGATACTGTCTGTGATTGTGGTTGCTTTTAATGTTGTCCATGAGCCTTTACCTGTGCCCCACTTGCTGGACACCTCTGCTGAGATTACACTCATATTCAGACAAATCATTTAGCACATCTTCACAATATGCACCCTATCCCAACTGTATGTCAGATCCCTGATAGATGTCCTCTGCATTATTCATGTAAAGATGCTTATCTCACACAAACATCCTCCCCATTGTCGTCTCACCTTGTGTGACAGTCACATAATACACATTTTCACTGTGCAGTCCCTACTGTACCATATAAATATGTGATTGGTGTTGCTGCTACAACCATCTTCCATTGACATGCCCTCATCTGCTATACATTAGGATGTTTCACCTGTCCTATTTCCCTGTATTCCTTCCTGCTACTCATGAGTGTGTCCCTATTCAATACACACACTTCCCCTGAGTGTTTATTTGACCTGGCAGTCCATGTACCATTACAGATCATTTACGCAGCTTCAGTACAGAATGCCATAAATGGAATATCACAATACTCTGCACATTAGATGTATTGCCCTGTACTGTGTTTGGACCATATACTTCACATTCATACTTCTCAACTGTCCAGATATTGATAGGATGTACAGATGTGTTCTTTATCAAATTTGTGGCTCTCTGCCATATCACTGGGATGAACTCAGAACTTATGTGACTCAATATTAAATATATTTGAGTTCATACCACACAAGTATCCAGGTTTTTGTCTCATATTTTTGATCTTGTCCTCATAAAGTTTTGATTTTCTGGCAAATCATTTGCATGTCATTGTGGATTGAATTCTGAAAATGACAGATATTTGAGTATCAAACTTAGTTCTCTTCAGAAAATTCATGTTAATATAAAGCGTATGATTTTGTCAATTTTCTAAGTTTGTAAGAGCAGTATTTCAAAAATGTCGCTATTTTTGGGCCTTGGTCCCCCCATTAATTATAGCTTTGTCCCAATTTCTTGCTCTAAGAGCTTGAGAGCTATTTGTGAAACCCTAGTGATCATTGTGGCATTCCTTGCAAAAACGCTGACAGTCAGTGCTCTGGTTTCAACAGGTGTTCCACCCATGTTTGCTAATATGGTTTCCTGCAGACAACACTGTTGCCAGCCACAAAACCTCACTTAAACACAGTGCACGGCATGAATATGCATTGCATGCTACTGCTCACCGCTCACCACTGCACACACATATAAACTCTGTGTAGGCTTTGCACAAAGTCTACATGGGATTTATTGAATCTTGGTGTATGTCACTGCTGGTCAGTGAAGTTGGCCTCTCAGTGCAAAAAGAGTATGTGTCTGGATGAGCAGATCTGGGGCATGTGCTTCTGCAAAGGACAGGATATTCCAGCAATAGCTCTCCTTTCAACTGTCCAGATTTTCACAGCATGTCCACGTTTTTGCCTCATATTTTGGGACTGTTCCTCATAATATTTGTGGAACAGAAGTCAATAAACAATGACAAACATTTGAGTTTTAAACTTCACATCATTAAGAAAATGCACACCATTACAAAACTTACAGTTTTATCAACTTTCTAAGTTTATAAGTGCAAGATTTGAAATCTGTCCCTATTTGTGGGCCTCTGTCCCCCAATTATTTTTGTATTGGTCCAGATTTCTTGTGCTAGTGATTCCAGCATAATCTGAAGATGCTTGTGTATCTTCCACTAGGAGTCCAGATAGAAAGAAGCTGATTGAAAGTACCTTTGGATTGTGTTAAAGTTGGTTTGAGTAATTTTTTTTTCTTTGTGGCACCAACAGAAAAAGTTGTTTATATAGTTTATTTTCTTCACATGTATACACAAGTAGAGCCTGCACCACTGTTTTCCTCCTGTTCAATAAAACTTCATTATGTTAAGGACTGGTGGTCACTGCTGCATTATTTTACAGCCCATTAGTGGATGCACTGTGCATATTTGTCACAATTCTTGTATGCCAAAAAAGGGTCATTATAGTGTGCTGAGCCTCAGGGTATATGACTAGATCCTGAGGCTCAATACACTAAAAACAAAATGGTGGAAATGTTAGCCAGAGAGAAGTTTAAAAGTACTTTACTTGCTTATTAAGCTGAGTAGTTCAAACTGACTATAAGGCTGCAAAATGTTTCTTTTTTTTGTACTAGTTGAGAGACTGTTATACCGGTTGTGCAGCGGTTAGCATTGTCACCTCACAGCAAGAGGTTCTCCGATTCGATCCTCGGCTGGGTCACCTTCTGTGTGGAGTCTGCATGTCCTCCCTGTGGTTACATGGGTTTCCTCTGGGTGCTCCGGTTTCCTCCCACATTCCAAAGACATGCTGTAGGTGGATTGGAGACTCTAAATTGGCCCTAGGTGTGAGTTTGTGTGTGTGTATGCCTTCTATGGAAGGTTGGGCGCTGGGCTGGCAACTCGACACTGTAAAACTCCACTGCCAATCATGAGCGGACAGGTGATCCGCTGTGGCAACCCCTAACCGGGAAAAGCTGGAAGAAGAAGAAGAGAGACTGTTATACATTGAAATCATGTTTAAAGGATTACAATGTAAGCCTATGATAAAGGCTGTAATAAATTTTGGTACACTGTTTTAAATGTGGGAAAAGTGGTCACACTTCTTGGTTTGGATTAGCAATCTGCTGTCAGTTTTCATTCCTGACTCAATGTCAGACAGCAAGAAATATATAACAAAGGTAAGTACAATTAATGCTCAGAAAAATATGAGTTAATGATAAAAATAGTAAAACTCTGAGCTTTGGCCAGCTAAGACCTACATGAAATCAAATCAACTGGACGTATAAGTGAATTTAAGTAAATCTTTATCCGCACTTTTTTCAAATAATACAGTATTTAAATTGATTTATTTGTGTTGCATTTAATACTATCGAGCTGGAAGTTGTGGCTCTGTTTTTTCAGTTAATGCCTGTTAGAATTCTTGAATAGCCAGTGATAAGTGGGGGTAGTTTACTTCATTGTTATTCGGTTTCTGCCTTATATAAGTGGTACATTTTGGATTATTTTCTGCTTAAACTCTGAGCTTTGACCAGCTAAGACCTACATGAAATCAAGCTGGAAACTGTGGCTCTGTCTCTGTTTTTTTCAGTTAGTTCTCCACCCACCCTCCCTCCTTTTGTTTTGGGCCCATCTCATTTGCTCACTCAAAAAAAAAAAAAAAATTTGCACTTTTTTCATCGGCTTTTACTGTATTTGTGTTTCTTCCTACTTTATTTTGCTTTTGCGTCATCTTAAAAGTACTCAATTGTATTTATTACTGCTTGGTGTAACTATCATTCTAAGCCTTTTGGTTGAAGCACTTGGGCTTCAGACCAGTTGTTTTCCATTAAGAAGGTTTGTGGTCTGCACTGTTGTGGCAGGACAGGTAGCTTACATCCTTCTAAGTTGGGAACTGCTGATTGAAGGCTCAGTGTATGTTATTCTAAAAGTGTATTAGTTCTGGTTTAAGCACTTGGGCTTCAGGCCAGTTATTTTACATTAAGAAGGTTCATGGTCTGCACTCTTGTGGGAGGAGAGGCTGGACTCTTCTTTTCTGAGCTGGGAATTTCTGGTTAAAGGCTTATAGTGCCTGCATATTTGAACTGTTTCTTACTGAAATTGGTGTGCCGTGTTTGCTGTACCATAGACTAGATCCAGGCCTGCTGAATCTAGCTTTGTTTGCATAACTTGAGCACTAATCCAGGCCTTCTTAAAAGTATTCAATTGTATTTATTACTGCTTGGTAGTAACCTGATTAAAGTGTAGCTATCATTCTAAGCCTTTTGGTTTAAGCACTTAGGCTTCAGACCAGTTGTTTTACATTAAGAAGGTTTGTTTTCTGCACTGTTGTGGCAGGACAGGTAGCTTACATCCTTCTAATTTGGGAACCTCTGATTGAAGGCTCAGTGTCTGTTATTCTAAAAGTGTATTAGTTCTGGTTTAAGCACTTTGCCTTCCAGTCAGTTATTTTACATTAAGAAGGTTCGTGGTCTGCACTCTTGTGGGAGGAGAGGCTGGACTCTTCTCTTCTGAGCTGGGAATTTCTGGTTAAAGGCTTATAGTGCCTGCATATTTGAACTGTTTCTTACTGAAATTGGTGTGCCTTGTTTGCTGTAGCATAGACTAGATCCAGGCCTGCTGAATCTAGTTTATTTGTATAACTTGAGCACTAATCCAGGCCTTCTTTTTTGGAGAAGGTTCCCCTGCACCCAGTGGCAGGAGTGTGCAGTTAGAAATTGTCTGATTGAAGACTACAGGAACAGGGCTCAGTTTTGAGATTTTTTTACTGGTTAATTGGGTAATTTGTTTAAAAGCCCTTTCTGATTGCTTGTAGTCATATAAAGCTGTTTTAAGTGTATTTTTTACTGTTTGTATTCATTTAAAGCTGTTTTAAGTATATATTTTTACTTATTTTGCCTTATCTTTTAAAAAAAAATCCTTGTTTCCCACCTTTCTAAGCTAGTATAGTCCAGTTTTCAGGCTAGTGCTGAAATCAGGGATGTGTTACAATTTTCTGAGTTGCCCATACTTTACTTGAATAGATGGAGGTTTCTCTGTTCACCTATGAGAGAGAGGGAGCTTTGAGCAGCCATCTGTCCCTGGAGGAGTGGTTCCAGCTCAGAAGATAGTAGTTTATAGGCCATTTTGGGCTAATTTCTATCTCTTTCATTTCCCTGCTGTAAAAACCGTGTTTGCACAGTTTTGCACATCCGGGCAGCGCTGGTTAGCTAGGGCTAAATTTATCCCAGCTCCACCAAGTATCCTCTTCAGTTTTTCCCTTGAAAATAGTCTACCTCTCAACCTAAGCACTTAAAAAGCATCCTACAGTCCAGCACTTGCTCAAACCTAATTGTAAGCACTAATATACCCTGACACTTGATTGCCCAGCAGGGCAAGACTCATTATTCACCCCTCACCAATCAAGTGACTAAGCAGCTCACCTTACTATTCAGGCATGACCAAAGGGCAATTTCAGGTATACCCTCTAGTCCATCTGGTGAACATGGGTATCCTGAGGCAATGTTACAACTGCCTCATGTACACAGACAACCCTCTCCTCCTGCCACAAAACATTAACATATGCGAGAGATGCAATTATATAGCTAAACTGGAGGCTAAGCTCTCTCCACCCAAGACTGGAATAGGCAGTCATGATGAGAAGATTAACACATGCACCACACCTCCAGCCTCACATAGACATACTAAACCAGTACTGGCAAGAAATACACATAAATACACAAAATCATACTCACAGGCTCTAAATAAAAACCTGTAAAAGCATCACAAACCTCCAAAGCAGACACCCAAAAAACCTGCACCTCCCATCACAAACCAGACAACACATAAAACATAAAATCAGTGTGCCACACAATCATAGCCCTTAAGGAGAAATAACATACCTAACACACTAGTAATAGGCAACTGTATAATCAGGCACACTGACGTCCCACTCACTAGGCTGGACAAGGAGAAGGTTGCTGTTAGTTGCCTGTCAGGAGCCAGAATCCACCACATAACGCAAGCACTCAGGTCACTCCAGAACAAGTACAAATATGACTCTGTCATTGTTCATGTAGGTGTGAATGACATGAGACGTACCTCCCTGGACTACATGAAAAGAGACATGGAAGAGCTCTCTGATCATGTAGCCCAGGCGGGTATGACCCTGACCCTGAGTAGCATCCTGCCCTCACCAAGAATGATACTGCAGTATAAAGAAAAAATTATCAATTTCAACAATTGGCTAAGCTTCTGGTGTCATTCAAAGGGAATCCAGTGTCTGTCAGCCTGGGATGACATACTCGACAGGTCTTGTTGCTTTGCAAGAGAAGGCTTGCACCTGTCACTCCTAGGCTTTTGAATACTGGCCAAGGCTCTTGCTGCCCCCATAGTGCCTTTTTCAGGCAAGGCTCAAAAGTCAAACCCACCTCCGTAAACAACACAAATACAAAATGAGGGTTATGCTACTCAATGCCAGGAGTTTAAATATCAAAATGCACATGCTCGAAGCACTCCTCAGTATGGAGAACGTCAACATCTGTGCAGTAAATGAAACCTGATTCAAGGCTCCACAGAGCACTTCAGCAATACCGAGCTACAACTCATACCACACATTTTGGCCACAGAACATGGACCGAAATACAAAAGGAGGGGGTATATCCATATTCATTAAGGATACCTACACTTCCAGGTTAGTGGTGCAGCATGATACCTCCAAGATCATCCATGTGCAACTAACATCAGGCAAATCTGCAATGCAAATTGTGGCATGCTACAGATCACCCTCCATGACCCAGGACCACCACTCTGCCTTCCTGGAGACACTGGAAAACATGAAGGTCCTACCGAACACCCTGATATTGGGCGATTTCAATTACCCTACCGTTAACTGGGAAAACTACTCAAGTACAAACTCCCAGGTCTAGCGCTTCCTGGAATTTATCAACTCAGATACCCTGGATCAGCTGGTAAACTCCCCTACCAGAGGTGAAAACATATTGGACCTGGTCATCACCAACATGGGCGACAGGTGTTCCATACCAGAGGTCAACCCATCACTGGTTAGATCAGACCATAAACTAATCAGTCTGGATGTCCACACCACACCACCACCTCCAACCAAAGAAACCACAGTGAAAAACTTTTCTATAGCAAAGTTCACCTTACTTAAGACAGAGGTGGTAAATTTCACAGCCCCCACGCTAAAAGATAACAGTGTCCAAGATGCAAGAACCTTTACAAATGCACTCTATGAGCACCTACAGGGGTGCATGGATTGTGCCATCCCTAGCAAAACCAAGTCTCACTCCCCTAAGAGAAGGAAAACAGTCTGCTGGACCCCTGCCATAAACAGGCTATACAACAGAAGGAGGAAACTAGTTCAGAAAAAAAGCAAATCCCAAGAAGGAAAGACATCCCTGATCAGTATCATTAAGAAACTAATGTCCCTCATAAAATCCTCCAAGGCTAACTTTGAAAGAAACATAGCCAATGATTCAAAAGATAACCACAAAACCTTCTTTAGCTATGTCAAGAATCTTAAGTGGCAACTTGCAGATATGCTCTGAGTTAGTGCAAAATAGCACAAAATATACTGAACCCACTGATATTGCCAACATCCTGGTAGATAGATTCAGTGCAAACTTCAACCCCCTCTCACCCCCAAAAGGGCTCACAATAATACCGGAAAAGTGTAGTGTCCCAGGAATCACAGATGCACAGGTGAAAACAGCCCTTTCAAAAGCCAAAAGCACAGCATCAATGGGGCCAGATGGTGTCCTAGGCTGCGTCTTACATGAACTACAGAACGAACTAACCCCCCACCTAAACACATTGTTCAACTTCAGCCTCTCCACAGGCTATGTGCTCATAGAGTGACGCACAGCAATGGTTATTCCGCTCCACAAAGGAGGGGCCACAACTGACCCTGGTAACTATCACCCCATAAGCCTGACTAGCCTGGTCTGCAAGGCTATGGAGCACATCATCATAGAACTCATTAATAAAGACATTGGGAACCTCCAAACACTTGACCTGACCCACTTCGGCTTTGTTAAGGGCAGATCATGCCTACTAAACCTGGTTGACTTCTTTGAGACAGTCATCAAGGCATAGATGAGGGGAAGGTAGTTCACACAGCCTACTTTGACCTTGCCAAGGCTTTTGACACCATTCCCCACTCAGGAATTATAGAAAAACTCACCAGCCTGAACATAAACCCCTACGTCATGAGATGGGTTGCCATCTGGCTTACAGACAAAACTCACACGGTAAGAATAGTGGGCTCTAGGTCTGACTCAAAATCAGTCGCAAGTGGTGTCCAACAAGGCTCGGTCCTGGGACCCCTACTGTTCTACATATACTTCTCAGAAGTACAGGCAAACACAGGAGGACTATGGCTAACCAAGTTCGCCGATGACTGCAATCTGGGAGCCATAATTGACTCTCCGGCTGACACTGACATTCTCCAAAAGGGCCTTTCTGAGATGGACACCTGGTGTAAAAGTCATAGTCTCAAGCTAAATGCCAAAAAATGCATAGTCATCCCATTTGGGAAAAACAAAACACCCATGAATTACCACATAGGTGGCAGCCCTCTTAATACAGAAGAGGTAATAAGAGATCTGGGGACCCAGGTAGACAGTAATCTCTCCTTTGACAATCATATTGCCAAAGTAGTTAGAAAATCCTTCTATGTAGCCCATCTAATTACTAAATGGTTCACATCTAGAAATAAAGAGGTTATAGTGCCCCTCTACTCGTCACTCATCAGATCCATCATAGAGTACAATTCCCCGTTTGGGATGTACCTCACAAGACACTTCCAACAGCTGGAAAGACCACAAAAGTACCTCACCAAGAGGATTACTGGTCTCAAACATATGTCCTATGCAGCCCGACTGGAAAAACTTCAGCTGTACTCAGTGGCATATCGCTTACTCAGAGGTGATCTCTGCCTAAGTTACAAATCCATGTCCAACTCAGAATTGATGGACACGCTCCACCTAAAGAAATCCAAGTCACTGCGAGCCACTCACTCTAGTGAGCTAAACCTCACCACAACAATAAATAGAACATGCTGGAGGGATAAATTCCTGTCACAGAGTCTCCCCCATGCTTTGGAACAAAATTCCTAACTACATTAGGTAGAGCCCCTCACTATCACTCTTCAAGAGAAACCTTGACGAGTGGATGGGTAACAGAAAATACACCCCTGGGATCACTTCATTGGCTCTTCCTGACAGAGGCTCAGTTAATTAATCAATGGGGTGACAAAAGCTGACACTCTGGCTAGTCTTATAAATGCCCTCAGGCAGATAGCCTAGTACCTACCTATGCACCTATGAACCTATAAGCAGTTGCATCATGTATGTACTAAATAATTACAATAGTTACTACAGTATGGCTACACTGGTTACACTTAGCAATTTAAGTCTGAAGAATTTAAAACATAACAAACCTAACATCATAATATAATTGTAGAAGTAAGATTTAATGTTAACCAGTATACTGAAAGCTAAAACAAATGGTTTCCTTCTGAAGGTACACTTTTAGTTTAGCTTTATACAGTCCTAATGTCTGTTCTTTTCTAACATCATTTGGAATGTTATTTTTCAAGGTGGCAGGATATAATTTGGAAAAGGCCTTCTCTCTTACAGCAGTTTTGAATGTGGGATGAGCTAGTAAAGACTTTCTCCAACAGCGTGTAGTTTTGCTCTAGTGGCCATTTTCATTTTCTCTTTGAAGATGGACCATAGCTAGATCTCAGGATTTTAAAAAGAAGAGTACCGAGTAATAAATAGGCAGATGTATGCCACTGAAATCTTTTACCACTTCACAATGATACTTTCAAGGATCAAGTAAGTGCACAGATCTATAGATCTTGCAAAAGATTCAGTAAAGTAAATAAAGTGATATCCAGTAAAGTAAATAAAGTGAGATTTTCATAAGAGTGAATCACAATGTGAGAAAACATATAAAATTCACAAACTACAAAGTGATAAAAAAGGTTATGAAATCCACCTTGCATGCCCTAAACCTAAACTTACTGGTGACTCATAGCATGAACAATATAACCCTAACAACATAGCTCACACTGACAACAGATCTGAGGCAAATATGAAAGAGTCCAGGCATACACTCCACCCTGCTGACCCAGATGTTCCCAATGATTAGCCAACTATATGCATTCTCCAACAATGAACAGTCCATTTCAATATGAAATGGAGAATATTTAGCAACAAAGGTCATCCAACAAAAGAGGCCTACCAGGAAGAAGAGGGTGAGGATGGGTAGGGGGAGAAGGTGGTAAAACACTGAAGTACTAATATCATTAACAGTATTGCATGCTGTCACAATTTAATTTTTAACACCTCAATAATTACTGGATATTTAATTATAGCCAGTTAAATGTAGAAGAAAGCCATTTCACCTTATTTGAAAAGGCAACATCTTTTTTGTATTTACCAGGTTTAATATAATAGATGTCCATGGTTTGATAAAACTGTACACTAGAAAGTGAATTGTAGCAGTATTTATAACTCACTACTTTACACAGTGGTTGTCTTGTATGAAAAGGTGCAAAAAGTAAATTCCTTGAATGCTATAAAGCTCTCTAAACCCACAGATGTTATAAGCTCAAAAAAGATGAAAGGGAATTGTTAAAAGAATTGGGTAATGACAGATCCCTACTATTAATACCTGACAGAGGCAGGGAGGGACTGGCATGAATGGACACTGTGGACAATGACAGTTGGATGGTCAATATACTTACTAACGCAGACCAATATTCTTCAGCCTACTGCAATGAGGTTAACAGTGTCCATAGAAACACTGACATAGCTTTACATGACTTACCCTACCAGAAGGCAAAACAGTGCTAACATATGACTTTTTGAAGGCAAAATACCCCAAACATCTGACTATTTTTGAAATATCCAAGACCCATAAGAACATCACTGACCCTTCACTTAGACTAACTGCAGCAGCAGAAGGCTTCAAAACCTACCCAGTGTTTAAATATGCAGACAGAAAACTGAATCCATTCTACCAGCAGAATTCATATATGGTAAGAGACTCCTGGGAATTTCTTGGCAATCTGGGAAATTATTTATACACACTTAATTTTCATAACCATCATTGTTATTGATTTGTTTTCCATCCTCACTCACACTTAGGTGTTAAAAAGTTTTGAGGATGCTGTGACTAAAGATGAGTTTCTTTATACCAATAACACCAAATTAGTAGTGGAATTTGTGATGTATAATATATTAAATTAGTAGTGGAATTTATAGCGCTTACCTTTAAGAACAATTTACTCTACTTTTAAGACAAAATCTACCAGCAAAAGCAGGGTGTGGCAATAGGGTCAACTTGTGCCTCCAGATATGCTGACCTGGTCCTGTGGGTCTGGAAGCAGAAACATATCTTTAACTCCACATGTTATCTGTTGGACTTCCTACACCAGATTATTGGATATTTGCATGTTATGGAAAGGAACCAACAAGAAGCTAAAATAATTTATAGAATAACTTGATAATACGATACTCTTTTCAAAATTTACCCATCATTTTCCACTGAAGAAATACAATTTCTGGATGCAGCTATTATGAAGTACAAAACTACAAAAACTTTTACTTCAACTATATTCAGGAAACCAATATTCTCTATTTCTTACTTCCACTACACAAGTAATCTTTCACACATTTAAAAAAAAAAGCCCAGTCAAAGGACAGTTTGTTAGACTAGCCAGGACAATACAGAATTATGAGATGTTTTTGACTGAGGGTGAAGTTTTAATTAACATGTTCTGGGTAAATGGCTACCCTTTTGAAATATTAAATGAGATAAGGGGTGAAATTATCTGTAGGTGGGGCACAAAGTTTGTGCCATTACTCAAACAAGCAAAAATGTGAGAAAATTGTAACAATTTGAGACTTTTTACTGACAGGAACTTTGAAAAGTCTATGGTCTTGTCTTGAATTTTAACCAAGGCCCAAAGCTTCTGGGCAACTAAACATATTTTAAACACCAAATGGAAGATTTTTTTCTCACTTTCCTAAGGTAGGAAATAGACTAGGCAAGAAACCTGTTTTGTATACAATGATTAATTAACATCAAAGAGTAACTGAAAAGAAGCAAGGAAATATTTCAGAAAAAAAGGCATAAACTTATAAATTTAGCTACTGCCATCAGTGTAAATGCATATCCAGTGGTGAAAGCACTGATATACAGGTGAGAGGGAGAATAATAAGAAACATAAAATTTTATAACTTTAGCCATGAAGAAATGATCTCCCCAGCTTAATGTAAAACCTGTACTTCCTCTTATGTTGAGAAAACCAAAAGAAGATTCAGAAAAAGAATATACAAACATTTATACAACACAAGTAAGAGAGAGACTAATGTTCTTTATAAGCACAGATTAGAATGTAATCTTTAGCAGTCTATACACATCTTCCACTCCAGAGCATTTTCTGAAAAATAAACTTAAAAAATATAAGATAAACAAATATAAATATTTTGTGAACAAGAAAAAAGTATGGCTGTAAAGATGAACCTACCATGACAGTAAATGTTCAAAAGATCACTGCTGCATTAGCCTTAGGTATATGGGTTATACACTGCTAAGGATATAACATCCAACTTGCTTTCAAAGCTTCAGGATACCTTCCATGTACCCAAACTATCAAGCAGCTCAGGCTGACCTGACTAAGATACAAGTTTTTGTGCAAAGCCTTTCAGAGCTTTCCAACCAGCAGAGTGAGAGAGGCTGAGCTCTGAGAAGACAATGCTAGGAATAACAAAAATTATATGTCCATACCCTGGCATAAAACAAAAAACACATCCAACAACAAGGGGGAATGGAAAGAGGGGGCAGCTATTGCAGCAGTGATCATTCGAACATCTACTGTTATGGCAAGTTCAACTTACAAAACTATTTTATGTTCTTCATATTGATCACCACTGCAGTAGCCTTAACTATATGGGCAGATATGGGTAGATTACCATAGCTAACTATAGTTGGGAGGTGGAAGAAGAAGGGTCCAGGAGCAATGGAGAATGGTCCTAGAAAAGCATGATCTAGACCTAGGGAAGGAATCCAGCTTATAATGCTTTGTAAGGACCAAGTAGCAGCTTCTAAATACTTTTAGAATCCAATTTTTTTCCAAAAAGCCATAAAGGAAGCCAAGGTCCTCATAGAGTGGGCCTTGACCCTGCCTGGAATAGATTTGTCATGATGAGTATAACAAAAGGTAATAAACAGTCTCTTCTGACGTATGGTGTCCCTTCATCGTACCTTCATAAGAAGTGAACAGTTGTTCCAAAAATCTGAAAGATTAACTTCTGTCAAGACAGTACCTGGGTTGTCTGTGGACAGCCAAGGCAAGGAGTATCCTTTCTCCCTTATTTTTAGGTTAAGGATAGAAAACAGAGAGATGAATAGTTTGGCTTAAAGTAAACTTATAAACCACCTTAGGCATAAAAGGATTATTTCTCAAAGAAACCCTGCTCTTGTGGAAAATGAGGTAGGGTTGACTCACCATAAGAGCTTGCAACACAGATATCCTACTTGCAAAGGTCAGAGCAATCAGTAAAACTGTCTTCCATGTTAAGAACCTCAAGTCAGCAAGTTTATCTGGTTCAAATGGAGCAATTGTTAGTTTCTACACAAAATTAAGATCCCAAAGAGGGGCCACATGTTTACTTGGAGGCCTCTTATGCAAGACCCCTTTTAAAAATATTTTGTTACACAACTGCCTTGAAAGAAGTGGATCAATGGACAGAGATGCTGAAATGGCCAATAAATGAACTGTGATATAGGAATAAGAAAGGTCATAGGATAGTAACTCACAGAGCTGTTTTAAAACCAGAGAACAACTAGCCCTGAAAGGGTGCTGATTATGTTGTTGGCACCAACTAGAAAACCTTTTTTACAGCTAATATATGATTTTCTATTGGCAGACTTTCTTGCTTCCATTAGTACCTCCTGCATGTCCTCAGAAAACAGATGCCTAAATGGAATTAAGACTATATCATCCCGGCAGTCAATTGAAGATGATTGATGTTAGGGTCTATCAAACAACCCTATTCTTATATGAGTAGATCCATTCTGTGAGGAAGCTTGTGGCTTTTGCCTCTAGCCATTTCCAAAAGAAGGGAGAGAAGCACATTAGCCTGGGCCAGAAGTGAGTCACCACAATGATCTTGGGGGATTACTTCTGAATCTTTAGAAGTGCCCTGAATATTAGTGGAAAGGGTGGAAAGACATACAGGAGCATTACTGTCCAAAGAAAAGAGAAGGCATATGTCTTCCAGGCCTTCTTGGAAGGAATAATAATAAATACAACAAAAATTGTCCAGAGCTTGAAATAATAAAAAAAGAATTTATTAAAACCTCTACTGCCTTGGCAAAAATGCCTTCAAAGGAGTTCTATAAGGAGTCCTGGGACAACATTTTTCCAGTAGATTGTTGAGAGAGGAAGTAAATACATCTACTCAGAGAGCTTTTCCACAGATGGATCAAATCTTTGCATTCATGAAGGCTTGTCCTGGTCCAACTCAGCTTTTCTGCCACACAATATTTCTCTGGTGGAATGCTATATCCCAAGCTAACATAGGTAGCCTGTAAAGGGGGTGTGACCTAATTCCTTCTTGCTTGTTGATGTGCCATGTCACTTTGGTATTGTCTGTAACTACTTTAAGAGGTTCTGGGGATCAATGAAGGTTCAGACAATTGTATGTCTTGACCAGGGCAAGCATGTCCATGATATTTATGTGCTTGAGACTGTCCTTGGTGTCCCATACCCCCTGCAATTTTACCACTCCTGAAACTGCTCCCCAAACAAAGTCCAACATGTCTATGGTGACTGACTGACTGCTTTGAAGCATAAAGGGAGAATGAGAGACCTTGATTTAAGGATATTTGTTGTTTCCACTAAGTGATTTCTCTTTTGATAAACCCCAGTACTGGGATCTGAAAAAATAAAGGGTGTTGATGCTGGTACCAAAGAGATTTCACATACCATTGTATCTTTCTCATGTGGAGTCTTGCCAGAGTTATCATGATAGTCATAGATGTCATGAGATGCAAAATCTTGAGGTATTGCTTCACAGTGACCAAAGTCTGAGTGGAGACCTTCAAAACTGATCTAAATAAAGATCTATTTTTTCATGTGGAAGAAATGCTCTTTGAATTGAGGTGTCTAGTTGACATCCCAGGAACAAAATCCTGTGTGAGGGAGTCAGGAAAGCTTTGTAAATGTTCTTTTGGAATCCCAGCTTGTGCAAGAGACCTCTCAGCCAAGAGAGAGATTCCTGACATTTTGAAAAGCACTCTACAAAAATAAGCAAGTTGTCTAAGTATGGAAAAGATGGATACCCTTTAGTCTACAATGAGCTATAACTGGAGGTGTCCACTTTGTGAACACTCTTGGTATAGTGGATAGTCCAAAGGGTAAGGCAGAGAACTAACAATGTGATCCAGACATACAGAACCTTATGACATGCCATAAGTTTGGATGAATTGGAATATGATGATAAGTGTCTTTTAAGTCTAGTGTTACCAGGAACTTAAGAGAGGAAGAAGAGTAAACAGGCTGTAAAGTGGTTTAATTTTTAATTTGGGCACTATCACAAACACGTTTAGGAAAGAAATATCCAGAACTGGTCTCCCAGCATTTTCTTTTTTTCTTTCTTTGGGACTAGGAACATCCCTGAATAAAACGCCTTCCCCAACTGTTCTATTACTCCTTCAGACATGTGATGAGAACAGGTGGTAACAAAAAAGTCTGATCTGCAGGATGAGAAATGACCCCCTGGAAAGCAGGAATTCCTTCCCACTGCCATCTGTAACTCTGATGAATGATTTTCAGAACCCATTTGTCTGAAACAATCTGTTACCTAAGAGAAAAATGGAGATTCAGACATTTTGGAAGAGATCAAGGGCCATAGTAGGAGGGGGTGGTCACAAAATCTCAAACAGTCATTTTGACTTGGAGTGTCCTTGGTTTTGGGAGGTTTGAGACCTCGTTTTTGAACCTCCTTGCCACTTCTTCTTAAAACATCTGTTTAACTGAATTCCGTTGAGATTGTTTATTCTGTTTTTTTACCAAAATTGGATGAGGAGAAAAAAAAACATTGGACAATTTGGAAAATTATGTCTGAAAAATATTAAAGTTTCCCTGGATCAGGTTCACCCTTTCATCATACATTTTATCTCCTTTGTAGCAGAGGGGCCAAACAATAAATCTCTATCCAAGGAAGAATTTAAAATCTCATTTTTTTATATCATCTGGGAGGTTCTGAAAATGCAACCAAGCAAACCTTCTTAAAACAGTGTCAGAGGCCATAGGTCTGGACGAAGTATCAACAGTCATAAGACACACGGCAGAAACTGACTTATTTAAAGCAAATTTTTGCTTTCACAAGAAGAAACTGTAGCTAAAACATTCCTCATACTTTCAAAATATGTCAGGATAAACTTTAACATATGAGTCTAACAATGTAAAATTCTAAAATTCAAAGTTGAAGACAGATAGACTTTTTTCTCCATACTTAACGATAATGTTTCTGTCCTTATTAGATTAAAATAAGCTAAGTGTTTAGCAGTAGAGGAGTTAATTAAAGCTATAGCTGCTGAGTCAGCTTTGGTAATATTGTATAAAAATGTAAAAGACTGAGAAACTTAATAAATCAATTCTTCCATTTTAGAGACAGCTATCTGACTATCAGGAAAATTGCAGGCAGTAAGATACGCATCCTCTAAAGCAGACAGGATGGGAGAAATGAGTGTAGGTTCAGGAAAATCCTTCTGTAACAAATCATAATATTTTCTGAGGGACTGAGAAACCTCATTATTATCCCACAGAAAACAATGGCACATTCTGTAAATAGTCTCAGAGAAAGAGAAATGCCCAAAATGGAGAATCAGAAAATGAGCTCTCCAATGAGGTAGAATCAGAAATCTAAGGAAAAAATCCTGAATCTGTGCCTCCATCTTCCTTTTCAGATTAAGAATCCTGAACCCCTTCAGGAAAGGAGCCATCCCTTTTTCTTTTATTGGAATCTAGTCTACAAGAAGGATCAATAGCCTGAATCAAACCCTCAGGTAGTCTCATTAATCTACTCCTATCCAAAGAAATTTGAGAAGCAGTAAATACACACTTGGTTTTCTGTTTCTTTTTGACAGGAAAAATGGGAAAAAAGTGGAACTAATGGCAGCTGCTGCTTCCCCTGGGATGGGCACAGCATTCTGACACAACAGTTAAACTTTCCCTGTTCCCTTTCCCAGGAGCCACTGAGGGGACCTCAACAGCTGTAGAGGACAGGGCTAACTGCTGGTCCATAGTGACTGTAGGTGCTACACCAGAGGGACAGGGGCTAAAAGATGAATGGCCTGAGGTACAAAAATGGCCAAAACAGGGTCACATATCTGTGGCTAAGGGAAATTGTTAGTTTATTGTGGTGGTAAAGGCTTTTTGCTTAACTTTTTTTCTTTTTGTGGCTGGAAGAAGGACTGATTGTGAGACTGACAATTTGTTTTGTGGTCAAGCCAAAAATGGTGCCTCTGTCCTGCGGTTAACAAGCCACTAAAACTATCAATCCACTATCAGTCCATAAAAGTTACTTGTTTTTTTTTTTTCCTTTGACAGAAAAAACACAGTAAAAAGCACTTTCAAACATTGTGGCAGCCCCACAATGGAGCAATGAATACAATTTCTCCCACAAAAATATTTTATCAGTTAGGTAACACTACTTTTAAAGTGACAGAAGCAATAAGTGCTCCATTTGGAAGTATGTTACAGTCTTGAGACAATCCATTAAAACACAGCACTTCTAGCAATAAAATAAG
>NC_056739.1:1428892639-1429087639 GCF_019279795.1 Protopterus annectens | reverse complement strand
TGATATCAATGTTGATAACATGCTGAGTTGTGATAGCAAGGACAGTGGATACATTATTTATTTGCATAGACTGCAGTTATTGAATATGACATGTATATACAGGGGAATGCATGTGTAATAACCAACAGTAGTGCTGTATTCTCTACTTCATCAAATATAAACAAGAAAAAATGATTCCTACAGCTGCTGTATTATGCATATCAGAAAGGAACATATTTTTGCCTTCTGTTTTCATTTGGAAACCATAGAAAGGAGGTATATTACCTTGAAACATGTTACTAGACAAGCCTTTGTTGTATATTCATGTACATCCTCAGCAGTAATATAATAATACTCAAAATAAATTATTCACAAATGATGACACAGATCTGATGGCATTTCATTAGATCTAGGTCTCTGGTCATAAATGGAGTACATCTAATATGTGATTATACTGTGCATGCTAACAAGGAATTACAGCGAACACTGACATAGCACCATATAAATAACAGAAACACATAGAGAAAGTGTGCTAACGCAGACCTAATCACACTTTTTGATAATCTTGTATAATGTTATACATTAAGAAATATTATGTAAGCCATTGGAACCACTACTAAATCACGAAAACCCAAACTACCGACGTCCAAAATCCTGAGACCAAATACCCAAAACACTAAAATACAGAAACATCAAAACCGCGAAATTCAAACTACCGAAAACTACACTCAACATACACCACACACATACACACACCGTCCCCCAGAACACAAACACACAAATCTAAACTACAGACAAGCAGTGGGGCAAGCCCCCCTGCACCCCCAGCCCCCCACACCTCCCCACTTAAATATTCTACCTCCAAGGTTGCACTACATACACAAACACATGAAACACAACCACACACATACATTCCCCTCACACACACACATCGCAGTCACAACACACACTTACATACTAAACCCTAACCAACACATTTAAACATAGATACTTACCTGGCCTTCTACCATACTGCAACAACAGAAGCACGAATGTCAAACTCCCAATGATCTGGATTTTGAAACTCGCGCTTCTGGTCTTGGTAATTAGGGGTTTCAGCTATATAGTCTTGAAAGTTTGAAATTCGGTATTTCAAACTTTCGAGATTATGTAGTGATCCCAAGCCATCATATCTTATAAAGCTCTACAGTGTAAAGAAAAGAATTACAGTAATGCATACGATGAAGACAAGCAATACAGAGCATTATTATTCGGAAATTAAGTAATGCCTGTGAGCAATCAATGACATATTTAACGTTTGCATCTTGCTAGACTCAAATGCAAGCCAGGACTGATATCAGAATGCTGCATGTCAGTCTTGATGCTGCAGAACTAGATATACTGTCTGTGTCATAACAAACACACCTGAAGGGCTTATACCACTTTCCTAGTGTAATGGGTATGGCTACCCTACCTTTGGAGAGTGATGCATTCAAAATGTGACCCTTTGACTGTGCCATAAATTCTTTCTTTGCCTAAGTCACTACTGTCTTAACACTGATGTGACACACAGGCAGAAAGAGAAACAGATGTTACTAGATTCATCCCCCTGCCTATCATACTACACATGCTACAGAGCTGTGTGTTCACTGTGTCTGTCACATGACATAGCAATGGAGCTTGTCACAAATAATGAAGTTAATGTGTGAAGTAAGGAAGGGCATTTGATGATAATTTGTGCGATATTATTTTGTCAGAATGATGGCAAGGAGGTAACTATATTAATGCTCACACAACTGTGAGCAGAACAGTATCAATGTTTCTTGGCCAATAAAGCTGTTTCTTTTGTTTTGTACACAAACTGCTCAGAACTGAACCACACTCCATCTGTGTAGCTATGCTATATAAGTCATGATGGATTGCATGTGCCATGGGAGCACTCACACTATGACATTCACAGAATGACTGTTCGACTGCCAGGAAACTATAAAATGAGTTTAAATTTATTTGTCCAAATTAAAAATAAAAATGCTAATAATAACTCAGTTCAGTGTTGTTTGTGTAACATCAGTACATTTGTATAATATTGCCCTTTTCTAGAATTGAACAGAATGCTGTGTAAGTCCACCGAATAACAGCACGTGCATGAATTGCATGCACCACAGTGGAAGTCTTAACACATTTATGAGATTCCACTTATGTGAAGTCATTACATCACACAATTGTGTTGCAAACAATTTGTATGACATAAAAGGGATGAAGAGGCTTCTTCAGTGTAACTGTACACATTATAATAGTTGTGAATGCCATTCATACATAACAGTGTGTAAGGACACACAATACTTATAGTCGATCAATGTTGGTTTTGAACCCCTGACTAAATGACAACAGAAATTACATGATTCTGGGAAGAATGAATGAACTACAAAGCAATTGTTGCTATACTTGTGAGATATTTGGGTGTCTGAAGTTGTGATATCATGTTATTGCTGCAAGGAATATGTGTGCCTGTAATTTTTTTAAGGACTGTTTTTATATGTCTGTTTGACAAAACACTGCCTGATGCTAGGTAAACACAAACACATGTGATAAATAGTGCAGCTGTCACTGTGATGGGAGAATGGCAATCATACACAATGTGTGGATAATCACGCAGATTCTAACACATGCCTAACTAAGGTAATAGCTTGCAGAACATCGTCTCATTTCCTCACACGACAGGAAAAGTCCTAATAGTTTTCTTAGGAAAGACAGATTTTATCCAGTGGCAGTATGAGCAGAAATTTTTGTAACAGGAATCCCCCAGCTATACATGCACACAGCAGATAGCTGGATGACAACATTGTTATCTTCATGCACATTCCCAGTTATACCGATACAAATGCGTCTAAGGAGGAATGAATGGAATTAAACTGATTATCTAAAACCACAAGGTACAGAACATTGCCTGAATCACATGCACCACAGGAGATGTAGGCTTACAGTTGTGACATCACCCACTTGAATGGATGACATCACCATTATTTGATACAGTGATGTACTATAAGGGAAAGAAGGTGGTTGATGAGTATGGTAACAGTACTCAGCTATACATCTATATGCATTAGCAGCACTCACTACACAGCATGACAGACAAACACACACACAGTTTTCAATTATTACTTGATTCAAACCACTTACATGTTTAGTCATGCAATCTATAGAGCACAATATTTACCTTTAATGCCACAGAATATATCATACTACATCTGTGATGATGTGCATTTTTGAAAGCATGATGCAATAATCATTGTATTTCCAAAAATTGGTATTGCCTGGGGATAATAGAAATTTGTAGGATAGCCCTCTGCCAGAGAAAATGCATCTCCTTAATTGGACTTTACATAAGAGGTGCTGACAAGAAGTCAATTGTACCTATATAGTTACACACTCTAGAGAATGCACTATTAACAGCAAGTACCACAGCAGAATATGGATGTTCATAGCAGGATAGTGCACTTATGAAAAGATGGTATAATCAGTGTGCTACAGAGAGAATGTTTGTGATAAAAGTAGGATAGGAGAATGAGAGAGTTCTCTCCCAGTTTAAATTTTTACCCTGTCAGTATCTACAGCATGTCTGTTAAAGAAAGCTGTATGTACCTGTCAATTAAGCAGTTTACCACTGTGAGAGTAAAACCTCCTACCTATCTAGCTAGGCAATCTACACAACACAGAATTAACCATAAGTACTATAGGAGAAGTCTGGCATGTTAGTGAAAGAGTGCAGTTATGAAAGGATGGCCTCATCAATGTGCTGCAGAGAGTATGTTTGTGTTAGAAGTGGAAAAAATTGTAGAGGGAGGTGTGTCCAAGGTTAACGTTTTTTCTTGAGTGGAATTAGGCAGATAGGCAGAGCACGTCTATTGTTGAGGTTTACTTACCTGACGCTAGTAACACACACCACACACACACACACACACACACACACACACACACACACACACACGCACACGCACACGCACACGCACACGCACATGCACACATGCGCACACACACACACACACACACACACACACACACACACACACACACACACACACACACACACACACACATACACAAGCTCTCCTCTGTCAGATCCAAAGTACTTACCTAATTACTTACAGAATCTAGAGAACGCAGTATGAATTGCAAGCACCACAGAAGAAGTATCAATTTAATAATGTGAAAATTAATATTTCTAAGCATTAAAATGTCACTGTTTGGAACATCAGCTACTGTTCATCACAGGCTTTGGGAAAAATGTATGCATCTGGACAGGCGAAAGTGTCAGCACTTTTCTTCTCCCATGTAATTACATACTTCTCTGATAGCATCTATATCATAGGTGCATAGGTTAGTACTAGGCTGTCTGCCCTTGTGGGCCATTTTAAGCCTAGTCAATTACCCCATGTAGGGATGAAACCCTGCACCTTATGCCTGCATGGTAAACACCTTAACCATTATGGCAACCTCCCAGCTGTCCTGTAATTCATATATGTTGCATTACTGTGACTGGCATGTACCTTTTTCACAGTACGGGCCATCAATGACAATTGCAGTTTTAAAACAGTGGATTGTTAAGCAAGCATTTGTGACAGATTATACTGGGATGACTGCATGCAAATAATAACTATTTATTGTGTCACTGTTAGTGGGTTGTCAATGGTGCAGCAGTTAACATTGTCACATCACAGGAAAAGGTTTTCTAGTTCAATTCTTGGCTGGGGTGCCTTCTGTGTTTCCTCCTACATACCAAAGACATGCTTGTGGAGCATTTCTCCATGGGTATCCCTGAAAATGGCCTCTGTCCCAGTTGGACTTTCCTGGTAAATAAATGCTAAATAAATAAATAAATAAATAAATATGATTTCTTGGCTCATGCTTGCACAATGTACATCGACAATACAAACAATCACTTTTTAAATATGACTCTGCACTTCTGAATAACAGTGATGAATTATGTGTGAAAGGATACAGACCATTGTTAACAAAGTTGCAAGTGTAACCATTGGAGAGCAGACACATATTAACAAACTAAATTAATTGAGTAAACATTACTCTGAAATCCAAATACCTTGGTTTTAAAATAACATTAGAACATACAGTAGCTGTACAATGTGCTCACATAAATTTTTGGTGTGATTTTTTTTAACTCTCTCCATGTAACACATTGCTAGCAAACTCATTTGCAAAGCAGATGGCAAAGTATTAGTGCATGCATAATCATATTTGAGGGGTTGAACTGAATGGGAATTAGCAGTAGTCTATGGTGTTCTGTGCCGACCTTTGCTCAAGTAAGCAGTATACATGTAAAATCATGAATAAATCTGATAAAATACACACCAAATGTGTTAAGAGTCATGTTTCAGGTGTCATGATTTACAGATTTGTATTGACAGTTGCAGATCTTCAATCTTTATATGTGTGGTGCAAATTAATAATGGAACACATGAGGGAGAAACATTATTGCTGGTGGAAAATGGCTTATGGAAACAGTTTTGAATCAAGGAGGTTTATTTGGTGACACAGAAGGGGTGGAAGAGATAGACATTTGGTGACAGGAATACACATACAGGGATATTAAGAGATAAGTTTATGGTTTATTTCTGCGCACATTTGCATTGTATTACTCTTTGGTTTGTTATAATTATTCAGGCAAGGTCTGTACAAGACAATGTTCACAACAGGAAACAAGCACATTAATATAGAAGTAGGATATTAATAAAATGTGTCTCCAACTTCCAATCAAGAGAAAACTTTAACTTTAGATACAGCTTCCTTTACACACAAAGGAGTCATTAAAAACACACTCAGGCATGCATTTGGATTCAAACCTTGACCATATTCCATAAGAAATCTACAGACCCAAGTGTTATCTAGCCACACCACATAGGAATGCCTATTTTGCAAATGTTAATGTTGACAACAGATTGAACAAAGGGCAATGTTTGTATTAGTCTACATGGTGCTCCTGACAATTTTAAAATCCCATAATGTGTACATTGCATCCAATAACAAAATAAATATTGTCACTTTTGCACAAATAAACAAATCTTCATGGTTTTTTTTTAAATAGCTTTATTCTATACAAACACATTACTGTAGAGACAATTGACTATGACTAAGTAACTTATATACAAACTAAGAAATATATCAAGCATCTGTACAATGCGAATAAATCAAACTTCTGTTACCCAAATTCAATATATTTTGAAGTATTGGCACTCTGTAAATGACTGAATGCAATACACTGAAATGCCTCCAAAATGGCGGTACCTTGCGAGGCAACTCTTTACAGTACAAGAAGCACTCTGTAATGGAGGCACTTTGTGGATAGACACACCCAGCACAAGAACTTTTCATCAAATAACCATGCTTTGACTGAATTACGCAAGATAGTTGTACTTTGCACACATTGAACTCTTTGAAATACATGCACAGTAATAAGCACACACTGTAAGCACTTTTACACACTCTGAGATCCTTTGAATAACTTTAATTACACCCTTGATACAATGCAAAGTCATAGTTATGCCCAAATGCAGCGTTTTGCCAAAACACAAGCAGTCACCTTGTTTTATTTTTGCTTACTGTGCTCTTTTTTCCTTTCTTATCATATTCTTTTTGCCCATTTAAGCCCCTTCTTATGCCCGATGTACTTTATTTGTGCTTGTTTTACTCTAAACATGCCCCAATTATGCCTTAAACACACTTGTTCTACCTTAAACATGCTCATTTTCCTCAAACATACTCATTTTGCCTTAACATATTTGTTTTGCCTTAAACATGCTCATTTTACCTTTAGCATGCTTGTTTAGTACTTTTATCTTAAACATTTTCTTTACTTAACAAACTTTTTGTACTTTCCGCTTGCCTGATAATGTGGTTTGTGCCTTTGTAGTGCCCTTTCTTGCCTCTTTGTATTGAGTAAATAATTCATATTATTTTTCATTACCTTTGACCCTTTCTGATTGCATTTTTTCTTGGTTTCACCTTTGCTGTCATCTTTACAGATTCCACATGTTCTTCTCTTTTCTATCCCACTTCTGACACCATGTTGCTTTCATGTTAGCACACGAAAAAATAAGCCTTTGTGGGTTCTTTTTAAGCAGCTTTATTCTATACAAATGCATTACTGTAGAGACTATTGACTATGACTAAGTAACATATACAAACTGCTGCAATCATACATGCTCACACACTTGCTGCTTCCACAAAATGGCACTAGGGATTGCATGTGTCTGGAATTCATATGTGCACGCACAGACTTGCATGCTTCTTAAAGACATAGCACACACATGTTACACTCTGATTTATAAATATGAAACAGTAAAAAGTGATGAAATAATAGGAAACTTATACAGACATGGAGACAGGGACAGAGACATATAAAGAAAGTTATACTTTTCTGGGCCATTTGTTTACCATCTTTATGATATGTTACTGTTATAGCAGTAACCAACAATGTGGGTGTGGTATATTAAAGATTTATCCATGGTTGGTGTAGTTTAATCATGAGGTTGAAGCCCGGATGATTAAACAAAGACAACCATTGGTAAATCTTCAATATACCACACCACAGAGTCAGATATTGATATTATACAATGACATTATTTAAGAAAAAAATTACTTTTCTTAAATAATGTCATTGTATGATGGCTTTGTGGTGTTCTTCTGCTTTCCTCAGATATTCTGATGCTTTTTTTTTGATGTACTGAACATGTGTATGGGACTTTAATGCCACGCTTATGCACTATATCAGTGCTGTGTAATGGGTGTTGTGTATAGGAAGCAATGGAGAAAGCAAGAGCTTTTTTTTTTTTTTAATTAAAAAAAGATACTAGGATGCTTTGAGGGTATGAGAGAGATGGCACATAGAAAATGAAAGGATAATCAGATGCATTTCTCTAGTTTTTCATAAGGTACCTGATTATTCTTTCATTTTTATCTGTCCTGTCTCTCTTATTGGTTTCAAGTGTCCGGTTTTGCAAGTTTATTATTTTTTTGTTTACGTGAAGGCCATGTACATTTTTTATGGCATATGTTAATGGAAAAACATCCAGGTGACTGGACCTTTTTCCACTGATATGTGTTTGGATTTACAACTGGCATACTGGTTCGACTGACCATTCAGCATACTCCCTTTTGAATATTAATGGTCAGTCATTGTATAATATGTCTTTCATAATAAAGTGTCTGTCATGCTATGTACAATCAAGTGTTTCCAATGGAAACAGGCATGTGTCAAAAAGTGAAAGCATGACTGAGACATAAGAAGGATACTGGTGGATTTCTAAGATATGTAGACAGTACTTACCCATATAATAGTAATATAGATAAAACATTAAATATGACTATCATATAGTTCTGTATTTGTACCTTTATCTTCTTCTTCTTCTTCTTCTTTCGGCTTTTTCCCGGTTAGGGGTCGCCACAGCGGATCGCCTTGTCCGCACATTGAATGGCAGTGGAGTTTTACAGTGTCGAGTTGCCAGCCCGGCACCCAACCTTCCACAGAAGGCACACTCACACGCACACCTAGGGCCAATTTAGAGTGTCCAATCCACCTGCAGCATGTCTTTGGGATGTGGGAGGAAACCGGAGCACCCGGAGGAAACCCACGCGACCACATGGAGGACATGCAGACTCCGCACAGAAGGCACCCCAGCCGAGGATCGAACTGGAGAACCTCTTGCTGTGAGGCGGCAATGCTAACCACTGCACCACCGTGGCCACCCGTATTTGTACCTTTATCACAATGTCAAAATCATTTTACAGACACGTGAATTATGTCAACACACCACACATGAAATATTACTTGATTGTTTGATGGGATAGTCACAAAACAATAAAGCAAGGGAGAATATAGGCATCAGGCTTCATCACAGTATCGACAAATGTAACATTACAGAAGGTTCACATTGCAGCCAGCAGCATAACAAATGACCCAATGCAGAACAGAGATGTGTTATGTGATGATGTTATGCATCATGATTTACATATTTGTCATGAAGGCAGGAATTTTTAGATAGCATGCTTCCTAAAAATATTTACAACTGCAAAATAGTATGTGGTGTACAATCAACTCTTCAGCCTTCTCAACAGCAGATTAACCTTGACTGTACATAACTAAGCACAGTAGCTCAAAGAAATCTACAGTAATGAAGCCAAAGGCAGAAACTCTCAAGATTTTGCCTTAAGCTGTGCACTTCCATCTGCACTAAGCTGCAGGTGCTGCTGAGCACCAGACATTGTGTAAATTATGAGGACAAAGACTGATGACCGAGAAGGGGGAACATACGTAGACAGGAGGAGAGGGAGGAGGGGACCAAGTAGATTATGAGAGAAGCAGGATAATGGAGCTCAAAACAATATATGTCCAACAGCTACACATAAAATAGTCTAATAAAACAGTCAGTCTCAATTTGACATATTTCTGGGTTAGAAACATTGAGCGTGCACAAAAATCAATCAATAGATCTGATCATTACCTCAGCATGCCACAAAGGAACTCCTACATCACATACTTTAAAATCACACAATTGAAGGGATAGTGACAAATTACTGAAGCAGAAGGGGTGAAAAGAGAGAGAGAGTGAGAGAGACATGTAGAGAGCAATACCAGAAGGGGTAGGAGATTAGAAACAAAATTGAGACATAAGCAGTATAAGACTGGTTGCTAATTTTTTTCTGTTGGGGATGGAATGTTTTTGCAAATTCTTTCTTGCTGCTATGCTAATGAAGTATAATTGGAGATAAATACAGACATTTGGAGTTAAACATTTGATAGGGATATACAATGTCATGAAATAATAACAGCTGTAATAAGACCTTTGACAGTATGCAAAACATCAGTGTACAGACAGGGGGATTATCTCAAAGCCCAACATAGGAACTTCTGCTTCATTATATCCAACAGTTGAAGAACTATTACAGTAACTATTTCAAAGTAGTGCCTTTACTTTATATTCTCTTAGGGCAGCAGATCTAAGCACATTTGAGTGAAGGTAACTGGGCTAATGCAGACAATTTCAAAAACTTGTCAGTTTTTGCCATACAATGTGAAATGCCATTCACCCTCACTCAGCATTGGTGCACAATGCTGTGGACAAAAAGTGAAAGTTTTTTGATACAGAATTTCTGGCCATGTCTGTTGTATGTTATCCTGTTTTTGACCAGATTAAATGCCTGGAGAAAATGGGGGACAAGCTGAGGGTAGGACACAGGAAAAAGAATACAGTTATTTGCAAGATGATGGTGGAGGGTTCCATATCTATCCACTTTTTCACAAACATAAATGTAGAATTCTACACAATATTTCATGACTTTGGACACTTCCAACACCAGGGATGAGTGACAACAACAGAATAATGTTGTATAGTCAATTGGACCAAATCAAGTGTGTCGAGATAACACATTGTGTAGTGGAGAGCTGCATATGTGGTTTAATTACTTTTTGTGGGACTAGTACCCAATTTTGGAAAGAGCGGAATATTGTGGAAGCTACGTAGGAATGAGAGGGTCAAGAAGATAGGGCAGGTTTGCCAGCAGGTGCAGACATCCAGGACATATAAGACAGAGAGAGATGACAATGATGGATACAAAAAGTTGGTGATTACTAGGATTGGCGATGGGTAAGTGACAACAGAGATGCAGCCACATCCAGCTTGAGCACAGTGAGAATGTAGTCCACATGCTCTGAAGTGTCATTACTGTCTCTTATAGGTTCATAGGTTCATAGATCAGTACTAAGCTAGCTGCCCTTGTGAGCCATTTTAAGCCTAGCCAGTTATCCTTTGTGAGAATCAAACCCTACACCTTGTGTTTGTAAGGCAAACACCTTAACCATTAGGCCACCCTCCCAACCCCTATTAGTGTTAGTCACTTGGGTCAGTTGTGGATGTGGCATTGTTTTGACAATATGACACAGGACCTTTTTATCCCTGCTGATTCTGGCACTCAAGTCCCTCTCCATTTGGCCCTCCAACAGCCCTGTCAGCTCCTGATGGGTGGCAAAATCAACACCTCTACTGCTACTACTGCTTCCACAGGGTACACTGCACCAGCAGCCATGGCAGAACTGTTTGACACAGATGGAGTAGGCAAGGAAGAAGTTGTGGAGGCAATGCTGACAAGTTGTGATTTAGACATGCAGGTTGTCTGTGTTGCCTAAGGTGGTGCCACCACAGCCAACTGTGGAGGCATGGTGGGCCAAACCACACTTCAGTCTAGCTCCCTGTACTGATGTTCATTTTTTTCCAACAGCAATGTATTAAAACAAATGGTATAAGGATTAAAAAAATAAATAAAAAACAAAAAAGAGGGAGATGGTGTGTGTGTGTGTGTGTGGGGGGGGGGGGTTAGATGAAAGGCATTTCACATTATTTTTTTTTCACTAAACAAATATGAGAAATAAATATGTACACCTTTGACAAACTTAGATATGATGGGACGGCATTAATGTTTCATAAAATCAGTCAATCAATCAATCACAATGGCATAATATGGCAAATAGAATCATAAATTTGATTACGCATATCAGAGATATACTTTAAAAGTATGTAGAATAGTTAATGTCATTCAATATTACAGTTAATATCTCATAAATAACTCCCTGCTAAAAATCTAATGTCTGCTTTTGGGTATTGCGCAAATACATAGTTAAACTGATGTACTCATTACCTAATGCAATTACCAAGAGCTCTTGAAGCAGGCATGTATACTTGATATAAAAGTGAAGGTATGCCTGCTCAAGATGATATAGAATGATAGACTGAAAATACTAATCTGCCTTGCATTCAGACCTGATGCATACTTACCCAGTGCCTCTCTCAGGTGAGCTAGTCTTCCCTGATGCAACTCACATTTTATGCTATTCTTCTACAGCTGTACAGTAGAGAGAAAAAAACTGTCTCTCTCAATAGATATATATATATATCTATATATCTATATCTATATGAAAGCGCTTACGTTGTTTGTTCTGTGCTGTTAATGTTGTGCATTAAATCAAGTCATTTTACATCGCTCTGTGGATTTATTTGAAAACGTTACTTGGAAGACGTTTTTTGAAGACGCTTTTGAATTGTGGGTTTATGCTGTCGTTTGCTATTGGATTCTATACAATTTTGTTCTTGGTTTGGGTTATTTGTGTGGTGATACATTCGCTGGATATGGAGGGTGTAGCAGCGGCAGCGTTGGGTTCGAATGAACATAATAATGATGGCAACATGAAATTAAGAAATTTACTAATGGATGTAGCCAACCCGTTGCTAAAAGCAGATGTAAGTGAATTTAATAATGTAAAGGCACTTAATAAGAACAATGAACATGACATTCTATTACTTAAACGAAGCATAGAGAATGACATCTTTAAATATAAGTGTTTGCAATGTCAGCGCTTCCATTTGGAAGCAAGTCTTAATTTAGACATAATACCAAGGGGCCTTAGGGTCCTAAATATGCCAAGTTATGGAACTGTGTATGCTGAACTTTTGAGTAAATGGCAAAGAATTAATATTGAAACTAGTAAAGCCTATATGCGATTACTCATTGATTTTTTTCAACCTTTGGAGAATGATTTAAAGGCCAATGTGATTAAACAACAGACTGACTTGTTTGAGGTCTATGGTGATGGACCTACTGAACTGTATTTACATGAACTTGTCGAGAAGGTGCAAAGATATGAGACTAAGTTATTAGAACAAAAGAAAAGAAAGATATCTAGAGATTTAGAAGATTTTGCCAAACATAATGTATTTATGTGGCCTAGAGATAGTGCAAACAGCGACAATAGTAATGTAATACAATATCAAGGGCAGCAGCAGCAAGGCCATATCCTTAATAAATCAATGAGATTAAGTACATCTACAGAAGGTGGTCAATCTGATATGAATATCATAGGACCATCCAATACTATGAAGCAAGGAACAATGACAATGAATGGGGAAGCTTCAGTTTTAACCCCATCACCCCATAACATAGATTCCGCTGTGCTCCAGCAGCAAACCAATGCTGAAAACATTTCTCAGGAAAATCTTGATGTGAGGAGGAAAACCTATGCGAACAGTCTATTAGGGAATGACCCTTCGGTTTTTCCCTTTCCAATACGTACAGGCAGAAGGAAATTTTCGGATGTGGACAACCAACGAGGACAGAAAAGGAAGGAAGCACCGCAGCAACAAACGCACACCATCAAGAAGATGTGGCAGCAAAAGACTTAATATGGAATATTTCTAAACATATTATATCTGAAGCTGAAAGTAGTTTGTTGAATAAGGGTCTTGGCTTTATACCAACGAATAAAGTGGATATAAGTGATGCTATTATCTCAGTACGTATGTTTGCTAGATATACAGCACTAAAATTAATGTTAGGTTCTGAGTCACATGATTCTTCTATCTTAAAAAAGAAAAGTGAGTTCCAGCCACCCTTACCACCTAACATAAAAGTATTTGTTAAGGCTGTTGAAAATGCATTTTATAATGACCAACACTTTAATTCAGCGTCAATTACATCTAACATAACTGAATATGAAATCCAAGCATTAACTAACCTTAAGAATAACGAGGACATAGTGATTAAGCCGTCTGATAAGGGTGGACCTATTGTTATTATGGATGCCCCTTATTATTTCAATACTATGAATCATATGTTAGAATCAGACGCTTATGAGTACATCAACATGTTAGAGGTTAATCAAATAATTGACAATATTAAAGGTGTCTTGTTAGAATGCCTTAATTTGAATATACTTACAAAAGATATGTTTAATTATTTCAATGTTGATTATCCTGTAATTCCACAAATGCATGGCCTACCCAAAATACACAAACATCCCACTTGTCCTAAATTTAGGCCTATAGTGGCTGGTGCCGGTTGGGCCACAGAAGGTATTTCTATATATTTGGACCATCAATTAAAGCATACCCTAGGTATATATAAGCATATATTATTGGATACCGAACATTTTTTGAAAGATTTGTTTTCGTTTACACACAGTAGAGGGAATATGTCGGATTTAATTTTTGTCACATTAGACGTAGAGTCACTTTTTACATGCATTCCTAATGACATTGGTATTAGTAAGTTAAAAGAGTTGCTTATAATTGATGGTCAAATGGAAACAGTTAAAGCAGATTTCCTCTGTCTTTTATTAGAAACTGTACTGGAAAATAATATATTTCTCTTTAGTGATAGACTATTTAAGCAGAAGAGGGGCATAGCGATGGGCACCAGTTGCGCCAACGTATATGCAAATTTAGTTATGTTATCATGGGAGAAAGACCATCTTATGAATCACCCACAAGTATTATTCCATAGACGTTTTGTGGATGATCTTTTTATCCTGTGGGAGGGCACTGAAGCTTCCCTTAATAACTTTCTAGAATATATTAATAGTTCTAGTAGTTTTCTCAGGTTCAGCATGACTTTTTCCAGGAGCTTGATTAATTTTTTGGATGTCACAATTAGTAATATTAATGGCAATATAGTAACTAAGGTCTATCGTAAAGCATGCCACTGTCCAGCTTTCTTGCATCGCACCAGCATGCATAATCCCAGAGTGTTTAACAACATAGTGAAAGGGCAAGCTCTTAGGTTGGCTAGACTTTGTAATGAAGACCATACATTAAGTATAGAACTTCATAATCTTAAAAAAGATTTTTTAGCTAGGGGCTATGCAGATAAAGAGATCGAGAATATATGCAAACAAGTCATCAATAATAGGAGAACCACTGCTAAACCTTATTTTTCTAATAGCAATACTGATATTCCAATAAAATACAATGAGAATAATAAATTAGGTTTGGTATTGCCTTATGGCGCTAACTTTGATAGAATAAAAGGAGCCATAGATAATTGCTGGGATATTTTGTTGGTTGATGACAAAACCAAGGAATTGTTAGGTAATAAACCGAGGTTTATTTTTAGCAATAACAAAACTCTAAAACAGCAACTCTGTTATCGTAATAGAATAGGTAATTTTACAGGATCATCTGAAGCTCTTAGGTTCACAGGAACCAGGAAATGTAATTGTTGTAAACAATGCATATACATAGATGAGTCAAGATTTTATAGACATCCAGAAACGAGACGTCTGTGGCAACTTAGGGTCAATGGTTCCTGCAGCACCAAAAATCTTGTATATGTGGCCTATTGTAAAATTTGTTATTGCTATTACGTTGGTAAAACCAACCGGACACTCCGTGAAAGAATTAGAGACCATTATTACAGTATTGCTAGGAAGGAAGAATACAATGCCTTATCTAAACATGTAATGAAATATGGGGAATCACACACTTTTATGTTTCAAATTCTGCATGTACAATACACAAATCTCAGATTGGGTAACATCACGAATGACGCTGAGTATGCTGAGATAGAATGGATATTCAGGCTGGGAGCACATCGTGGCCTAGGCTTGAATGATTCCATATCATTAAAACCTGTATTAAAAGCGAGGGCATTGAGGTAATTTTTTCCCTGGATATAATGTTTAGTTAGCATGTATTTTAACAATTCATTTATTTGGTGACTCATAGTGATCATATATATATTTTTAATTACATAAATGGTTGAATTTATGCATGTAGTTATTATAGTAGTTTTTAGATAGTATATTTTATATATTTGTCAATATATTATCATTTGTAAATATGATTTAGTTTTACATACTTATATGTGCAGATAATTAATTTATAGTAGTCAAGTTAATTCATAGTACTGCCATATATTGAATGAAGCTATGAATTTTAAACATATTAAGTATTAATATATGATAAATTTTGACTGCTTGCTTCTATCGCGGAATGTCGAACAAAGTTATGATTTAAGAGATGTTACTTTGAATTTATTTATGTTGTATATATACTTTTACAATGGGTTTCCATAGCGTTTATATTGTTATACTGTTTTTAGGTTCTGGCGCTTTAAAATTGCAAACCCCTACTAATTGGGATTAATTAAGTATTTTAAATTTTTTATATAAGCAAGTAGGTTGGTTTACTAACTGTTTTGATACGTCTGATGAAGCGGGAATAACCCGTGAAAGCGCTTACGTTGTTTGTTCTGTGCTGTTAATGTTGTGCATTAAATCAAGTCATTTTACATCGCTCTGTGGATTTATTTGAAAACGTTACTTGGAAGACATTTTTTGAAGACGCTTTTGAATTGTGGGTTTATGCTGTCGTTTGCTATTGGATTCTATACAATTTTGTTCTCGGTTTGGGTTATTTGTGTGGTGATATATATATATATATATATATATATATATATATATATATATATATATATATATATATAAAATGGTTATGGTGTTTGCCTTACAAACACAATGTGCAAGGTTTGAGTCTCACAAGGGATAACTGGCTAGGTTTAAAATGGCTTGCAAGGGCAGTTAGCTTAGTACTAATCTATGAAACTATGAAACTATATATATATATATATATATATATATATATATATATATATATATATATATATATATATAAAAGCATAATGAATAACTGCATTGTCTGGCTAATTAATGCCATATCTTACACAGGTGATGGGTCAGTATGCTTTCACAACTGAGGGGTGTTTGCAGTCTTAAATTCATCCTTTAATTAGCTCAGGAGGTCCTGCTGGCACCTCTTTATTATACTGTAGAGGTGGCGACATTGCACCCCAATGTGTGGGATTCCAGTTGCACTGGGGACAACCTTGGACAAATTATTCCAAGCCTCAGCTTTATATTGTGACCTGGCATATCCTCTCCTACCTGCAGCTGCTTTTTGTGCATAGCACTTCACATGTAGTGCCACAAAAGATCCTGGACTCTTCAACACCCCACATCTGTACTGTGAATGGAACACCATTCCTACTTCTGCAAGCCATGTCTGCAGAAGTCAAGCTAGAAATATCTGTCAGGATTGGCACCCAATTCAGATCTCATGTGTAACAGCTTGTGTGCAAAGATGCAGAGCCTTACCAGCTGCATTTGTACTGTTGGAAGCACAGCAATGGCTTAGCAGACACATTGGTACTGATTACATCAAAAAACATACATTTGCAAAATATGGCAGTGAGATTCATTTACGTGTTGCTCAAATTATTGAGAAATGTTCACATCTTAAACAATGAAATTCTTTATGGTGCTTGTTATAATCATACATGGTTGAAGAGCAAATGGTATGACTTGGGACACATTGAGCTGTTGGGATGTGCACACACTATTAAGATTGAGTAGTAAAACCTTGGAATCAAACCCATGAGAGAAAAGGGATAAGATGTTAAAGTTTACTTATTAACTGTAAATGTCAAAGGAACACTTACTTTTTAACATGGTAATTAGAAGTTTACTGACTTAAGAATAGAATGGCATACTTAAACAATGTCTGTACATCTGTGACTTTATTTAGTCATGGGACTTTGTTTCTATATAAAAGGCAATATTTGTGTTTGCAAATACATTTAAGATGCATGCAGTTAATACATGGTGGGTTATGTTGCATACATACTTCACAAAAGATACTGTGTAAAACACATGCTTATTATATGCAATGACTCATAATTATAACAAAAATATTCTGTTCATTATACTTATGCAAGTGCATTCCAAATTTAATGCCATTGTCATGTCTAACATAATTTACGCACTTTACATTGGGCTTCTCTAGCACATATTAATGGTACATTTGTTGCAGTAAACATACTTATGATACTCATTTTCATGTATTGTTAAATTTGCAGACAAAGTGTTGTGACAAATGGCATTCTTATCCCCTCTGTCAAAGTATCTGTGAAATGGACTCAAACCCTGTATCACCTGTCATCTTTCTCTAAGCTCAGTTAACTTATACCTTGTGCACTAGGTAAAGTTACTTGATAGGTGCATTTTCTTCACTGGTTACTATCCAGAGTGCTGACAGATGTGCACTGGCTGCAGACCCATTTGTACAGAAGTCAGACCAAATAAAAAAATTATCTTTTTCCTTCTGCCATGAACCATGCTTGCATGCCGCCAAACAGAACACAAATGCAAATGGCATTGTAAAAAATTAATACATTAAAATAGAAAACAATTCAAAGGAAAAATAAATCAGTCAAAGGGTATATCTAGTAATGACCAGAGCAATAAGTGCATTAAAGTGACACACTCATCCTTCACACATCTCCTTCCCACATCAGACCTTTAATTTCTGGCACGCATTTTCAGGACTTTAGGTAATGCCAAATACTGAAAAAGGAGGCAAACAACAGTTCACCAGTTGTTAGCAATACTGAGAACAGTTGAGTTTCAAAAAAACAGCAAAATTATATAACAAAATGCGTCAAAATATACTTACACCCCCTCTGTAAAAGCATTTGTAAAGTGGATTTAAAATCTGTATCAGCTGTCCTCTTTCTCTAAGTTTACTGCACTGACACCTTGTGCCACAGAAAAAGTAACCTGACAGGTACATTTTTCTTACTGAGTACTATCTAGAGTGCTGATAGCCGTGGACATGCACCCAGGTCACTTACTCTAAAGAAAGCAGCCCAAATTATTATTATTATTATTTTTTTTTTACATTTTTCATTTGAAAGTGGACTCTTGTTCACTACTAGAGACCTTCGCCAGACAAAAGTGTGCAATGCCAAATGGTCCACAAAGGATGAAGACAGAAAGAGAGAGAAAAACAGAGACAGATATTTAAATATAGGAAACATTATGAAACAAGTAGCTAAAATGCATATTTATGATGTTTCCTCTACTATGTTGTCTTGCAAAATGAAAATATGCTCCTCGAACATCAATGTTGTTACTCAAACAGCACCTTCTCTTGATTTGAACCATCATGACACCATGGTATTCATAATGTACACTTCAGAATATTATCATTATTTCTCACAGACACATACATATACTGTGAAGAACAGAAAGGTTACATATAGCCAGATGGAATGTAGTATCACTTGACATTACAGGTACAACAGAATCAGGTTCTGAAAGTTGCCCTTTGTAATTTGCACTTAGACATGTGGATGACTGAGATATTAGCAACAGTTAAGCTAATCTTTCCTCACACAATACAAAATAAAAAATGAAATTATGCCGCTCTTTCCATCTCTTTACTGAGTATCATTTCCTTATCTGTGTTTATATAACAAGATTGTTATGTGATTTGCATTGGTTTTGATAGCTGTTTCAGGGAGTACTTTTCTTCCTTAGAATCACAGATAAATTTTACATACAGGCACAAAATGTTGTCATAAATAAGTCATACTAACATTAGGAATGATGCTCTTCTATGTCAAACAATGTACTCACAGACTTATTTATTTATTTTATTTATTGACATTTGTTAATCGGGTATGTCCAACTGGGTCGAGGCCCATTTTCAGTGAAGACCCGAGGAGAAAGGCTAGAACAGGGTTATACAAAGAAATGTAATTAAACATCTAAAATTCAATTATACAGAAAATGTAAGTAAAAGGAGTAAATTGCAATGCAAGCACTCAAAAAAAAAAAAAATATATATATATATATATATATATATATATATATATATATATATATTTTTTTTTTTTTTTTTATCAATTTTATTTACATATGTACAAGCAGAGCTTTTAAGCAACAGTTCTGGTTAGTAAACATTAGTACATATTCTAAGATAATAGAGTACTTATGAGAGAGAGGAGGGAGAAAGAAAGGTATTATAGTAGGGTGCTTAAGTTGGTGCCTGACAATGGCAACGTTTGGAGTTAAGTAGGTAAGATTTGAGTTTTTCTTTAAAGTGGTCTAGGTGGATGATGGAATGTATCTATAGGAAGTTTGTTCCAAGCTTGTGCAGTGGAGTATTTGTATAAGAGGTTACCTATGTTTTTTTGGGCTGGTTTGTGAGCAGTAGTTTCTGACTGGAAGTGCAGAGTGTTCGTGGTGGAGTATACATAGAGATGAGTGAAGAGAGAGCAGGACAGGATGCAGGCTTATTAAGAATGAACTGAAGCATTTGAAGTTGAGATAGAAGTAGGAGCTGGGGAAATTCAAGCCACTGGAGTGAGTTTAAAGTTAGGCAATGATGTGCATTGTAAGGTGAGTTTGTGACAAATCTAGCTATTTTGTGGTAGGTTTGCTGGAGTTTGGTAAGGGTTGTGGTTTGAATGTTTGTGAGTATAGGGGCAGCATAAAGGATGGAGGGAATGAGAAGGGATTGAGCAAGGGAGAGTCTAGCATTGGTGGTGAGAAATCTTTTGTTGCAGTATAATAAACCAAGTTTCTGGTTTGTCTTTTTTATTCCTTGGAGCAGGTGAAGATTGAATTTGAGTTCATCATCAATGATGACCCCTAGGAGTTTTGTGTGAGGTTCTGGTTGGATTAAAGTTTTATTAGTGGATGCGATTACAATGGTGGATTTATGGTGAGTGAGAGATTGAGGGAGAAAGAGTAAGAGTTTGATCTTTTTGGGGTTAAGGATAAGTAGGTTGTTGGATAACCACTGTTCAGTGGATAGAAATGCCTGTTGTGTTAGGCTGTGGAGTTTAGTGAGTTTTTCAGTGATAGATATGAGGGTTGAGTCATCAGCATATTGGATGAGGGAGGATTCATTACAGGATGTATAGAGATCATTAGTAAAGACATTGGACAGGAGAGGATACAGGATGGAACCTTGTGGTACACCAGTAGGAACAGATATAAATGGAGAGGTGGAGGAGAGCCATTTAACAGATTGCTGCCTGCAGGATAGGTAACTGGAGAACCAGATGAGGGAAGAAGAAGATAGATTTAGATTTGCAAGGTTAGATAGTAGTAGGGGATGAGAGACAGTGTTACATGCTTTGGATAGATCGAGGAAGAGACAGGATATAAGTTTATTGTTGTCTCGGGCCTCGGCTATGCTATGTGTGAAGGATAAGAGGGTAGTAGTGGTGCTATGGTTGGGACAGAAACCATGTTGAGTGGGAGTGAGAAGGTTATTTTGGAGGAGATGGTTGAGAAGCTGTGAGTGTATGCATTTTTCAAGTATCTTAGAAAGGGGGGATAGGATGGCTATGGGGCGATAGTTAGAAGGGTCAGTAGAGTAACGATCTTTATGCAGGGGAATGGTAAAGAAGGATTTCCAAAGGGTAGGGACAGTGGATTCCTGGATGGATCCATTGATAAGAATAGATACAGGATACGATATAGAATCAGCTGCGATTTTGAGGAAGGTAGAAAGTAGATTGTCAGTAGAGGTTGAGCAGGGTTTAAGCTTTTGAAGAAGAGGCCAAATGTAGGAGGTAGGGACTGAGTGGAAAGAGAATGGAGTAATACTAGGGGGGTTTGGAGGGTTAGGTAGAGAAGTGGTGTTAGAGTTGGTGGGTATTATATTTTAGATGGAGTCTATGAAGTGCTTATTGAGGAGTGTAGCTGTTTCCAGAGGTGTTGTGTCTTGGTAAGGACAGGGAGTAGAAGGGCAACCAGGAGAGAGTATTCTATTTAGAGTTGACCAAAATTTCCGAGGGTTGAATTTGCTGTTGAGCTGAATAGAGTTATAGAAGGACCTTTTGTCATTGAGTATTTGTCTTTTTGTCAAGTTCCTAAGATGCCTATATTTGTGGAGTAAAGGAATTTCTTTAGTTTTAGTCCAAGCTTTCCAGGTACTATCTCTCTTGTGCATAAGGGACTTGGTTTCACTTGATAGCTATGGGGCATGATTAGATTTTATTCTTATCTTTCTAGAGGGGGTGAGGGAGTTAAGGGTGTTCAGCAAGATGCTATTGAACATGGTTACAACATCATTAAATGGGATTTGTTTAAGGATAGACCAGTCTATGCTAGAGAGAATGGTGTTAAACTGGGTTGCATTGAAGTTTGATAGTTTACGACAGTCCCTGTAAAGGTGGGGTTTTGGGGGGTGGGTGGTATATCTAAGAACAGGAAGGTGATCACTAAGGCAGTCAGGTGAGGTTGTAGGATTATGGTAGTGGTGGGGGGAGTTGGTGAGTATCCAGTCTATAATGGAGCATGTAGATGAATTTTTATGGAGACAGGTAGGGGTAGATATCAATTGATGGAAACCGTGTAAATTGATACTCAGTTGGGGAGAGTTAGTTTTAAGTTTTGACCAATCTAGGTTAACATCACCCAAAATGATGGTTTTGTAGGGTATATTATGTGAAAACCAGTGAAGGATATTTTTAGGGTGGGCAAATTATTCCCAGGAGGGATGTAAATGGAAGCAATGACAAATGTCTTTTGAGCATTAAGGTGGCAATTTAGAATGATAAGTTCTGCAGGGTGAAAGTCAGATATGGGACTAGGAAGAGGTGATAGGCTAAGGTTATTAGAGTGGAGAATGGCAGCACCACTCCAGTTCTATCAGACCAATAGATATTATAGCCTGGTGGGAGAATTTCAGCATTGGTGATGTGTGGCTTAAGCCAGGATTCAGATAAGGAGAGGATGTGAGTTGTATGGGCTATCCAGGAATGGAAATCAGTGATTTTGTTACTTAAGCTTTGGATATTTAGAGAGTATATTGTCATGTGCTTGGGTAGGTATGGGTTTGTTGTTTGAGGGTGGTTGAGAGTATTTGGGGAGGGAGTGGGTGTGAGATTATTTTGGGAGGGGAGGGTGCCAGGATTAGGGTGGATGTCTCCAGATATGAATAAGTTGGAGATGTGTATAGAGTCTGAAGTAATATAATGAAGACGTTTGTGTAACTTGGGTCTAGGTTTATAAGTAGGTGGGGTGATTTGACGTCTAGGCAATTTAAATAAACATGTGGTAGAGAGGTTAAAGAGGGTAGGGGAGATATTAGAATAGGATGTTGTGAAAAGGGTTTTATGGTTATTGAAGGCAGGACAGCATGTGAGTGGAGAGTAAAGTTGTATGTGGTAAGAGGTGAGGGTAGAGAGCAGAAGAAGTAGTGTGGTCGTAATGATAAGGTGCAGCATTTTTGGCAGGTGTAGTTGGAATTTGGCAGGGACAGAGAAGTATTGGGGTAGTAGTGTGGTATGTCTAGTTAGGTAGTAAGTTGTTTGCAGGTGGATGTTGGAGCAGGAAATGTGTAGATAATATATGTGGGAGGAGATTGGAGGGGAATGTGTGGAGCTGGTAGGTATAAAGGAAATTGTAATGGGGTGGGTGGGAATGGGGTAGGGTAGGGGAGCAAAGTGAGCTGCACCACACGGCATAGGTAAGTGAGCTCAAGAGACAATCAGTATATTTAGCTGTAGAATGTATAGGCAGAAAGAGCTATATGTAAAAGGGAGCTATATTTAAAATGGAGCTATACTAAAATGCAGCTACTTACTTTCTTGTGTCTTCTCTCTGACAAACCCTTGATAAGTATATAACAAAGACAACTTACTGTGAATCCCTGAATGTCCCTGCAGTCAGACTAATCATTCCCTCTTGCAAGCCCTTAACAGGTAAAATTTCTCAATGCTCATCCTCATCCTAGGGCATTTGCACGCAATCATATAGGTTCTTATACCATGTTTACCTGTCTGCACTTAGTGCAGATTGTGGCATTAATGATTGCTATTGAGTTCACTCCTCATTTGCATATTCACAGTGTTCAAAGGGCTGAATCTGTACTATACATTGTATTTATTTATTTTCAAAACTAGTTTCCAGTTTAACAATTGGCTTGCTACAAATGTATGTTGTTGCTTTTTTCATGGATTGGTTTTGTTTTTAACCTTACTGATGCATTGCATTTCACTATACACCCATTGGATTTCTGTCTGCATTTTTTCCACTAGCTGTTGGCATAGACATATATATCACTTACTTCTTGACATTTAATATGTTTCCAGAAAATGTTACCTGACCTTTAATGGAGAGTTTTATTTGGGAAGCTGACCAGTTAGTGCAGAAGAGTTTTGCATTACTTATTAGCAAGATCAGGGTTTTTTACATTATTAGCCCACACAATCGTGTTACACCTCTGATGTATAGCTGTCATCGAAGTGTGCATCCCACAACATTTTTATCTGTTTTCCTTGAAGGTGCAAATTATTTTTGCTAATGCTACAATGTACAACAGAATTACACAAATGTTGTCCTCCTGATATACTTTCAGCATTTTTTTTTCTTTATTTGTTGTGGAGGTAATCTGTATTAAGTTGTGGGTACTCATATGTAGCCTTACTTTTGCATTTGTTTTGTGCATGATAGATGGAACAATCAAACATATTTGTTCTATGAAACAATCATTTTTGTATTACTTATTTTTTTCCTTTTATGTTTCCTCTTATACAGAGATATGGCACCCAAGATATCTGCACCCCACTAATTGCCATACAGTAATGCTGAGAATGAAGTGATCATTCAGGTACTATGTTGCCATATGCCATTTCTCTTAGATAGATGCAGTGGTGGCAAGTCCTACCATGACTGTATATGGGAGCAGGTATTCAGTGAAATAAATATGATAGGATGTCATGGATGTACATGTTCAAAAATAAGCATAGGGCCTGTTGTGTGATCACACAAGTGAGGTATAGGACAGCTGCAGTTGGCTAGAACTGCATGGAGGGTCCTACTACCAAACCACCACTGACTAAACCAGAGGGGTTCCTGTCCATTACCAGAGATCCAGACAGCTCAGCATAGGTTTAACACATAACCAATGATGTCAGGGCTGAGATGGAAGACAATCCAGGTGTGTCAATTGCAGAACTTACAGGGATGCAAAATAGTTAAATAATTGCCATTTTAGATAGATAGATATATATAGATAGATAGATAGATAGATAGATAGATAGATAGATAGACAGATAGAACCAATGAGAATGTTGGGACTGAAGAGACACTAAGTTACAAACAGAAGGGGTAAGTAAACTGAACAGTAAACTTTTGTATGAGATGTGTCTTAGCCTAGTCACAAGGGGGATTGTTTTCTGTTTTTTTTTTTTTTGTGTCATTTGCATTGTCATGCTTATCATCCATGTTTCATCTCCCTTTCTTAAATGTAGGCACATCTGGTTCTCAGTTTACATGGCCACCTGCACATGGTAAGCACACCTTTTGTATTCTTATTAATAAACATAAGGCAGCTGTATGTCTACCTGAAAGTCATTTTTCTCATCACATTAATATCTCTTATTTTGTAATATACATTTCACATAACATAAGTTTGGTCAGTTTGTAATCTATTTCTTTCTTTGCTTTCATGATTACTTGGAATCATAAATGAGCCTGTCAGTGGCACTCTGTAACTCCTACCTCCTGATATGTGTATCAGTAGCCTCTGATGATAATGGCAGTTATAAAGAGGCACAGTCTGGTGATGCAAAGGTCAATCTACTGCAGTTGTGTCTCCAACATACCCTCCCCCTATTTCAGACACACATACCCATGATATAGAGTTCTCAGACATAGGAGAAGCTGAGGGTGATGTAGTTAATCAAGGTAATGTAGTTACTCCAGTTACAGAACTGGTTGATTTTCCCCATTGCCATTGTGAGGACAAAGTGCCACACAGGCTGGTTGTTTGAGCTCCACAGAGGAGGCCTGCTGTCCACCCTTCTCCTGATGTTGGTGTGTCAGTAGCTGCCACACAACATATGTGTAGGGCTGTCATGGTGACACAAGCATGTTCTATCAGGACTTCAGAAGAGACAATGTGAATGCTAAACATTATGCATTCCGACATGCTGGATTCCCTGAAACATGTATGTGAATGGACATGATGAATGACACACTCTGGATTGGGTAGAACCTGTAATGGAATGTCTAGTGAGGGACTATCAGCAGCCATGTGGCTATACAGATGCTACATTGTCCAGTGTTTACCAATGTGACCATGCAAGATCCTGCTCCTGTAGTGGCATTACTTCTAATGATCTGTCAGTGTTTGCAGTGTTCACAACCAGACATGGTTGGCCATGTGTTTGTGGTCCAGGACATAATTGCGATGATAGTACATCCAGCAGACATCACTCACATTCATGTGGCACCCCAGGGGCCATGGAACTAGGAGTGCAACTCTGTCAGAGGTAGTTACTATGGTCTGGGGTAATGATGCTGAACTGACTAGCTTGCCATGGAAGATTCACATCTGTTTGAGATGCCACAATACAGTGTTAGCAAAATGCTTGATTGTGTTCATGCAAACACACACACATTCACCAAAAACTTGTCCATACTACCTCTCACACACACACACACACACACACACACACACACACACACACACACATGCACACGCACACACACATGCATACACACGTATGTTATCTAAACAATACTGTAGACTGATATACATACTAATACACATATCTTGCTACTAGCCCTGACAATCGGTTACTTACTTCCCCTCCTGTACCACCCATCCCATACCATGTACAAGTGATAATGGCTATGTCTGGCCCTTTGTACATTTCTTTCTGACTTTCTATTGCAATCCTGACACCACCAAAATGAGTGTGTGCAAGTAACAAAATGCATTAATTAAGTATCCAATTCTCAAGGCTAGTAACAAGATATGTGTCCTTCCCCTAGTTGTCCTTGTTGAAGCTGGTTCCTGAAAATTCTGTTATGCAACATGGCTCAGACTGTGAGTATTTCAGCAGAGGTTGTAAGGTCATATTGCAGGGCATTTCCAGATGTTTTTGGACAACAGAGGCTTGATCTGAGTAAGCCAAATACACTTTCTATGATATTTCTAGTCTGAGTGTGGGCATTATTGTATCCTAGCTCAATGAGGTTAGGTGGGTTTCTCATGAGTGTCATGAACTAAGGTTCAAGTGCATACCTGCATCCCCCCTAGATGCCTTGTGGAGAGTTACACCTAGCAAACCTTGTGTACAGCTCTTATGTGTGCCATCTGTAAGAATCATGCAAACTGCATATGTTAACTGCACAGATGTTGCAGATGATCCATTGAGCATTAAAGATGACCTGAGAGTTTATAGAGTGATAACCTTTCCTGTTAATGTACATCCTTCCCTGTTCACTAGGTTGAGTTTTTCTTTCTATGTACAAGCAATCCAAGGCCCCCAAACTCCAGGATAGCTTTCTATTCCATAACATTCTACATGGTTCTTGCTTTCTCATCTGGGGTGCATGGGAAACAGATGTGCTTCCTTAAATGTTGTAGCACTGCAAATAGAAACTGCTGTAATATTCTAGAAGTTGAGGCCCAGAACAACCCTGATATATTCCCTGTGGCTCTGAGGAAAGTATCTGTATCTGTATGTAGTGTACATAAAGCTAGAAATACTATAATTTCCACTGGGGTGGGTTCTCCATGATTTCCCTGGGCATCAGGTGAGGGTGGCCAAGGTTTCATATTTTCTCTAGTGTTTCCCTTTCTATCAGGTATTGTTCTAAGATTTCTGCGTCATGCAATCAATGGTAAGTCAAAATGGATCTAAACATTCCTTCTTCTTGGTCAAGGTCTGGCAGCTGCAGCACCATGACTTAACGCCTTTTGCAAATACAGGTTAATGATGGCAGTAGCAATCCCTAATATTTTTTTTCTATCTGTAATCATGGCTGTAATGCAAAGAGTTTTGGGTTTCAGAGCAAATGACTACACTGAGTGTACATGATTACTTTATAGGTTCCTGAATAGCTCTATCACATTGGTTTGGTGAATTAACATGTAATTCAGCTACTGAAGCTTTGCTTAGCATATTCTGCCAATTTCCCTTCTTTTGAGGCTCTACACTATATATACTGTAAAGCCATTTAAGGAATAGAAATTGGCTCACTATTATGTTTGTGGCAAGCTGCACACATTTTAGCAGCACTTAGTATAGGCATTTGTGAATTAAACCTGTTAACTTTGTGAGTCACTCCTGGGTGCATTTATACGTGTGTGTATTTGTCTGTGTGTGTGCATGTGTGAGTATGTGCCCAAGCATGCTTGTGTGTGTGTTTGATCGATTTTGTGTAGAAGTTGTTTGGTTGGTTGATATATAACTTTCCTAAATGCATGGATTTCATCTGGGGCTATTGGGCATATATTCCAATTCCTTTAAATGCAAACAATGATTTGAGTTTTGGAGACATAGTTCTTCTATAAAGAAATTAACTGGCCCTTAATGATACTAGATTGATCTAAAATTGCATGCAGTTCTGTCCCCTCTATTAAGAGGATATTTTTATTAACTTAATAATGGCACAGTAACAAAATACACTCTGCTACCTTAGCAGATCTTCTCTCACACTGTAATCATTCTAAGTCATTACATTCCTAGTATTACTATCAGATATACATGCATTGTTTTTATTCATAAAGAATTTTGCTGTGTGTCCTATCCTCCTAGATTTAGAAAACAAGATATTTATGAGTGATTTCTTTGACCTAAACATAGGCTTCTCTGTTACTTTAGGCAGCTGACTCATGCAAATCTTCAGAGTACATTACTCTTTCAGCAAGTTTTGCATAATTCTCCATGTCTCTAGGGTCCGCCTGACACGCACACTTCTTTATAACTTTAGGAAGTACTCATTTAAATTAATAAGTAACTTTTGCTTCAAATAATCATAGTTACTTTAGCTCTGATAACGTCTAACCTAACAAAAGTATTACAGGGAAGTTATAGCTCATGGTGCAACCATAGACTTGACTACCACTACCACTACCACTACCATGCCTTCAGCATCAGCAGTTTTACTTGGAATAGTTGTTGCACGGCAGTGATTATATAGCTCACTGGGGTGGCAGACCTTCCTTGTGACTTGATCTCAGGAAAAGCTGCTGAACTGCAGTTTAAATTACTTTTATACTCCTGAAGGTAACATAGGTGTGCTTCCTGGTTGCATTGTACCTTACAGCTACACACTGTGTGTCTCAGCATCACAGATCACATGTAGAAAAGTAGAAAAAAAAATTTGCTGTTTTCTTGGGGAAATATTTTTGCTTTGGCAGTAATAGGTTTGGGGTTTCAAGAAATTTACAATAGCTGAAAGTAATGTAAACTCTATCCAACGTGGAATGTAATGCAAGTGACATAGTTGAGTTTTCCTCAAACAAACATAGTAACAAAAATCAAGCCAGCACCATGATGTAGAAGGATAAAACCCAGACAATGGTCTAGGCAACCTGGATTTGATTAGCTTCTTGTCTCTCTGTTCTGGCATGGAAGGACAGGTGAGACTGCTGGAGGGGTTTGTATATATTACACATGAACCAGTGCTTCCTGAGGTTGGGAAGAGTAGTTTGTTGATGTCATATCATTATGGAAATAAGTAGAAAATTGGGAGAAGTCACCCACTGCACTCCCTGCCTACAGGATATTGTTGAGCATGTGTGAGGCTGGGAATAGCAGCAGGAAAAGCATTTCTGGCAGCAGTATGATGTGGACTCTGGATGACTTGATCTCTTCACCAGCCCCAACTCATAATTTTATTTAGTACAGGGAAGGCCAGGAGGAGAATAAAGACCTGGTGATTATGGAGAGGGAGTTTGGTCTGATGATGGTCTGATGTGGGAAACAAAAGTTTAAGCATAAAAATATTATTTCCAAAAACAACAGTTCAAAGCTGACTTATTCCAAAAAAATAAATAAATAAACATCTTTTTGCAATTTCATCTTATCCATTCCATGGTTTTCAGTGGCAAAAGTAAAGGGTTTTGTGATCTCATTTTAAAAGTTGCTCTTACTGTCGTGGTACTATTTAATACTTGTGTGCTAAATTCATTGATTTGGTTGAATATATCACTGTTCTGTTTTTCAGCCTTCAATTGTTAAAAAATCCCCATCTGTTTGTTACTGTACTGCTACACTGTACACTTTGTTCTGCATTTTGCTAAAAATTTCTCAGTGTTAGTGAACTTATTTCCAAGGATTCCTGATATTGCAGAAATTCTGTAAAGCATTTGTTACTACATTTGAGCTCAACCAGTATGTTTTACATTAGAAGGGGTCTTTTGCAGCGATTAATTTAACCCATCCTAGTGAGATACTGTTGGTTTAAAGTTTAGTGTGTTTTTATCTGATTGGCCTGAGGGATTAACTGTTTAAAAATCTTTCATCCTGTTGGTATAAAATGATTGCATTTTTGTGAGATTGTGCTCATTTATTCAGAGCTTCCCTGTGTCTGGCTTGAACACCTGTGACTACAAGACTTGGACTGCTTCTAAAAATATCTGGACCTACAAATCTGATATAAGTATTTTTTGCTGCTGCTCTTCCTGTCTAAGTACTATTTAACACTCCTGTGCTGCATTTATTGATTTTGTTGAATTTATCACTGTTTTTCACCCTGCACTTGTTAAAGAACCACCATATGTTTGTTACTGCAAATGTGGTTCCCAATGCCTGGTACATAAGCAAACCTCTCCAGTTTAAAATACTCTATAGGAAATGCTCTCCATAGTCTTCCATTATTCACAGGTGCTCAAACAGCTGCCAGTTTGTGCAGAGGGCAGTATCACTACAGGTCAACTAACCGGAGCTGCTCAACATTTGGCAACTTTTGCCAGAGGTATGGAGAGATTCTGCTGAAATCCATAGCATTCTCTGCTAAAATCACAACAATAAGTACTTTGTGAGTTTTCTTTCACTTTGCTGATTGTACTTTACCATTTGCTGCCTCATTTTGCTCATTGTTACTGTATTTTTCAGCACTTTAAAAAAGGTGTTCTGTTGCCTTAAGTAGCTAGTACATGGCATACACTACATTTAGATCTGCTGAAACTAGACTGTATTGTTACACATGAGCACTATTCCAGCCATCTTACATTACGAGGGCCCTGGATGCACCCTTATGGCAGAAGTGTGTAGTCTGAGCCACATCTGTTGGTGACTATTGGAGGAAAGCTCACTGTGTGCTTTCTCATTGGTAGTTTAGCTTAAAATTGGTTAATTTCACCTATATTTAAGACTCACATTTGTGTATAGCTGTGCAACAGGGTTCAGTGATGCCCTGTATAAATGCAAATGCCTTGAAAGACAAATTTCTTCTAGACATCTGTTAGTGAACCCTTCCAAGCTTCCCTGCTGTATAGTGGAAATCCCAGCTGTGCTCTGAGAATCTTGTCACAGTTTACACCCATAGCCTTCAACAGAATAAGCCCCTTTGTTAATCCTAGAGCATAATCTGGTCAAACTAGACCGCTCCCCAATAGCTATTATGGTAAAAACCTACCATAATTGTCAGTTTCCAACCATTTCTCTGGCCAGCCTGACTGACATGGGCATCCTAAGGCAATTTAGTAATTAAAACAGTGACCAATCACCAAGGCTAGAGGATAAAAAAATGTTTTATTGGTAAGTGCTTTCACGCTATGTGCACTTCATCAGACCATAAAAATCAACTAGGAGCCATGATTTAAATATCACATTCAATTTCCAAACATTACAGATAAAACAATCAATCCATTAAAAACCATACCAACCTATTAAAACTAATGCATGAATCTATGTGTCTTAAGGGGCTGGTTTTAAAGATATACAATCATTAAGACCAAAGTCCCTGTCTGCTTGCAATGTAATGATCCAATTCAGTTCTACACTTTCCATTTTATTGCTAATAGAATCACCCCTAAATTCAAAACTGTGCCCTTCATTATTATTAACATGTTAACTAAAGGCATTAGACAATTCATTCCTACGTACATCGCTAAATGTTTTAAAAGTCTTTCTCCAAAACTATGATTAGTTTTCCTAATATAACAGCAGGGACAGTTTCTGCATGTAGCTGAATATTACAATCAGCATACGTTTTTGGACAAACTGTTAATTTGGTTGTAGGATGAATGAAATATTCTTACTTGAGACAGAACCATATGCTTTAAAAGATCTACAAGAAAAGGTGCCTACTCTATCAGATGTAATCTGAGTATTTCTACTCTTCCCATAACAAAGCCATCATTTCAGTGATAAACTGTTCTCAAAGTAAAAACTAGGATGTTCATTGACTATATTTTTAATACCCTCATCCTCTAGCAGAATCAGACAATTTCTTTTTATAACCTTAGAAACAGAACTAATATTATTGTAGAAAGTAAGGCTGAGTCTGTTATTATTTAAATTACTGCTGTTATGCCATCTAATAGCACTAAATGGCCCCTTTCATCTAGAAACGTATGGCCTGCCTCTACCTTTCCTTTCAGTTCCTACACTTGTGTCCACATCAATTACATTTTTCAGCTGATAACCTCTATCAAAAAAGTCATTACTAAGAGCATCATACAGTCTTAGTAAAATTTTCTTGGTAGAGACTATCAGGTGACTTTAAATTAATTGTAAAGTAGAGAATCATTAAAAATGGCTAACAATGACATAAGAAACTTACAGACACTGTACCCAACACATGACTGTTGCACCTGGTGAACTTCTTTGAGAAGTTCACCAAGGCAATAGATGAGGGCAAAATGGTGCATACTACCTACCTTGACCTAGCTAAGGGATTTGATACAATACCCCACTTAGTCACTGCAAACAAACTCACAGAATTAAGCATGAGACCTTATGGAATTCATTGGATAGCCAGCTGGCTAACAGAGAGGGCCCAGGAAGTTAGGATTGAAGAGACAATCTTTACAAATAGCCTGGTTAACAGTGGATTCCCTCGGTGCTCTGTTCTGCATCTGTTCATCTTTGGCATTTGTTTTTCAGAAGACAAGGCCAATGCCAAGGAATTCTATCTTACCAAGTTTGCAGAAGATTACAATCTAGGAGCAATTATAGAACCTCCCCTCCCAAGATACCAACATCTTACTGGAAGGTCTAACACAAGGAAATGACTTGTGCCAAAGCCATCACTTTAAACTCGTTGCCAAGAAATGCATAATAGAACCTTTCTGAAAGTCAGTCATAGTTGGAAATTACCTCATTGATAGAACACCCCTAAAATTAGACACAGTACTCAAGGATTTTGGAATTCATGTAGATAGTAACCTGGCTTTGGCCAAGATTTGTATAAGGCTGTAAGAAAATCTTGCTATGTCACTCAAGTTATAAGTAAAAGCATGACTTTTTAGATCCAGGGAAGTCACTGTACTCAGCCATCATCAGATCTATCATTGAGTACAATGGTCTCTTTGGTATGTACCTGACCAGGCACATGCAACAATCAGAACATCTAACAGAGTTTCCACACAAAAAAGAATACTGGGCATAAATACAATGTCTAATGAAAATACCCTCAAAACCCTATTTCTATACAATGTTTCTTACAGATTGATGAAAGGTGATTTATTCCTGGCATACAAGATATCCTTGGATCATGCTCTGATGGACGTTTTGTATATTTACAAAATGAACAGCACCAGAGCTACTAGATGTAAGGATTTAAACTTTGCTTGTTACTTAAACTAGACATGTTGGAGGTTCAGGTATGTATCTTAGAGAATATCTGTTCTCTGGAATATGCCTCCCATCCATGTGAAGCACAATCCTTCCATAATTCTATTCAAGTAAGTGCAACCTGGACTAGTGGTTGGAAAATCGGTAAATCACCCCTGGTCTGATCCCTGTGTCTTTGATGGACAGAGAAAGCCATTAAATCATGCCTTGACTAACATACTTCTTTTAAAATAACCTCTAAGGCACAATATGTCATGGGATACATTTGGGCTGCTTGGCTAGGCTATAAAGGCCCCGGTGATCATTAGTGTAGTATACAAATATGAACTTATGAATCTATCATGATAAAGAAAACTTACCAAAACCTTTGCCTGCTTTACTAAGCCTAACTCATTCAGGTAATGAAGACTTTTACTGGACAACATTTTTTGCTTCCATGCCTACATTATGCATCTTCATTATATCCCAAGTATAATCAACTAATTTATTCACATTACAGCAAACCTATAAAACATATCAGATGGACAGCTTTCCTAATTAACAGAATACACTATTGTATGGGATATAAAAGCTTAAGTAGCTAAACCTACTCACACTTAAAATGACACAAATATTCTGCATATCCCTCAAAGACATCCCACAACTAGTTTAATACCTCAGTGGAAAAACCCTCAAGAGGAGCTATGTTACCAGTTTCAACAACTTTTCATGATTCAAAAATCAATCAGCTCAGGAACCACGCATATGGTATGCAAATACCCAAATATTGGAACTCCATTCCAAGCATGAGGTGAACTCTCAGAAATTGAAAACAATAGAATTCCCTAATAAAGCATTTAGATAATAGAACTGTATTTAAGATATCTATTTCTCCCACAAAACAAAGTAAACAATAAACGAACAAATAAATTCTATGAGCACGTTAAGGCTTCATTTATAGATAATAATTTAATTGGTTTCCATGTTATTATTCATCTGCTTACAAAGTCTGTACTAAAAGATAATACTCTCCGTACAAGTATGCCTCATTCCATTGACATTTCTGGGCTCTGACTCAGCTATCTGAATTTCTAGTAACAAAGACATCCAGTAACAAACACATTCTGTATTATAATCTTCACATCTGTTATAAAGACCAGTCTATATGGCCATTGTTTTTCTTTTTCTATTTTGCCTAGTCACATTCTATTTGCTTGTAGGCTAAATGCTCATAGCTGAGTACTCCTTTGCGTATTTCATTTGCAGCAGAATTGAACACACAGTCCTGATCTCTGTATTATACTTTCTTGATGCTGGTGTAACATCAACGGTAACATATATGGAGATTTGAGGGCAGAGCTCCGACATCAGAAGGACCAGGAGCTTGAGTAGGGATTACCCATACATTTAAACCTGTAATAAAAGGTAGGCAAATACTGAATATTTAAGTTATCCCTTGATGTAAGGTTAACGTCAAATGGGACTTTTAGTTGAATAATGGACCAGTCCCCACTCCCTAGCCATTCCATTGTCCCATTACTTGGCTATCTCTCCACAATTACCATAAATACTGTTCAAAATGGACAGTGGGCATAATATTTTCTTCTTTACCTTTACAATGATTACAAAGATGTGGATTTAATTTAAAACATTTATTTAAAATTTTATAGCACACATATTGACAGCAATTTGCTAAACTAAACAAAACAGTTGCAGATCAACAACAGACTTACTGTAGGCAACAGTAAATGTTTTCCTTGAAGCTCACATACAAGGAAAAAGCATTGTAACTCACATTCATTGAAATGCATCTGACCAGTGGCAGATTAAATATACCTTTGTCCCCAGGCTGTTTTCAAACCATAGGTTCCCTATATGTTTTTAGGACCATGCAACAGTAAAAGAGTTCTTTGATTCACCTTCCTGATTGTTTCAATTTATATTTTTGTTTAATACAACAACCTTTGTTAGAGTGCATTTTACATTTTTAGATCATATGTTCACAGGTTCATAGGTGTTTACTAGGCTAATGACCATAAAGGCCTTTTTAAGCCTAGCCATGTATCCCAAATCTCTGACATGTTCTGATACCCTTGACAAGTGTAAGCATGGGCCTGGGAGATGAACCATTTACAGGTTACCTGTGTCCATTAAAGACATAGGTGCCAAGCCAGAGCTGAATTTCTGGTTTCCCATCCAATTTTCCAAGTTGCACTTGAAGTGGGTTAGGGAGGAACTCTGCTTCACATGGATGGCAAGCCTGTTACATAGATAGGGTAGGCTCTGGGATACATACCTATTTCTCCAGCAGGTCCTATTTATATCACAGGCAAGGTTTAAGTCTTTAGAATGGATCATTCTGGTGCTGTTTATTTTGTGGATATGCAGTAGGTCCATCACAGTGAGGTCTGACAATGCCCTGTATGCCAGGCATAGATCTCCCCTCAAAAGACTGTAGGAGACAGAATACAGGTATAGGGCCTTGAGGCAGTCTGCATTGGACATTTTACTTATGCCCTGTATGGTTTTAGAGAGGAACCTCTGTGGACGTTCCAATTGCTGGATATGCCTGGTTAGATACATAGCAAAGAGGGGATTGTACTCAATGATAAGTCTGATGAATGCCAAATACAGTGGAAGAATGACTTCCTTGGATTTAGATGCCATGCATTTGTTTATTAATTGTGCAACACAGAATTATTTCCTCACCACTGTAGACACGTGGTAGTCAAAGGCTAAATTACTATCTATGTGTGTCCCTAAGTCCCTGACTACTAGTCAACTCTAAGGGGTGTGTTGTTGATATGATAGTTACCAGAAATGGATGATTTCCCAAAGGATACTATTATGCATTTCTTGGCATTTAGTTTTAGTCCATGGCTCTGACACTAGTTGTTTGTCTGTGTCAGCCCCTCCTGAAGAACATTTGTGTCAGTGTGAGATTCAATGACAGCTCATAATTTGCAATCATCTGCAAATTTAGTCAGTCAGAGACCACTGACATTGGACTTGATTTCTGAGAAGTAAATGCCAAAAAGGAGTGGTACAAGGACTGATCCCTGAGGGACTCCACTTGTGAATGGCCTCTTGTAGAGGTGGATTCCCCAGTTTTAACTTCCCATGTCCTGTCTGTGAGCCAGTTTGCTATCCACTGGGTGACATATGGGTCTGGACCAAACCTCTTGAGTTTGTCAACAATGCCCGAGTGGGTTATTGTGTGAAATGCCTTGGCCAGGTCAAGGTAGGCAGTGTGAACGATTTTCCCTCATCCATTGCTTTGGTGACCTTCTCAAAGAGGTCCACTAGGTTGAGTAGGCATGATCTGCCCATGACGAAACCAAACTGGGTTGGGTCTAGTGTCTGGAGGTTTACTATATCTCTGTCGATCATTTCCATGATAATTCTTTCCATGGCTTAACATAAAAGACTAGTGAGACTTATGGGTCTGTAGTTTCCAGGGTCTGTAGATGGCCCACCTTTGTGCAGTGGGATAGCTGTTGTCTTTCCCCATTCATGAGGCATAAAGCCTGTTTGTAGGCTACAGTAAAACTGTAATTCCAGAGGCCCTGATAGGTCATGTTTCATGCTATTTAGAAGGCATCCTGGGATATTGTTTGGGCCCATTGATGCAGTGTTATTGGTCTTAGAGAGAGCATTAAGGATATGTTCCTTAGTGATAGTAGGGGGGGGTTATATTTGATGATATTTCCTGAGGGAAGGTTGAGAGGGAGAGAGGGGTAAAGTTGGAGCTGAATTCATCAGCCAGGAGGTTTGTTATATCTTCTGGCTCAGTATTGGTGGCTCCATTTACAATGAGCTCTGCACACAATTGTGTATTGCCTTTGATGTTGTCAGGGTTTATGGGGGCCAGGTTCTCACTTAATAGCAGGAGGTTAGTGTTGAACTTAAAATAGTTCCTAAATATTCCCGGTATAGCTGGGTGTCCAGGTTTTATATTTAATTCAAAGGAGACCATTTTGTAGTCTGACCTTGCCAGGGAAGGCATTACAGAAGGGGGTGTACAGCACTCTCACATATTATTAAGGACCAGAACCAGTATGGTTGCACCCCTGGTTGGTGTATAGAATATCTGGTCCAGGGAATTTGTGTTTACCAAATCCAGGAATTCCTGTGTCTGTGGGTTTGGTGTCATATAGGATTCCCAGTTAATAGTGGGGTAATTAAAGTCATCCATGAATATGGCATTGGGTTGGATGGTTAGTGTTTCTAATAAGTTTAAATACATGGTATTGGATTCCTGGGTCATAGATGGGGACCTATAGCTTGCAAGGAAGTGGTACTAGATTTTATCTATTGTGATTTGAACATGGAGCAGGTCAAGTACATTGTCCTTTTTGACCAGCCTTGAAGTATATTTATTTTTGATGTAAATAGAGACACCTCCACCTTTAGTCCCTGCCTGTGAAATAGCTGGCCTAAGTGTGTGTAAGGCATTATAACCTTGCACTGTTGGTGTGCTCTCTGTGGCTTTAAACCAACCCCGGGATTCATGAAGCTCAACGCAAGGCCGGCGGTAGGCTTGCGCCGACAGTGTGGCGTGAAGATGGCGCAGTAGCACCAAATGCATATTAATGAAGGTGCACCACCGCCACAGCCACGTGCATAGGAAAGGAGCGCAAGTGCATAGGGCGTGTCGAAGTGCCGCATGGAGGCGTGGAAATGCCAGCTGTCGATGTGCAACCTAAAATGCTTGCATATAACAACTTGCAAGATAGTAATCACATCTGTCAGTGTCCGTGGATACTGAAACGTATGCAAAGCATGCAAGATAGTTCCTGTGAACACAAAATGAAGAAGCAAACACAAATGCACGGTAGGGAATAATGGGTCCCTATCCCGCGAACAAATGATATGGAAAACCGTGTGCCCATAGTCCAACACAGTGTAGATAGCTATACCAAGTGGAATTGAAACGCATCATATGTTAGCGCGCCGCCAATAGGTACGTCCAGCCCAATGGTTAGGGTCACCAGCTGACCCATAGTGTGAGGGAGGGTACACAGCTGGGCAGATGTGTCCATAACAAAATACACGATAAATGTACATATCTAGTGACCGTATGACTGAATCATATCCCACATGGCATGCAGTAGTCACATACAAAAGGTATGTCCGTATTTCACATACCAAATGTGACAGGAAAGAGAATAAGCATGTAAACAAAACAGAAGGAGCATATAAACTGCTACAACAATAAGGCAACATGTAGGCTGAAAGGAACAGTATTATCCATTCCATTGACTGTGGGTACGTGTTGTCCAGTACATTCGGATATGTGTCCGAAATATATCCCATCTTGGACATAGGAAAAGGTGGCATCCTACCAATGATTAGAACAGTCTGCCAAAATCAACACATCAGCGGTACAAGCCGAACTTGTCAGGATGTGTCACAGTTGAATGGGTATTACCCGGGTATACCAACCATGTAATGAAAGGTAAGTATGGGCGTGTACCTATGTGCGTGAGGTATAGCATGTGTAAAGCAAACATGACAGGGTAGTCCACACAACCATACAGGTACCTGACATATGTAGGGTATGCAATGTGTTACTCTGGCCATGTCATGGGCCAACAACCAAAGCAGTGATGTATGGAGTGTCAGGAATATGTGTGTGGGAGGGATGGGTAATGGTACAATCCTCCAAGGCGATACTGTGTCATATGCAGAATAGGTGACCGGAGGTATATGAGGGAGCAGAGGGTGAAGCAGAAAGAAACACAAAAACATGTATAAACATCTACAATACAACCAGACAGGCCATACTGTAGAACACAATCCCACAAACATATGAATATTAAAATGTGCGATACAAATGTATAGACATGTCACCGGCACATACCCACAGATTGGTCCGGATGGAACTAGCCATATCAAATGCAATACACCTGGATGCATAATGGACTACCCAGCATCCCCTCCACAGCACACAACCCGCTCCCATACCTGAACGTCCACCAAATCCAGCCATACTTGGCCTACTGGTTTGGTGCACCACATCTACACATAGTGACCACTACGCATATGTAGTAGGTAGTGTCACCCTAGGTAGTTTTAGGATTGCAGACTATGTATCCCTTGCATGTAAAACCCCCAGCACATTTTCATAACGCCAGAAGAATGGTCGGTATTTGTCTTGTTTCAGTCTTGTTCAATTTTTTGGATATCCCTCATGGGATAAGTAACCTGTGTAAACATTAGAATAGAAGACACGAAGTCCAGTCCTGTAGATATCTGGACATAAGTTTGTATGTGCAGTAGTGGTGCACGAGACTGTCCAGCCCTAGATGGTCATGCATAACCTACTACCCAGGATCAAACACCTGCCCGTGACGCACGTGTCCCGACACGAATAAGCGAGAGAATATATTGCACACATTCGCATAGTGGCACATGGTATAAGGGTGATGAAGGCACTGACATAAACAGGATAACCCCTGATCCACTGTGTGAGGGACAATTAATGTGTGTGTAGGTGAGACCTGACCAACAATGATACAATGCCAAATGTCTTGTGATCGTAGGAAATAACTATGTACCATACTGCATGTAATAGTTGCCTAAAGCGGTCACGTCAGGATAGAATAAATGTAATTCATACAAGTAACAGGCAAACAACAAAAGTGCCAAAGGTATAAGGCTCACAGCTAGTAAACAAATGAATGTTCTAAACCTGCACTGACCGTGGCTATGTGTTGGCCCAAACAATCTGGTGTCTGCAGTAGGGTTACCATCTGTCCCGCTTTGCGAGGGACAGTCCCTCTTTGGACAGTTGTGTCCGGACAAAATACAATACAAATGGAAAATGTCCTGGGATTGTAGGACATAATTATGTCCCATATGTTATGTAATAGTTGCAGAAAATAATTATTGCAATATCTACAATACCTAAATGTTACAAGAAACAGAATAAGCAACTAAAACCGCTACAATAATAGGCTTTTATGTAGGCAAATAAGTAAAGTTCTATCCATTGTACTGACTGTGGGTATGTGTCGGCTTGTAAAATCTAATGTGTGTTCCAAAAATGTCCCATCTTGGCCATTTGAAAAGGTGGCAACCCTAGTCCCCAGAATACATCCCAACCTGTACATATGACAATGTCAATGATACCAATGGTCAGAGCATTCGCACAATAACTGGTCAGCCCCTTAACCACTCACAAAGCCAGTGACCTTTGGAGGAAAGGTGTTGAATGAGAATGACTGCTTACAACAATGAAAAGTAATAGACACATTTAACTGCAGAAAATTAGTAGTATTACGAATCTGTCAACACGTTCCAAGTTAATAGTACTAATATGGTAGAAGTGTCCGTGATTGTTCCTGACTTGTAATAGCCTTGTCCCTGTCACTGTAGAAATGAGTCCCCGAGTATCAGAGACGTCCGTACACAGAAGTACACCCAACCAACTGTCACATCTGTTGACAGGACTATTGCATACCTGTAGTGAATTTATAACAGATGTCCAGAATAATATTCATTGTATGTATAAATGAATGAAATAGTCAAATGGGAAGGTAAACATGTGGAAACCACCCCCCAACCTGCATTATGTAGTGGAACCACTCCCCGCCCTAAATTATGTAGCGCCAACCCAATAATGTGGTCAGAGGTGTCCAACCACCTGCGTCTGTAAACACAGGTAGAATGTTAAACTCTGGACTAACTCTGTCCATGTGCTACGTCTGATCTTTGAACAGCGCCAGAGCAGTTCTAGTCACCAGTCGGCCGATCCTAAACGCGGACCAGCACATGAACACCCTGACAATCAAACACGCGTATGTGCGAGGACTATAAGCGTAGGAGTTATGAATATCCTTGGAGTGAGTAGACTTGCAGCATGGGTCCAGAGCAGTAGGAAACAGGGAATGTCCTAATTGTAGTACTGCGGATTTCCCAGCAGGAGAATGGATGCCTGCTGTGTAAGGGAAGTGGTGAGCCGTATGTCAGAGTAGCTATGAACCATGGGTATACATATAAATGAGCCAGAACACCAGTAGTGTAGTGGTTACAGCATCCGCCCAACGTAAAGGCATTCCCGGTTCAAGTACGACTATACCACATATTAATTGTGTAATGAATGCCTCTGTGCTGTAAAGCCAACATTTATACATGTATAGGTGACCGCGTTCGCATGGGTCCATTAACCAGATTCCATCAAAGTGGTACTGTCATAAGGAATAAGGCACATGTAATCCCAAAGAAGTGCCTGTAAACATATGTAACTCAGAATAAGTAGAAGCAAGTGGGCCTGCGCAGGTGTACGCAGCTATTAGCATAGCAAATGTATGTTGTCTTGTACAGCTGTAACTTTTATATATATAGATAGATGTGTGTATAGATAAATATCCAGAGACATAACAGAAATATGCAATTATATATCTACATATTTATCTATATATACACATATATATAAATATATATATATATATATATATATATATATATATATATATATATATATATATATATATATATATATATATATATATATATATATATATATATACAGACATATATCTATATATCTATATATATATATATATATATATATATATATATATATATATATATCTATATATATAGATATCTAAGGAACACCGAAAGACGAAAGCAAACATAAGGGTTGTGAAGGGAATCCAGAGCAAGTAAGGAATTATGAAGTGCTCGCAGCGTATGTCACATAAAGCTGCACAAGTGTGAGTAGAGCACCGCTCTTCACACTAGAGGCAGGGCTATACCAGTGGCCATAACATCGTTGAAGTGCTACATTAACATTGTAAACAGACGGAATATAGTACATGTTGCGACCACCTACACTTGTAACCCGCAAATCGTTCGTAATCCATAACACCAGGAAAGGCACGTATGTGCAAATATGAATGGATGGTGAGCCTGTGAATACACGAGGTGGTACAAAATGTGTGTAGGACCCCAACGCTCATTAGAGGGCAATGTGTAAAGGTGTGTCATGGCTGTGATATCAGGTGTATAATGGCTGTTATGCGTGGAAACTCAACACGGGTGTGCAGGAAAAACTATGGATATGCGATTATGGACACATGAGTGCTAGGGTATGTTGCACCGGGTGCAATGGAGCGGCCCGTGGAGGTCAGCTAGTACGTAGGTGCGATTCCCAGATAGAGAGTCATTTGCATGGAGACATGCGTGAATGGATGTATCGTTGTCAGACGCTGTGCGTCAGGTCTGGCAGCCCGGCACGTAAAACCTATATGCCACTCATGAGCAGAACAGAGTTCTGCTGTGACAATCCCAAACCGGGAAAAGCAGAAAGACCCAACTACATGAAGACAACAATATGTTGACGTACAGTCAGAGTAACACAAACACACATCCTATCAATAGTAATAATATGAATGTGCACAGAAACAAGCACAGTAGCAGGAATAATAGGCTGCGCATACGAGTAATAGGTCAAATGACACTGTATCACATCCCAGTTAGCAGTGGCACCCCAGACATGAAAAACGTGCGACATCTGTCTGCTGCATAACGTGCAATATACTGAGCACAAGTTCACTGGAGTGAAGTGTCTGTGTCAGAATGACTAAGGCAATAGTATGCAGTTGAAGCAGAGACCAATACGCATGTGTAAGTGTCCATGTCCGGGAAATGTATAGGTTAACGGACACACAGATGTATATATAGATAGAAACGTATATATACATATATCTATATTAATTTACATACACATATATATTCATACGGATATATATATATATATATATATATATATATATATATATATATATATATATATATATATATATATACACACACACACACACACAAGGATATACTACAGATATATATATATATATATATATACATATATATACACACAAACAACAGGTAGTGATATATACACATACACACAAAACAAAATATATATGTCAGTGTAGATATACACATGTACATAAATAGGTTACTTCACAGCAATTAGGGGTAACATATTTACAGCCCAGGCATATGTGACTGGGAGGTCCAATAAATAAACGTTGTACCCCCCACATCATCAAGCTAGGCCGGACAGACATGCAATACAGATCAGTACACTGCCGCTGTCCAAAACACTGGTAGGAAAGGACCAGTGGGAGAGTTCTGCAAGGTCTACACTTTAAACATGGATAACGGTGTCCCTTGCGGGACCCCAAAAATTCAGGGTACGTGTGAATCTGCTGACATTATTATGAGCAGGATGTAGGTGTACATGGAACAGTAGGTTGTGCAAGTGTGATAATACATGGGTTGACAAAACGTATGGCATGTGTCCCGAGATGGGGAGAGTGGGCAATGTGTAGGGGTGTGCTCATACCCCAGCTGCGCTCGCAGTAAGTATTGTCACGACTGTTGTAGAGGGATGCCAGGTAGGTGGACCATGGTTATGCATTAATGGGCTTAAGTGTGCAGTCCAGTGGAAGTCATTAATATTCCTATGTGGGCATAGCATACGCCTACACCTCCCAAACCTGAAGAGCACATCTACCGGATAGTCTGTAAACCATCGGGGGAATACATAGAGACCTAAACAGTGCCATGTACCCGATTAGCATGGACGTCCATAGTTATGTATCAGAATGTAACAAAGTCCAACTAAACACTGCCAGAACTAGTGATATTAGGTGAACAGGTGGTGGAATACAGGTAATGACAGATGACAACATGTATGAGTCATAAGCAGCATGTACCTCGACAAACATGAATGAATGCATATGTTCTGTGACTGTGAATATGTCTGGTTAATAGAACCAATCATCTAAATGTGTCCCACAGGGTGTTATGCATTGTTCCTGATACAGTGTTCATTCACACCCATTGGTATGTAAGTTCTGCTACTGACGGAAAGTGCATAATTTACTGACCACCTCGGGTAGATGATAGCATAATAGAAGAGGTTCAACACCCGTACGCCTTTGAGGGGCACACCCGTCTGGGAAGTTGTGTCCTGCAAAATGACCGTTATGGCACATGGCCTGTGAGTTCGGGAATGGAGGCTATATAGTGTGTGTAGTGGTGTCAGACATCAATTTGTTGTATCAGTAACAGCTACATGTAATAGGAAACAGTATTATCAATTATAATGCTACATGAATCACCTTAACGTATGCAAACCGTGGAAGTCGTCCGTTTACTACTGGCTGTGGGTATGTGTTGCCTTGACACATGTGATAGCTCTACATATAGGGTCTATAGGGCCGCCACCAGTCTGAATGGCCAAAGTGGAACCTGCTCTGTAGAACTGTCAGATGTACCAGGGCATAACATACCTACAGCCATGCATAGTACATATCGGAACAAATCAAAGCGTAGTCTAGCAGCAGTATAGTTGCTTATGCTACTACATATGACATATCGACGTGTCAGGTATACAAGACCTGTAACAAGCAACCAGTACAGACACCTACAACATGAGAAGGTCCCCTAATCAGGACAGTTGCAATGGCTAGAGCATTGTACATACCACTCAACTGTCCCTGAATGTCAGGTACGTCCCTGAGTTTGACTGAAAGTCTAACTCTGTCCTTCTTAATCCCTCCTAAAATTAGTGGCTGTTGAAGGAAAGGTGGTGAGTTACACTTACTGACTAATGACAATAAGTAAGAGTTATAAACAACTGTTACTTCAGAATATGTGTATTAAGTCATATGCTCTGATTCTGTCAATGTGTCAAGTTAATAGCACTACTTTTATTAAAGTGTCCCTGATTTTTCTTGACCTGTCCCTGATTCTGCAGAAATGTGTCGCCGATTGGTGGAGAGTTCTGGCATTGTCACATGAGATGTGTGATGAGCGACTGTCCCATGCAAAGTGGGAAAGGTGTCACTCCTACAGTCTCCCATCGTGCAATCTGAAAGGTGGTCAACGTGCAGTAGGTATGCGGTAGCATGACTCGGCAAACAGCTGCGTTAACAAACTCAAGTCACATGTCAGCATTGCAGAGTATCGGATCCCATGTATCAGGCAGATGGGGGCAGATCATATGAGGAGCATGCATATAATATGATTACGTCACTGGACAGGCCGCCGAGTCCGTACAGTCGAATGCCTGCCGTCGCAATATGGTTACACATACCCGATACTGTAGTCATGTAGTCCGATGTAATACGCATCACAAGGGATTGCACACACCTAGCGTGAGTGACAAATGTAAGCGGAAATGTCAGAGAGCGAGTGGCTGTAAGCGTGTTTGTCTACCAGTATGCCAGTAGTGCACTGTCAAAGAAATGTGGAGTCTAAACGTGTATAAGGTGCTGTGACAAGAGATCAGCAGTGCTTAACACTGTGCAAACCCATGCACAACAGCTCCCACCTGCTGGACTGTGCCTTACCCAGTCTGTATCCAAAGGCGTCAGCCTGTCCGCAAACAAAGAACCGCCCTATACACGTGATGGTAGAAGTACCCTGCGCACATAGCTCATGTGAATTAACAATAGACCATGACATATGTACAGACAATAGACCACACACACACCATACAGCGCAGACATCCAACAGTATAGCAATGTACTGGCAGATATGTCCAGACCACTGGTGTATGCATGCCTGGCCATCCTGTGTTTCAGTGTGTGAGCATGCCCAGTATGACTGTTACGCATGTTGTCGACTGACAATACCATCATACCGTCATGTGTGTGAGCATGCAAAGTATGGTCAACTGTATTGCATGTGTCACATGTCCAGATAGTTAGTACTGTGTTGCTGACCCCACCGTTCTACACAGACAGGTGTCATGCTGTGTCTGCAGAGTAGCTAACGGTCATGTGGCATTGACAGTTGCTACAAGTCTGCATAGTGTGGGGGGACATGCAACCACAACCACAGTCCTACACAGCAATATGGGTGGTGCACATGACTCTTACATGTGTAGGTGTGATGGGGGCACAGCCAACAGTTGTACAAATCTGCCCCTACTGTACTGGTATGCCGGGTACTCCATGTCAGTGTGTGGACGTACCTAAATTGCTGGTTGGAGGGATACCAGGGTACGTCAGTTCCCAGCTTTAATTACCAGCACAGTGGTGTTGGACGTCCTAGCTTACACAACCTACATCAAACTGCCAGGCCTGCTGTCATCTGTGTGTGTCTTAGGGGGTTGGGTTCATTCATTGGGCATATCCATTGGCCATCATATATCATTCGTCTGTATTGGTCCACATCTGTCCAGCTGCATGGAACGTGTGTGGCCTGTACTGACACACATGATGGTCAGCCCATAATCTGCAGTGGGTTAGGACACCCTGTGTACTACAGACTACCATTGTGACCCCCGTATGTGCTACAGAGGTCATGGTGCCACTATGGATGTGTACTGTCTGCTGCCCTAACATTTGGCCACCATAGTCACTTGTATGCTCACATACATACCATAGCAATGGGTAACTACACATTCTAATACAACTGCCACTTGTTAGGCCAATAGACATACCCTGGGTGTGTTCCGGACTTGAGGGCGGTGCTGGAGTGCTGCCTATGTCGACATGGCCGAGCACAGGTACTGTCATGTTTGGCATCCATTGTACTGTGTGCTGGTCAGAGAGGGGAAATCTGTGGGTACCTACTGTGTCAGTGCATATGCCTTATGTTGCCTCTTTGCCAAGGGCAGGTCATACTGTGCACGGGCTTTCGCCGACTGTGTCCTACTCAGGTAGTTCCTTCACCAAGTCACACTGTGCCTGTACAGGCCTTGGCAGTGGTGTTGGGCTGTGTGGCCCTGCCCAATGCTGTTCCTGCTGCAACTGTTACTGCAGGATAAAATTTTGTAGCATAGCAAATACCATAACAACTTGTATGCATGTAGCTTGTGAATACTGCAGAGCTCCAACGGATGTGTCATGATACCAGAACTGTGAACCGAGCATCCCAAACACATGCACAAGTATATGTCTTGCCTGTGCATCCGCCTCAGTATGGTGTAAGTGTTCAGGTGTGTGTGAATTGCTGATGGGTGTCATCAGCCACTACACCAGTGTTTACCCAGCATCCCCCACTAGGAGACTGCAGGGGATGTCCATATAGGCATTGGTGTGCTACAGCTGTGTCAGAAACCATATATTGGACACATCATAGCTTCCAGGGCAGACAGCACACACATTCAATCTCATGCCCTGGCCATCACATATGGCCTAGCTGTTGGAAGGTATGCCCCTGCAGTGACTGTAGGCCCTACCCTGTTCCCCGGGTGTGGCTACGTGTGCAGGCTATAGCACCCAGTACCACAGGATACTCATCCATGTGGTTGAAGAGATGCATATTGCTGGTCCACTAATCACGTGTGTTGAGGACATGTACGTGCTCATTATCATATGTTGACATTGCATCTGTGAACTGGTGCAATACTCTGGATGCAGATGCCTGTGTGATACCCATGATATCCCCAGTTGTGCTGCGTGAGGTACCTGTGGCTAGTACACCTAGGCCAACACATCCCATGGTATCCACTGTGATGCCTTTCCCTCGGCCTGTTTGATGTGTCAGGTGTGGCAGGCACAGGTCAACAAGCTACTGTAGGAGGTCTCTGTCCACCCCATAGTGCTCCAACATCCCCAGCCCATGTAGCCCCTGGTAAGTCACCCTCGGTCTATAAAGTCTTATGTCACCCCAGTAAGGGTTGTTCGGCAGCATACACATCCTCACTGCCCCAGCCTCCTGCACATGTTGGTATATGTTGCCTGCTGCAGCCCGTGTCATTTGGTTGGACTGTGTCATGAAATGTCCCTGCAGGTATACACCGGTGGTGTAGAGTGTGGACAAAACCTGAGTGTATGCTGCTTGCTCGCATTAGGGTACTGTTCATGTGTGGGCTGGCCATGTCATCTGCTGATTGTGCTGATCAACACCTGTTTGTGCAGCCTGTACACCCTGACTACCCCACCACTGCTGTCATCCCTTCCAATGTCACCAGGCAGGTATAGACACACCCCTAGCTTAGGTGTGCTAAGGCAGGAGCACTCCCGAGGCACAGTTCTGCAATGTACGTACAGTATGCCTGACCCCCCTCCCATGCTGTCAACTATATTCAAGACCTGCACCTGGCTGACTACACACATACACTCCAGGGACCAACAGCACACCCTGGTGATAAATGTGATACACCATAGTCAACCTCATCTGCATAGTATAGTCTTCTAATGAATAGTTATATGACCCATACCGAACCTCCAAATTATTAACCACTGCTCAGTGTCGCTCAGATCCATACACAACTGGCAACAGATGCCTTACCATCACCATATTCAATGTCCCATGGTCTTCCCAGCAACAAAATAACCGGTGTCTACATGACTACAACCCGTGGCCCTGCACACTACAGATGATGTGCATTACCACCACGCATTGGCAGATATACATAGATCCCAGGTTATCATGTACAGATCATCTGCCACAAACATTCAATAGTGCTGATGTCCCTAGACATATGTTCACATCTATATCCACCTCTACATCTACATATATTATATATATTATTTGTATACATATATGCATGGACATATATATATATATATATATATATATATATATATATATATATATATATATATATATATATATATATATATACACACATATACATACACACATATACATGTACACACATATGTAGATATGGCATTTATATCACAACAGCGGACCACATGACAGCAATGCATTAGACAGGAATGAAAAGGAAACTGCATGTGCCACCTGCATAGTGTTGTTACTATCAAGGCACATGTGTTATGTTGCATCACATGGGTTAGACTGTATCAAGGGTAAGAGTAGGGCTGCTGACAGTTACTCACCAGACCTATTGGCGAATGTATGTGTTGACAACCCAGTGTCTTGGCAGAATATGCAGGCTGTGGACACTATATAGGTCAGCAACAAAACAAACTGAACACATCCCGCAGCTAGCCACCCACAGATACCTACACATACGGTATAACTACCAAACACACACATCTGCCATGCCTTGGAATCGAGCACCTACCTGTCTGGTCAACCACACTACAGCATTATACAGTAACAGAATGCGCTATTGAGATTACTGGTACACAGCACTCCCAGAGGCATACTTCTAGGTGGATGACATCATACGCAAAGGCAAAGACACTGATAGGGAATGTATGTGGAGTGAGCCATCTAAAAGCATTACTCTGTCCCCAGGCAGCTGGAAACACACACACACACACACACACACACACACACACACACACACACACACACACACACACACACACTTGGCAGGACTGGGAGTCGAACATATGCCTAACTACCTTATCACACTACAGCATTACGCAGTTAAAGAACATACTACCGAGATTACTGGAGCACAGCACTCCCAGAGGCATACTTCTAGGTGGATGACATCATCCGCAAAGGTAAAGACGCCAATAGGGAATGTATGCGGAGTGAGCCTTCTGAAAGCATTACTCTGTCCCCAGGCAGCTGGAAACACACACACACACACACACACACACACACACACACACACACACACACACACACACACACACACACTTGGCAGGGCTGGGAGTTGAAAATACACCTAACTACCTTATCACACTACAGCATTATGCAGTTACAGAACGTGCTACCGAGATTACTGGAACACAGCACTCCCAGAGGCTTACTTCTAGGTGGATGACATCATCCACAAAGACAAAGACACCGATAGGGAATGTATGTGGAGTGAGCCATCTAAAAGCATTACTCTGTCCCCAAGCAGCTGGAAACACACACACACACACACACACACACACACACACACACTTGGCAGGGCTGGGAGTCAAACACACACCTAACTACCTTATCACACTACAGCATTATGTAGTTACAGAAAGCGCTACCGAGATTACTGGAGCACAGCACTCCCAGAGGCATACATCTAGGTGGATGACATCATCCACAAAGGCAAAGACGCCAATAGGGAATGTATAGAGAGTGAGCAGTCTAAAAGCATATTACTGTCCCAAGGTAGGTGTGAGCGGAACAACTGCCCATCTACGGAGCACTATTACAACACTACATTGATACGAGATGCGCCACTGACAGTACACCCTTCAAGGTAGTCAACCAGTGTGTTCAATGTAGGCATCCATCCTGACATGGAAAATGGACATCTGTTGCCTGGATGACCACCATTGCTATACAGGATGTCAGTGGCCATGCCCATACACAGAGGCACATCACCGACACGAGGTGTCACTGGGCATGCTCACACACTTAGTATCACATGTCCATTTGGAATGTACTGTGTGTCCATCTACACAACGGTGTACTGGGCATGCTCACAGACTTAGCAGTTGCAAAGGGCCGTCTTGCATGCACATGGATTCTAAACACGGAAGGGCACAGTTTGGAATGTACTGTGTGTCCATCTACTCAACGGCGTACTGGGTATGCTCACACACTTAGCAGTTGCAAAGGGCCGTCTTGCATGCACACAGATTCTAAACACGGAAAGGCACAGTTTGGAATGTACTGTGTGTCCATCTACACAATGGCATACTGGGCATGCTCAGACACTTAGCAGTAGCAAAGGGCTGTCTTGCATGCACACGGATTCTAAACACGGAAGGGCACTGTATGGTGTTACTGTCCCCACATACATGAAGGCCACTCACATGTACTGACCAGTACACACTCAAGAGCCATCACAGATGTCACAGGTTCAGATCACAGAGGTTAATGCCGCAGTCTACTATGTAGCCCTCAGACATCACCATGTCATTGGACCAGCAACACACAGCCATACATTACCACAACACCATGTGACTCATGACCAGTGGACTGTACATAGGTCTACAGCAACTGTGCAGACTACACATGTACTGACAGGGTTCCATCATGTGTTATGCAATGCAATGATACCACTGTACATGACCAGGTTGGCTTTACACATAACAGGGGCCCTGGGTCTTACACAGCTGTGACAGATGACTGTCGCTGTACACCAAAGAACACACATGTTTGGATATGACATACATGTAATCGCAGTGGATATGTGCATGGACCACACACACACACACACACACACACACACACACACACACACACACACACACACACACACACAACACATATGTACATAGCATAGCTTTTGCTGTCCTCCATGCAGACAAGTGAATACAGCAATCACACGCATGCAAATGGAAGGTAGGTCCATGGCTGTTGAATGCTAACAGTACATGAGGTAGCAATGTTGACCGAGGACACATTTCCTCTGTACTAGTTACCCATGACACCCATCATATCATACAACAGTCCATGTGTTATGTATGTCATCACACATGTCCACCAATTGCAATGCATACAGACATGGCTACATGACAGGCATGTAGGACCAACACACATGAACATGTAGTGGTGTGCATGCAGCTACCATGCATGTGCAGTAGCTGATGTATGTAATTCATCTGTGCCTAACTACAGCATGCAGTTGCAATGCAGCCCCATCATTGACACCTGTATATGGTGAAATACTGACAGTAAGGTAGAATGTACATCAGGTATGGATGGATGTGTCTACATAAAGTGGTGATCCACCTTTGCAGATGGATGTTTGCCGGGGATGGCTCACAGGTGTGTCACATGCCATCCTACCATTACATGTGCAAACAGTACGCTATGTTACTGTTACTTGACGGTGAAGACATAAAACCTACACAGCGGTCGGGTGTTACTGACTGTAAGTCACTTGACACCTGTAACACTTACATCCTCCTGTGTGCATATAGCAGCACAATTGCCGGAGGTAGCGTTGGTACACATAATGAGGCCAATACTGCTGCATGTCTGTCAGACGTATCATCATATAGCAGGTGTATCATTCACAGTACTGCCATGTGTGTTTGCTTGTGTGACCATATATGCCACATATGGTGGGGAATACATCCCAATTGTTACACACCCCTGTACACTCTTGTAGAGATCTGTACATACTGCAGTGTGGAAAGCATGACATAGGCAGGGGTGGTGTGTGTATCACACACATGTCAGCTATCCGTATGTGAATAACATTTGTGGACTCCACAGTGTGTGTGTGTGTGTGTGTGTGTGTGTGTGTGTGTGTGTGTGTGTGTGTGTGTGTGTGTGTGTGTGTGTGTGTGTGTGTGTGTGTGTGTGTGTGTGTGTGTGTGTGTGTATGTATATATGGCTGTCTGGTGCATGGAGTGAGGGTGTATGCTACCATAGAGAACAGACAGGATCCCTAACCCCTCATGGTGATGCAGTCTACTACCCTGTTGATGCCATCAGTCTCAGCCTTACTGGCTACCTGTACATGTTCATTCTCTGTGTCACGTTGCATGGGTGCACAGTACTGTGAGAGTGATTACCACATAGGCAGGGGTCCACACCTCAACACTATGGAGTGTGTGTTATAGTGTTGTTGACCCCATGAGTGTGGGCATGTTCCTGTAATGTGACAGGGTATTACTGCTACATAGTGAGGCCTCATGCTATCAAGTGGCCTCTAACTTTATCATCGGCCGGACCACTGTGTACACCCACCCGCACCATGCCAACATACCTGTGATGTGACCTGGTATGGATGTCACAACTCTAGCCACTGTAGCCTATTAAACAGCCGACATGCTTCTGGATCAGTAGACGTGTGGACATCTGTGGTATGTTAGCCTTTCCAACAGTGAGGTTGAGGCTATGTATAGCATGATGATATTGCCATACATGCCTGTGAGTACTCCGCATTTACACATGGGAAACTGCAAACACTGCTACTTGTTGGCACATGCAAGTAGACCATAAGGAAGGAACCAGGGCATCATTACCAGCATGCTGTTACTGTTGTTACCAAGATACAGACTGTGAACATATAACAATGCATAATAAACCTGTACTATATGGTATGTCTGGTGCGTGTCGACAGTACACAACTAATGTAATATACACTTCTCTCACTATTCTCTTCACCCTGTGCATCAGACCATTTGAGCATGTCCCTGCACCGATGGTGTGGATGACAGGGATGCGGCACAGGCTTCATCATATGCACAGGGTGATAATGTTTGCCAGGGGCATAGACTGCACCAATGGATGACATCATGTGTGTGGGTAAGGGCTGGTGATCTGATTGGACATGTGTGGTCGTTATGCATGTGGGTGTTGCAGTGCCCTACAGATGTTTTTGCCATGTGCGTGTATATGTGCACACAGTTCTGCCTTTTGTGAGGCCTACACAGGGGTATTATTGACAGCTCCAGATTGTACAGACCAGGATGTACAGCTCATTGTGTCTGGCCATGGCCACGTGACCTGTGCCTGCCAGGGGTTGCACGGGCACTACCAGGTGGATGTACAGATTGATTACTGTCCGACGACACATGTCCACTGGAACTGTGTCCCCACTGGGAATGTCCAGGGCCACGTCCATGTGGCCTGCTATGTCCTGGTATGGACAGCGCAGCACCAGCTGCACTGCTACTGCTACCGGCACTATGGGAGCAGGCATGTGAGGTGGCATGCTCACGTTGACCTGCACTAGGTGGCGTAGCTGGCCTACGTACACCTGGCCTATGCCTCACTCCTACCAGATGTTCCAGCACAGACAGCCCACACTCGCGGATTGCCATGCCATGGTCAAGGATTCTGACCATGTCACCCAATCGCCTGTCCAGAACATCAGCAATCTGCTGTTGAGCATTTGCCAATGCCTGGATGTTGTCATTTAAAGTACGGATAGGAGCCCTCTGCAGCCTCTGCCCCTCTCTGTTCTGCCATTCAGCACGTGCCTGTGCCACCATTACAGTCTGGAACATGCGTCTGGTGACACCAGCTGCTGTGCTCTGTCCTACAGGTGCATGTCTGCCAGAGGTCCTCCTACGAGCAGCACTGGCCACATGCCAGTGTGGCACATCTGCAGTCTTTACACTGACACCATGGTGGGGAGACACACCTTCTGTAGCCACCACACGTTCCTGTTGCACACTAACAGATGCTGACTGTCCTTCCTCTAAGGCCACTGGTGATGTGGTATGTGTTTTGCAGCAGAACTGTGTGCAGGGAAGATGGGGACATAGCTGGGATGCAACCATTGGCACAGATTCAGCCCCTGACAACCCTGCCTGTACCTCATGCATATGTTCATCACTGCTAGTATCTGTGGGGACACTAACATCAGATGGACCGCAGGAGGGTAACGCACCTACATCACCTGTGAATGCAAAGAAAGACTCTAAATTACAACAGACACACACACACACACACACACACACACACACACACACACAGACAGACACAGACAGACACACACACACAGACACACCATGCATGTGATATGACAGACGGCATGCAGCATGCATGTGATACAGCAGACAGCATGCAGCTCAGACATTAATAGTGTTAGTTAGCATACCTCCCTGGGTTGCACACAACAGCAAGCAGGTGTCATATCAGTAGCCATGCAGATCACACAATCATGGTAGTAAGTATGCATCCCCGTGATACACCATGTGGACCAGAACAGGTTAACAGTACACATGGCTGAAGTGACCTTGACATGTAATCTGCTGACGTGTGCATTAACATGCATACATGTCTGACACAATTATATCCTGACACATGTACAGCATTGTAATGGGCATCACATTGCAGTGTTGTCTGTATACCCTACAGATGGAATGCATGTTTAGCAAATGTGCATGAGCATGGAAGGGTAGTGTGAGCCGTCTACATTGCTATACAGTGTGAAGTACAGACACTGTGCCATTGCATGGCATCATGAGGCGTCTATATTGCTATACAGTGCATAATGTGCACACATTGCATAGCCATAACTGCATGCATACCCATGACATAACTGTGGATTGTGACCCACGATGCTGAGGTGTATACACACAAAACCATGCTGTGTCATGTGACAGGTCACTAGAAGACCTACAGATGACACCCCTGCACAACTACTACAGAGTCTTAGCTGCCTGGCAACCATGTCCACACATGGCAGACTTGTCAATTCACCATGTCCCACATGACATTGATGTACCACACACATGAGGTGCACAGCTAACGGTGATGTCCTACAGCAGCAAGGGAAATGTGCAGTATCTGTGGCCTGATGTAGCATCAATGTCTGTGGAAGCTGTACAGGTGACTACTGTCATGCCATGACACAGTCGTGATGTTCAACACATCTTATATGGTAGACTTACGTGACACCTCCACTAGCTGTGCACAGGCTTTTAGGATGTCCAGTGTACCACATCAACTGTATAATCAGTCAACTAAGGCTATAATTGGACCATGTGTGGACAATGTGCAACAGAGTGTATACACATCACATCTACTGTGTGGCTACATGTCTCTGGCCATCCCCCAAGGCCATGTGTGAACATGTGTTGGCCAAATGTTTGCGATGGCCATCTATCTCACATGACTGTGTTGACCCATATGACATACACCCATAGATGTCAGATATGTCACCATCCACAGGGATATGCAGACAACGGGTTGTATGTCTGGTATGTGGGGTATGTGTTATGGGATAGTGTGACAATATTGCAGCCAGAACACTACGTGTTTGGGACATGTCAGATGGCACATCACAATGTGTGCACCCATTGCAGGGGCATATAACAAAATGGTGACTCCTGTGGGCTACCCATATCCCAGCTCACTGTGTGGTACTGTTTGCGTACTACACATGTGTTGTTCCAATATATAGTACATATGCCTACATTGTACAACACCTCCACCGTTGTATGCACAGTTGTCCACACATGTAGCAATGACAGATACTGTGGTTTCATGTCAGTGTATCATTTTGTTTGTATATATTGCACATGGGTAGCCAGTGTGAATGATGGGAGATGCGACCTGTATATCATGACTGGACCAAACATCAAGTGTACAAGTGTTAACTGGCCACATGGCGAATAGATCTATGCTTTAACATGCCTGATACCGATGACAGTCTCACCTGCAATGGACTGATGTCTGTGCGGCATGCCAGAGGTACCTGTGTAGGGGTGACACAGCAGTTTGAACATTATCCATGACTGTATGACAGCCAGAGGGTGCACTGTGCATGTTAACACATTTGCCTGTACAATAGCATATAGTATGCACATGTGTGCATACACTGGGTAGCATCCTGTAGTATGCAGCATGTGTGTAAACATATCTTGCATATGATGTTACATTACATGATGTACAGTGACACATGCAACTAAATGGGATATAATAGTCATATGTGCAGTAGTGACTTACCAGGCAACTCCAGGCTCATTGGTTGGGAGACACCCACCTCCACGATGGCAACTGGTGTTTGTGGATGCTGTTCTGAGGGTGTCCCCAGACTGGCCAGTAGCTCCTTGGTGGGTGTGAGTGGGGGCTGGGTTGGTAGCCCACCACCTGTTCCACCTTGTTCCCTGGCGATTGCAGTAGCATGCTGTTTCGCATGTCATATCAAGTCTGTGCAGTGTCTGAGTACCTGCTGGTAGGTTAAGGCCACCCACATCATTAACCCGCCTGAGAAGGTCCTGCCACAGGTCGTCATGCTGCTGGGCATGCTGTGGCACATGGCTGAACAACACCTCGTAGTTCTCATGGAGGTACGGGATGAGGACATCATCCTCCTGGCAGCTGTATGCTGGCAGGCGTGAATGAGGCATTATCTGTAAGACATAATGATGGTGACAGGTCACAGTATCACAGAGATGTACAGAGATACTGCTGCACATACATTTGTATTAAATCTAGTACATCTGCACAGTTATCTTTGCAAATCATCATGACACTGACACAACTGACATGATTGTGTCACACACGTGTAACACCCGTTATGCATTGGATATCATTGCCATATATGTGTGTCACCTCATTACATTGTTCATGCTCCATGTGAATGCTGTCTTGATGTGGGCATGTCTGTTTGCCTGCACTGGTGTTCTTACCTATCAGCACATGCCTGGATGTGTCCACAGAAATGCTGTTGACCTTGATGCTGTGTATATGTCACATATCAACACATACACTGCCTTAATGGACTTGAGCAGTGACAATGCACACATACTCATGGAAACCTTTACATGCATGTGTTTTCCATATACATCTACACGGCACTGTACAGCAGTTCAACATCCTGCCATGGATCGCCTGTATTGCACATGTGATAGACATGGGACAATGGCTACCCGGACGTCATTTGCAGGGATGGTTATCAACTATAGCATGTACGGGCAAGGTTTCCTAGCTGTATCCGACAGCCATTTTGCCACCGCGAGGTGCATCAGTGCCACATTACTGATCCAGACAGTTGATAATACATCTGCCATGCAGTTATCACACCATGTATGACAGAGATGGCATGTGCAGCTTTGATGGACAGGGTTGCATGGTATGGTGGGAGTATGTCACATGTATGGCTCAGGGATCTGTCCAGCATATGGCGATCCTAGTAGTAGTACAGTGGCTGTCCATGACGTATGTCTTTCAGATCAGGATATGTACATGTAGCATGTCCAACATCATAGTGTAGCACATGTCTTTATGCAAGGTAGCCAGCATGCTGCATAGTGAAGGTGAGGATTGTGAAGGCTGGTATCGCCCATCCTCGCATGGCCAATACCCCTTAAAGGTGATATGTGATCCAATATTGGTCACCCGAGTGCTGAGTATGCCTGTCCAATGATCTCCATGCTCATGGATGGCACCCTGTCATGACATGGGTGCCTCGTATGATTACCTAATAGGGCTGGAGACGTTAACAACTCAGGGAGGTGAACTGCACAGCACCATCCCTTACACAGTGTCCATAATGTTGACCGCAGCCTAGGTGGCAGTTAATGGGTACAGGGATATTCACCTAGCGGTGACAATGCTAATATCATCTGTCAGATAGTGCACATATGTCACACACCTCACCCACAAAGCATTCTGTATGTTGTCCACAACACTGAGACAGCTATTGCTCATAGGTCATGGCCATTCACATCCTTACATACACAGATGCCTCACATTTGTCTGTGTGGTATGGGCTACAATGAGGGGGAAGTACAACACATTAACCCTGTTTTACTGTAGCTGCCACTGGTGTGATATGCACATGTCACTCTGACACCTTTTGTAGTGTTGATTCTGGCAATAGGCCACTGGTAGAACACTCCTGTGACATACGAAGGTACATGTAGTCAAACATCCGTACTGTCATCTACGTCTGTACTGCTAACATCTACGTTGATAAAGGTTCATGGACTTGCAGACCATATTCAGCAGGGTAATAGTGCAATGCCTCCAATTATGACTGTCGTCACCACTTGTGGGTTGATATTATCCAACACCCTATCTGTATTGCATTTTCATGCTCAGCACTTATTCAGAACTTGTGAGCACTTCATGAGCTACTAATTAATATAGCACCCATTCCAAACCATTTCTCACAAGTACACTGTCTGTCCTTACATTTCCAGCTTGCTTACAGTGCAACAGCTGTTGTACACGTAACTCACATATCTTGTGAGACATGGTTGAATATACAGGCATGTCCAACTGTCACGTACCAGTGTTATTGCCTGTCTATATTATGAATATGCTGTACATGTGGCAATAGAGCAATTGTCTCATGTGCACAGTCAATGCTCACCTCCCAACATACGACACTATAGCCTTTGGTAGATGCACATATGTAGCCATGCTGGGGGTAATTCTCTCACCAACCCAGACTGAACCTGACAGTCATGTGGGGATGTGTAACATTTGCAACACACCCCACTCATCACATAGTCTCCACCACCACAGGCCACACATAGTATGAGTACAACGTTTGCAGAACCTCTCCATATTCTGTGTAGGCACCAAAGGCAGTCCCCATCACCAAACACAACAACAATAACTTATAGCCCACAGACTCGTGTGTGCCCATCACATACAGCCAATAGGGTGTTATAACATACACAACACACCAGTCATAGTTGACTCTGTCGGCGGTCACACTGATGCCCCACTCAGCAGGCTACACAAGGCGATAGTCACTTACATCTAGCAGGTAACTGGTTCTGCAACATAACCTATGCACCTATGCACCCATGCCACACCTCACCAGCTACAATTTGACTGTCATTCTCCATGTTAGTGTGACTGCCCTGAGATGCAACTTCACAGACTACATGTCCAGGGACATGCAATAGCCCACCAGTCTTGTTACCCTGAAGGTATTGGCCAAGCCCTGGGGAGCATTATGCATTCATCCGGACTTGATACCACTGTACAATGACTGACTGGTTCACTTCAACAGTTGCCTATGCTTCTGCTGTCATTCCACAGGCATCCAGTATCTGTCCACTTTGACTGACATGGTCAACAAAGCACGATTCTTTGGCACAGATGACCTGCACCTGTCAGCCCTGGGAGTACAGATAACATGCAAGGCTCTTGCTGCTCCTATACTGCCTGTCTTGCACAGTTTCCAATAACATTCACCCTCAGAACAGGAACAGGCAAGCAAAACATGGGGTCATGTGACTCGATGCTTGACATCTTCATCTCTGACGCACGCAGGCAAGGAACTCCTTATAATGGACCACTTCAATATCTCTGTAGTGACTGGGACCTACCTCGAGGCTCCGCAGAGCACACCTGCACTGACAGGTTATACGCAGACCACACCTTTCAGTCATGTATACTATACATAGACCACACCTTTCAGTCATGTAACCTGGACCGGAACACCCACGGCTGAGGTGGTCCCATATTCCACTATGTTGTACACACCTCCTGGCTAGTTACTTAGCACAATGCATCAGAGGTGATCCACGTGCAACTAACTGTGGCCAGAAATGCTATACACATTGTAACATGCTACGGATTCAACAACATACCCCACGGTTACCAGCCCTCATTTCTTGGTGTACTGGACAGTAGGGTTCGGACAGTTACTACTGATGTAAGACTGACACTACCCCGCACTTAACTGGGATAGCCACTCATGTACCGACACATTAGGCCAACGCTGTCCGGGATTCATAACCTCCACTCGGCTGGATCAACCCATACACACCACCTCCAAGACCAACAATATCCTAGACATGGACACTACCAACATGTGACTGGTGGTCCACACCTGGGGTTATCCCCTTATTGGTGGTTTCTGAACTATGCTAATCACCCTTGTTATCCACATCCTGGCACCACACCCTTCATGGCATACACAGTACAAGAATACTACAACGCCTACTACAGACGTCTTATGACAGCAGTAGTAAATGTCATGACACCCGTGCAGATGGACAATGCACATACAAATGCTGAAACATACCCCAGTGCACTTCATTAGCACTTACACGACTGCATGGATCATGCTATTCCAAACAGAGCCATGATGGTACCCACCAGATAACGGACTCCACTCTGGGGGTCCAGTTCCATGGACATAATGTACAACAAAAGGTGGAGGCTGTTGCAAAGTGGAGTACAATCCCATGGGTGGGGTAGCTCACTGGTCAGCCGCAGTAGGGCTATGGGATCCCATATCACATACTCCGAACTTAGCTACATAAACATTATCGACACATTCCAGGGTGTACCCCAAGGCATTATGGAGGTATGTCAGTAGTCAATGGCAATACCCACATCTGCTCTGACATACAACAGTTACTCAAGAACATTACAGAACCAAGTGATGTTGGCAACATCCTGGCAGATGGGTTCAATGCTAACATCACACCCTCTCACTCCCTACAGGGCCATAATCTATGCAGGAACATTGCGGTGTCCCTGTGGTCACAACTACACAGTACTAACTTGCACTATCTAAGGCCTGGAACACTGCCTCCATGTGACCGTCCAACATCCCAGGCTGTGATTTACACAAACCTCTGAACGACATGTCTCCCCACTTGGCCACCAGATTCAGTAATAGCCTTGTATCAGACATTGTGGCCCCTGAATGGCACACAGCAACAGTTATCACACTCCACACAGGTGGCACCACAATGAACCAGAGGGACTATTGCCCTATACACCTGACTGGACTGTTCTGCAAGGCTATGGGGCACATCATCATGGAAGTCATTCACAGAGACGTTGGTGGGCTCCAGTCCTTTGATGCCACCCAGGTTGGACTTGTTAGGGCCAGAGCATGGCTCCTACACCTGGTGGACTCCTTTGATACAGTTACCAGGGTAGTTGATGACAGTAACGGGGTCCACACAGCCTACATTGTCCTCTCATTGGCTTTCAGCACTGTTCTCCATTCTGGTATTGACAAAATACACATCCACCTGCACATCGACCCCTATGTCTCAGGATGTTATGCAAAGTGGCTCACAGACAGGACCCACACAATGAGGGTAGCATACCATAGTACCTACTGTATTTCAGTTACACTTGGCGTACCACAGTCCTCAGTCATAGGGCCCCTCATGTTCAGTATATGCTTCCCTGAGGTACAGGCTAGCACAGAGGGACTTTCCCTGACTAGCTTTACAGACAACTGCATACAAAGCACCATGATTGATCCACCAGCTGATACTGACTCCCTCCATAAGGGTGTCACTGTGACGGATATCTGATATCAATATCATGGCCTCAAGCTGCATGACACAAGGTGCATGAACATCCCCTTTGCATTACACCAATCACCCACTGACTATCACATAGGTTGTAGTCCCCTACATACATGTCACATTGTACATGATTGTAGTACACACGTATGTAGCACCCACTCCTTTGATAACCATATTGCCAATGTGGCATGGATATCCTTCTACGTGGCCACCCTTATCTGTACTAGGTTTGTAGCTGGAACATAGGCACCCATTGTACCTCTGAACTCCTGACGTATACACACATTCAAGGGTACAACACCCCGTTTAGGGTGCACCTTACAGAACAGTTATGGCTTTATATACCACAACATTAACACGCCATGAGGATTATTGAGCTCCGAAGGTTGACATATGCGGCAGAACTACGGACACCACGATTGTACACATTTGCATACTGCATACTCAGGAGTGACCTCTGCTGAACATACAAGGCCCATGTCCACAACAATATTCATGGATATACTCCACATAAGCGACATAAGCAAAAGCCATTGAGAGCAACATACTCATGGATATGTGCACGCATGCAATGATGAGTGGGATGTGCTTGAGGGTTACATTCCCAAACCAGACACTCACCATGCTTTGGAACATGATTCCTATGTACATCATGCAGGGACACTCAGTAGCACTGTTCATGTGATGCCTCACTTGGTGGATGAGAGACACACATGTACGCCAGGGATCACTGCAGTGGCTGTACTGTGCAGAGGTGCAGGTAACACATGGCTCTGCTGTTCACAGACAGGACACTACCTTAGAGAGGTGCTGGTGGTGTAAACACTGTAGTTGGGCTTACACATATACTTGCCAGACAGCATAGTACCCCACTGTGAACCTGTGAAGCTATTACATGTCCTTTGTGCATGGTTAATTGAGTAGTTCTCCCATTTTGATTAGTTATCATGCTGTTACAGTGTCCCGTGACTACAAGCCATATGTATCCTGTTATTGTATATTGTACATACCAATAGACAATACCTTTGGTATGCATGATATGACTGTTATGTTGTGTAGAATATCTGACATATCTACCTACCATACTGTAAATTAGACATATTTTACATATTATCCCATAATGTAAAGCATACTTGCACAGCAGGGCCACCTTAGGCATGTCATTGTCATTATATGCCCATACACATGCCTACTGTGACAGTATATCAACATATACTATTCCCCTGCTATGGCACGTACTTGTTGGAAATACCCTACCACTGATGGCAGGTGGTATGGAATTGTTCTGTTTAAAGCCCTCATGTAGCATCCCTTGTGGTGTCTGTGATGTTTACCTTGTGGCCCACTTCAGGACACACAATTTCTACAAGCGTTACTATGCTCAGCAAGACATCACTACATAATACCTTTTCCCACTTTATGCATTGTGGACACTTTTAATTAAATACAAAACAGACCATACATACACTAACATACTGAGTGTTCTACATACCTTGTTAGCATTCTGAACTTTCGTAACTATCTCTCTTACACTGTTTAAACAGTTCTATGGTATGAGCATATGGTTTGAATGTCTGGCAAGTCATCCTTATATACGTCGATACCTGAAACATGTGGTTTCCTGCTGCCAGTTGGTGTTCCTGAGTAAATTATTACATGCACATCAGCTGTGCAGCTACTCCATTCGCCAATTACGCGGCAACAGTGGGGTATAATTGAATTCTCCACTTGGGCGTTGCCCATTAGCCCTACCTTCAGGGAGACGGCCTGTATGTGTTTTGTTGTGTGTAATTGCAACTGCTATGTGTAGAGACATGGATATTTTGGATTCATGTCCCCCGTGGATTGTGTGTGATGGCTAGAGTATGTGGTTCTACATGTGAGTGTACCTGTCATCTCAACCATCTGATAAGGGACTATTGCAAACAAAACCTGTAACATTGCCGTCTGTTCCATTATACAATGGCTATGATTTCACATGGCACCTTTAAAAATGTGTCTCTCACAAGGTATGTTAACGCTTCTGCAGATATAATTGAGTGAGTGGATGTTTGTGCTGTTATTACAGTCTGTATTGCTATAGTTTCGTGTGTGGGGGATGTAGGTGGGTGTATGTAGCATATATAGGTTTGTGGGGCTTGCATTTCTACAAATTCCATATATGTGTGTGGGCTCCTTCCCTAATTAAAGACCTATCAGTTAGTAGACTTTTCGTACAGGCATATACATTGGGCTGCTGTTAATTGGTTTCTATATAGTATGCAGGTAAGGTTGATAGTTCCATACCTCCGGAAATACAGCGATATGTAAAGGAATGTTACTAAATGGCAGCTGTCCCATGTATTTCTGTCCCAGATATTTGCACTCATTGCAGTTGTGTTGATAACTGAACCTCTTTGGCATGGGTTGCACCTTTTCAAATGGCCATAGTGGGACATTTGCGGGACACACATCGGTGTTTACAGGCCGACACATACCCATGGTCAGTACACAGGATAGCACATACTTTTATCCTGAATACATACTTATTCTTGTAGGACTTTGGCTACTTATCATATTTCTTGTATCATTTACGTTTCTTACATACAGGCTTAACTATTTAATGCAACTATTACATAATATATGGGACATAATTATGTCCTACAATCTCGGACATTTGCCCTTTTTAATGTTTTATGTCAGGGCACAACTGCCCAGGGAGGGGCTGTCCCTCCTAATGTGGGACAGGTGGTAATCGTATGCCTACGGCTAGCTATAACCACACCTACCGTAATGATCTACCTGTGAGTTAGCACTAACAGACACACGATGCAGACACACACACAGACACACACATTACAGTCACATGGAAAAGCACACGGCACCCTCAACACACACATACACAGACTACGGCAATCACAAACACAGTTGAACACAGTACCTACATGGACCGCAACACCGGCAGTGGTAAATAAATGTCCCTTCATATCGTGATAATATTACTTGCGGTTCTAGTGTTCTGGTACTGTGCTCTTTCGGTCTTTCAGCCTCGTGGTTACGCGTGTCAGTATGTGACACATTCCATAGTTGGCAGTATCCTATTTATTTGTACCTCCATGGTTGTGTACATGTCGTTGACCTATCTATATATTTGCAGATATCGGTGACTCCATATATATCAACATATATCTCTCTATCACCCTTTCTATCTGTAGTATATATATATATATATATATATATATATATATATATATATATATATATCTGACAGAGAGAGTGATAGGCAGAATACACCTTTCATTGTATACTTGTCGGTGTATACTATTTCCTGGACTCCGCACGTTTGTGTTTGAACCTGTCACATTATACACCTGCCGTAGGTACATCTTGGCTACCATAGTGTTAGGGGATTGTGTACATGATTATGAGTTCTACTCCTGGCAGTGGTTGTTTTACCCTTCAGAGCAGGCACTATTAGTACAGGGGTGAATAATGCTGGTTTCACCTGTTCTGGACATCACTGACCGTGATCTGTGCGATATTCAGAGAAGCTTAGCCCTGTTTCACACATATCCATATAGTCATATTTAAACAACGCTTACCAGCACTGGGCAACGCATATTCCTGCTAACGTGTGCTAAACATGATCTGCTGACCTGCATCCGACATGCATTATTTGTCCCTTCGGGATTACGTTACATCCCTTGCAGGACGTGGGACCGGGAACATGCACGACGGTCACTGCATTTACCACTTGGGCATCCGGGATTTGTACACGTGTTATGGCATTATGTATGTGGACTATACTATGGCTGTTACTCCATACTGCAATCACATTTGTAACTCAGTTAATTTACATATGGATGAGTCCTACTAATGGTATGTCCATGTGATGTGTAATGGATGTGCTCCAGCATTGGGTATGTATATCACAGTGAGCCACACACTATAATGTGCTACACCTACAAATGACCATAGGTGGAGCATGCTAGGGTGACAGATACCTGTCATGGGTACACCCCATGCCTTGACACGACATCCATGATTACATTATGTGGAGCCCCTCATTAACGCACCCGGGAATCCATGCAGAGTGTGTGGGGAACAGTGATTACACACATGGGATCCCGCAATTGCCTCTGCTCCACTGAGTAACAGTTGGTTACTCAATGTTGTGGCAACAGCAGACACTGTTTGCCTTGATTGATGTATGGCCTCTGACAATTGGGTGTGTACCTACCGATGTACCTGGGAATCTATACACACAGTACCAACATATGCTGATAGGTGCGTGTACTGTTCAGGTGTTGACATTCCTTGTTCCAATAGCTGTTGTGTGTACAATGGTTGAGGGCTGCCTATGTAGGATTCACACAGTAGCCCACCTATACATTACAATTTACAGGTGGTCGTGTGTGTGTGCCATCCATTTTACTGTGTGTGCAGGTGGAGAGGTGTGTCAGTCCGTAGGGGCCTACACTGTCAGAGTATGTGCTATACGTTCCCTCTTTGCCAATGCATAGGCATATTGGGCATGCCTCCGTCTGCATACTGGGGCTAGCACAGGGTGTTCATGGTCTGAATCCCTCTGTGCCTGTGATGGCCTTGGCAATTGTGGTGGGCTATGAGGGCCTTCACCATTTTGTCCCTGCTGCAGCTGTTTCCGCAGGATCATATTATGTAGCATGGCACATACTATGAAGATGTGGGCACACATGCCTGGAGAGTACTGCAAGGCTCCACCAGATATGTCCAAGCAATGGAACTGTGATTTCAGCATCCCCGAACACATGCTCTATGATGATTCTGGTTTGTGTGTGTGCCTCATTATGGCGTTCTTGCATGGGTGTGTGTATTTCTGATGGGAGTCATCATCCATGGCTCCAGTGCATAGCCAGCATCCCCCACAAGGTGGTCATGTGGGATGTCCCCCCTGACAAATACCTGATACAGCTGTGAGGCATGCCAGATAAGGGAGTCATGGTAGCTTCCAGGACTGCTAGCACACACATCCATGATAATGCACTGGGCATTGCACACGACCTGGCAGTTGATGGAGTGGAATCCCTTGTGGTTTATGTAGCACCTACCATGCTCACTGGGTGGTGACTTGATATGTATGTGCATGCAGTCTATCGCACCCAGTACCTCCGGGTAGTGCGCCACATGGTGGAAGTAACGTATATTGCTTGCCAACTCCTCCTGCATTCGGGGGAAGTATATATGCTCATTGGCATGTGGTAACATGGCATCCAGGAACTGGTGTAGTTCCCTGGATGCTGATGCCTGTGAGATCCCCATTATATCTCCAGTTGGCCTTTGAAAGGTACCTGTGGCTAGTATTTGCAAGCTTACACATACCTTCGTGTCCACTGGGATGGGTTCCCCACTGTTGTTTCTGGATCTCAGGCGTGACCGGCACAGCTCAACAATTTGTTGTAAGATGTCCCTGTCCACCCTGTAATGCTCTACTATCTCCAGATCATGTAGCCCCTGGTAGGTTACCCTTGGTCTGAACACTCTTCTCCTCCTCCGAGGCCTGCGGTGGTTGTCAGCATCATCCTCCACAACACCATCAGTCTCTAACACATGGTGATGAATCACAGCTGTGGCAGCTCCCAACGTGTACATTTTAAAAGTTCCCTGTATGTTTACACCTATGGTGCAGTGTTTGGGAATACACAGGCGTGTGTGGGGTGCTTTCACACTTTATACTATTGTGCTGTGAACACCGATGATGTCATAGGGTGTGTATGTATGATCGTAGCTACAGGGTATCTTATGTGTTTTACTACAGGAACTACTATTGTGGTGCCTTTGGTGTTGAATTACATTAGGCTGTCATGGATTACCTCTTGCCCTTCCCTTTACATTTCTTCACGTTTCACCTACCATTTTCTGGCATGCATCCAGCAGCCTGCTTTCATTTGTACTTTCCTAGTCCTGGCTTATCTTGTGTAATGTGTTCTATTGCTGGTCTACTGCAGGTTTGCTTTGCTCTGCTATGACAGTTCTCCTTTCTTTGCAATCCGACACCTCCCCTATCCTGTTTTGCAGGTTTCTGCAAGCAGACTTGTCAGCTGCCGTCTATTGCCCGCTGTGAGTTAATAGGTGTTAATTGCTCAGTTGTACTCCAATTACCCTACTGCGGCATTTCCTTATTTTCTTCCCCTGACCTTCCTGTTTGTGCTTCCGCATGCATCCGCTTACCGGGTTTCGGGCATATTTTCATCCCCATACACATGTGCTTTCGGGCACCATATGTGCTCTCAGCTAAACGATGCTATACCTACCTCCCCACCTGTGTCCTGCAGCTTTGCATAGCAATGGCCAGGAAAGATTTGCATTGCTCCAATGTGCTTACAGCTATGGTGGCACACCCCACTATTGATGTCATGTATACCACTGAGCCGCTCCTCGATGTTGTAGCACTGTGCCGTATGGTACATCCTTAATCCGGCGAGATGTTTGCGATTCAGTATTACCTGCCTCATTTGCATGGCATTGACTACTAATTCATAGTTACTGCACCGAACACTGTCACAGACCCTTAGCAACCCTTGTAGCTTGGTTGTGGTGTACCATGCATACCATTGAGTGTTATGGTGAAATCCTGATTTGTATTACATTGCGATTTTATGACATTTGTATATATATTCTTTGTGTTCCCATTTGCGCACACATGCCCTGCGGTTGTACTTTGCGTTACTGTGGACATGGCATTAAATGTTGTTTTTTAGGTGTTCTGCATCTTTTCTTATGCCATTGGCTGTATATTTAGCCATTGGCATATGTTAACTTTGTAATACATGAGTCTGGTCCGCTTTCATAGCTCCGATGTTCTGTTTGGAAAAATGTAAACCGTGTTTATTGGTTTACATTTTTTGGGCTTACGCTATGCCTGCACCACTTCATGTATCGCTAAGTACCTTCATTTGCACGGTGCGGCACTGCACATGGGGTGATTAGCATACCTGAGCAGAGGGCTGTGCAGATCTGGCGTATGCCGGTAGTGCGCGTGGAACTGGATCGTACCTGAATCGCTCGGTGGCCATATTTGGCATTATACCGCCTACGCTACACCTGCACCTGGCGCAAGCTTCATGAATCCCGGGGCAAGTCTCAGTAATCACACAGATGTCAGCATTCTCTAGGGTAAAGAGAGCTTCTAGGGAATGGAGTTTTTTGTTTAGACTCCTAGCATTGAGCAGTAATACCTTTAGAAATTCTTGGTTTTGATTTGCTATGTCGGAAGTACTTTCAGTTTGTAATTGCCTAAGAAAGGCACTATTGGGAAGACAATGTTTTAGCTAATATTCAAAAACCTAGCGTGGAGAGGTGCAGACCATCCCTGACAAGGCAGCATGGCCTGTTTACAATCTCCTTCCATGCTGACAAATATTGCACCCCTTAGAATGACACCAGAAATTAAACTTATTATGAAAGTCAACCATCTTTTGTTTGTATCATAGCATCATTGTTGGAGAATGTAAAATGTTGCTCAGTGCTAGGCTCATACCAGTCTGAGACACATACTCTGAGAGCTCCATGATATCTCTTCATATAGTCTAGGGAGGTACATCTCAGATCATTTACTCCCACATGGATTATGACTGAGTCATATTGGTAATGGTGGTCCAGTGACCTGACTGCATGCATAATGTGGTGGATCCTAGCCCCTGATAAGCAACTGATCCTAACTTTCTCCTTACTCATCCTGGTGAAAGGAACATCAGTGTGTCTCATGATGGAGTCTCCAGTGACTAGAATGTTGGATTGTGTGGTGGCTTGCCTTATTGGCTTAGAGGTACAGGCTCCATGAGATGTAGCCCTATGTGCTGAAGTGGGCGTTGTTTTGAAAGAGTGCATTTGGGGCTTCTAAGGGTATCTGTTATGTGTACTTTATCTAAGAGGTCTTTGTGGTTTAGGAAGGTTACATGTAAGTGCCTCAGCATATGTGGGTTATGTCTTTTTTGAATTGTGTGTGATGGGTACAGCGTGTGCACTTCAGACAACCTTATTGACATTAAGAGTACTTTTATGTGAGTGCTTTGCCTCCAGTGACATTGTGTAAACATTGTAGTTTTCAACATTTTTTGCACTAAGGAGTGAAATAAAGTGTATGAACTAATAATGATAAAAGTACCAATTTTAAAACATTTTATCCTTAAAAGACCACACAGACTTCTATCATTATAACCCACTGATATCTGTATTCAGAAATTATAGCCACTAAATTGAATGTGTGCATATCATATGTCTGATTGTGATAAAGTGGCCACACTAAAGTAGTCCAGATTGTTTTACACAAATGCACACTAATCCTAACAGACTAATGACTTTTTAACTTTATAATTTTAGCAGGGTCAGTTCTTTTTATTTACAGACTAACCCAAAACAGGCAAATACAGCTATATTCTTCAGTGCATTCTTCTCAGAAGTCTGAGTAAAAAATATTATTATTAATAATAATAATAATAATAATAATAATAATAATAATAATAATGACCAAAGTGACATTTTATGTTTGTTTCACATAGTCACAGAGTAGCCAAACTATTCCTACTTGATTCACATGCACACTAGTCCTGCACAGCCAGATTAAAGACTGTTTAAAAATGACCGGATAAGGACATATGGTGCTTTCATATTTAGAAAACGCCCACCAGCAGCTATATCCACTTTGTGGATGGTGTACACCCCTTATTTTATGAAGAAATAAATCACATGTACTTTATTGGTAGCTTTGGATGAACCACATTAAACTGTATAAAGATCACTAACATCATACTATAAGATCCAGCAGGATGTAACACAGTTTAAATTGAAAAGTATTTATGAGAACATAAGAAATATTAACCACCTGATAACACATGCTATGTCAATGCTCAGTTTCTGTAGAATTATAAGCCATCTGAATAACTTTGAATTAAACAGAACTATTACTATTGCAGACATTGCTACTGGCAAACAACTTTGCATTTCAGTGCTTCATATACAAATGCAGTGCCTCCTGCCCTTGAAGAACTATCTATGTTGAATTAAAAAAAAAATGTGTGCTGGTGATATTGTCATAACACTTTCTAAACTATGTCAGCTATGCAATAGAGGATGACTAGCAAACAACAACAGGTTTATAGTTACTGGGCATGTAGCTAGATGACCATTAGGTAGAATACTCCAAATTCCTATTTGCATCAGAACACTGTCTGGTTAAGTGACCTGATCACTGTCACACAGCAGGCAAAAGAAGGTGGAAAGATTCAAACTCTGGACCCATGTACAGAAGCAGATCAATAACAAGATGGAACTGCAGTCCTCTGCACTAACTTCCAGAGTAACAGCTTTTAACTAAATGCAGGCATCCTTTACAATCTGCTTTTGTAGAAAATACTGTATCACAGTAATATGCAACATGAACTCCATAATAAATGCTGAAGTTCGGGCTGATCTGATCACAGTTCCTAATAATGCAGACTATATGACCTGACAAACATCAACCCCCTTGAATTGCTTGAGGATGTAAAGAAGATACTGCAAAATATATATTACTAAGATGCAACATGGGTAGCCTATATTATGCAATCTAGGATTAATAACAAATTAATTCATTATTTATGGGTAGCCTATATTATGCAATCCAGGATTAATAATGAATTAATTCATTCTTTAGTGCAATTAATTGTCATCATCATCAACCCTCCTTTTCTCATTTTCTACATGATGTCAGGTTGTCGTATCAACCAAAGTTATCTTTCTCAATTCTGTGATATTCTTCTGCCTTCTTCAACACTCATGCCTGACTTTTTCAGATCACCTATCACACAATTCATCCATCTCTTTCTGGATACCTTCAATTCATTTTGCCTTCTTTCTGTCTTTCCCAAATCTTATTCACCAGATTGTTTTCTGCTTTTTTGCAATTCTGTCTGAACCACCATAGTCTATTGTCTTTGACCTTTTCTGCAAATGGAGCTACTTTGGCTTCCGCTCTTATGTCTTCCTTTATTTTTTTGTGTCCAACAGTGTGCACCCTACAACTCATCTCAGGCACTTTATCTCCATAGCTTCCTCAACTGCCCTGCCTTTACTGCCCAGGTTTGTGCACCACACAGTAGTACTGGTCACACCACCATTGTGCACACCTTACTTTTCAGCTTGTTTGGCATTTTTCTGTCATATACTACATTTAACAGTCTATGCCAGTTGGCTGCAGCTCCTCTGATTCTAGCTTTGACCTCTTCATTCAGATTTTCCTTCTCCTCAACCACCCCCAATTCTTGTAACTGTTAACCTGTTCCACTATTTTCCCTCCTATCTCAATTCTCAGCTTCTTCTGATGTCTCCCATTTGTTGCCAGTACACCTGTCTATCTGTACTCAGTTTCATCTCATGTGTCTTCAGTTTTGCATTCCATCGCCCCATGCTTTGCTGAAGTTCTTGCTCAGAGTCTACCTGCAATGCCACATCATCTGCATACAGCGACTTTGTTAGTCTGTCTCCTCTGGCCTGTTTGCTAATGTAGTCCTTCATCTCATGTTTGACATCCCTATGTCGTCTTTGTCATCAAAAGTAGCTATCCATTCTGACATCAGTACAAGTCTGATCTACTTGAATGGCTGACAATGGTGTATTGTTGCAACATACACCTCCAGAGCCAATAGTTGATCCAGATTGTGGACATACGGGACCCTAAGCAGGGTAATGAATCCGGCCCCCACCAGCCATAACAATATACGATAACTTGTCTGTCTCTTTACACTTGCCATAAACACCTGTCAGTTGCTTTTATAATTATCAAAAACAATAACTGAAAAGTCGGAAAATAACAAAACGAATAAAAACCGCAAATGAGCCAAAAATAAAACCACATTTCACTTTAATCTTCTCATCAAACAGTAAGCGCTTTCATCACCCTGGACTTCCTCAGACTGCATAATGTGCTTAAAATTAGCAGAACTATTTATCTCATTTCAAATTAATCATGTGATTTAACAAGTCACATGATTTAGCTTTTTCCTTTTTAAAAAAACAGTGAACTCTTTCTTATCATTTAACCCTGGTGGGTAAAAGGAGTTCAATTTAACCTGCCATAAATACTCTTTCCAACTTAATTCAGATTCAGCATAAAATTTAACTTCAAAATTAATTACTTCATCCAATACACAAAATTTAAAATCCACTTTACAACCATTTTCTTTATAATGTTTGTCCATTGCATTTTTTTCATCCTGCATGTGAACAGAATACTTGTGCTCATACACCCTCTTATATAACTCCCTTGTAGTACGCCCTACATAATAGGCTTCACATGATTGACACATTATTAAATATACTATAAACCTAGATTTACATGTATATTTTCCTTTTAGATGTACAATAGTAGTTCCTATCTTAATTTATTTTACACCTATTAACAAATACTCACACATTGCAGTTCATACATTTTACCTTACAATCCGAACTAAGTGCTAGACAAGCTCTTGAGGCCCAAACACAGTACATTTCATACACGTGTCTACAAAATGCATGGTAACTTAGAAGTGTCTTCATAGTTAAAATATGAACATTATACTCAGACTTAATGCTGTCCAATTTGTCACTGTCAACATTAAGGAAACCAAGGATCACATTCAAAGAATGTGGCTCATGTGATGATACTCTTGTTTACTGCAATCAGTTCCCTTCTTTTATACCAGAACTACTCTGACTAATAGGTACTACATACTAGGCTTATAGTCCAGAGGATCATTAAGGTGCCTAGCCCAAATTTCAAGTTGCCCCACCACACTGTCTGGTTAAGTGACTTACTCAAGGACACAAGGACAGGACAAAAATATTAGACAAAATCAGACATATTCTACAAAATATAAACAATAAAAGCAGATTGCTTTAAATCATTTAAAGTTTTCAGAACAGGCTTTGCATCAACATGTGTATTGTGAAACAGAAAACTATGAAACCCTGATTGATGTGGACTGACTGTAATCCTCACTGATTTACCAAAGCAAAAAATTAATGGAGATCTGTCAGTTAGCACAAAAATTGATGGAGATCTGGCAATTGGTGTAGAGGATTAAGACTCTTGTCTCCTGTAGCCAAAAGAATGGGATTTGAGTTTGAACAAGTGACTTAACTAAACTGTGCTGTCTAACTAGGTCATTACACACACACACACACACACACACACACACACACACACACACACACACACACACACACACACACACACACACACACACACAAAATTCTTTAAAGATGATAATATGTCCTTGCTACTCATTGCTTGTTCCATATCTCTTATGCTGTTGCTTTCCCCAGTTAAATCAAGCACCAGCTCAAGCATGAGGTTATTGTGCATGCCACATGCTTGCTGCAATTATCTCATTAGCAGACACTTTGGAATGACAAAAGCAAGATTTTATTTTTCTTTTTTAATTTATCTTGTGGATGGGCCACCCCAGCCAGCAATGACACCTAGGCAGCTGCCTAGGTCATTTAGTGCTGGATCTGGCCCTGGTCAGGTTATCTACCCTCACAACTCAGGCTACCTCTAAGAGTACTAACAACAGTAAAAACTTAAGTTATGAAGAAGCTACGATCTTGAAGTACAACTCTATGTAATGTGCAACCAAGGAAATAATTTCCAAATACTGGTATATCATTTTTACAAATGGATATCAACATGACTTCTACAGATGCAAATTACTCTTTGTTTATTAGAAATGGATGAATATTAAGGACAAATCTGAGGAAAGTTCTACTCAGAAAATGCACATTAATGGTGGCTGTAAGTAAAAGGGCTGATAAAATGTGTGGCATGCATTCAGTGTAAGTACATATATGAAGGCAAATCATTAAAAGCAGAAAAGAAAATCCACTGTCACACACCCACACTGAGAACTGTGGTACATTGCTAGTTGTAGTGGCTGTTTATCCTTTATGCAGGAAAAACAGAAAGAAGCTAAAAGGGATTTATGAACACATTTCTAATACTGAGAAGAAGAATATGACTAATGCATCATACAGACAAATGCCAGTTTTGCCATTTTAGGCTCACAATCTTAGAAAAAATTGCCATTGACTAAAAAGCGGGCATACCGGAGAACAGGATCAAAGAAAATAAGAAACTATGCGGCGGCTATGACTTAATATAGGTAGACCTCATGGGTTAAATAATAGTTAAATAACAGTGTGTCCATAAACAGTATATTAAAAATTCAGTCAGCTGAATTATAATATCAATTAATAGTATAATTTATTTAGCTTGTATTGTATACATATGGTCTACTTTTTTTTCTTTTTATATAAATAAAAAGTTTAGTTCATAGATACATTCAACACAGAATTAGCTATGCATGCAATTGTATATGTTTTTATGAAATATATGTTTTTATGAAATAAGCATAAGCATTTTTATTAATCAATATTACATTCTAACTATTCTATCTAACAGTAAGTTAAGGTAGAGAAGTGTAGATCTTGTTATTCCTAATTAGTTATTCAACTATTTTAGTTTTATATGCTCATTGGTTGTAGTATTTGACATCACATGATTTGTTGAGTATATTTAAACAGGGAACAAGTTTGGTTACATTGCATTTTTTCAAAGGGCAAAAGCACTAAACTGTATAAACATTCATTTTTTATGGAGTCATGTGGTTGCTGCAAACTATAATCTCTGTATAAGTTCCTTTGGACTTTTCTTTATCTACCCTTACACACTGTCCTTATAGGGGTGGGAGGAACTCATTAAGGTACTGTGATAAATACATTTCCGTGTACATACCGTGGTACCTTCCCCATTCAGCAACCCCACCTCTACAGTGTTGAATGGACTTTAACATGTAGATGTACAGATACACTGTGGGCTCACCCAGTAGCCATGGTAAATGCTAATGAGGTATTCTAGTGAAAAAGAATAATATAATTAGCAATGTGCTCTATCTAAAGAAATGCCTTCAGGAAGGCATCTACATGGCTGAGAGATTCAAGAAATTCCTCACCTGTATAGATCAGTATGACTATTTACACCATATTGCAGTATTGAACATGGCCAACTGTCTAACATGAAAATGGTGGGGGGTGGGTAACCACTAGACATCAGGGATTACTCCTAAAGTGCCATAATGGCACCGATGACAGTACAGTGATTAGGATGTGTGTGTGTGTGTGGGGGGGGTGGAGATGCTGTCGACAGCAGGAATACTCTTCAAAAAGTGCCATTTTAGCACCAATGGCAGTATGAGGCAGTATGAGGCAGTATGAGATTTGGGGATGGGGGGATGAAATAGACACTTGTGAATGCTCTTTAAAGTGCCATAATGCAGCAATTGCAATACAGGGATCAGGAGGTGGGGTGTAACTGCTTGACATCAGAGATGACTCATGACGTAAAGTGCCATACTGGCACCAATGGCAGTTTGTGAATTAGAGTGTGGAGGACTAAGCTAGACAGACAGATACATGCTATAATGGCACTCCAAGTTTTACGGGGGTAGGGAAACTATAGGAGGGCCAAAAGGTAGAGGCAGGTACATGTGGTGTTTGTGTGTGTGTGTGTGTGTGTGTGTGTGTGTGTGTGTGTGTGTGTGTGTGTGTGTGTGTGTGTGCGTGTGTGTGTGTGTGTGTGTGTGTGTGTGTGTGTGTGTGTGTGTGTGTGTGTGTGTGTGTCTGTTTGTGTTTGTGTGAGAAAGTGAAAAAGTGACTGGAGGGAATTACACTGCTTACGTGTGCAGCCGTTATGATCTGAACATTGCAGTAGTGAATTCAGTTCAGATACATGCAAAACAGACAATAATGAGGTCTTACATCTTCACTGTTAACGGGTCTCTGAACTGCAAATGGACACATTGTGGGAGAAGGTACTTTCTAGCACAAGCTGTATGTCACATGCTAAGCACTTTAATGAATCCCAAGACACATTTCTTTATAAATTGTTGGGAGCCATGTTCCCATAATTCATCAAAGAATTGCTATCAGAATTTTTATAACTTGCCTCTATTTTGACCATACAACTGTTTTCATCATTAATCAATGTGGTATCCAAATATTTTAAAATTCATAAGAAAGGTGGCTGTCATGTTAATGAACTTATGATTTCTTGGTGACTGTTAACTATGTATCCAAATATAATAAATGTTGTCAATAAAATGGGAATAAAAATACACATTCGGAGTTACACAAATTAGCAGTTTCCCAAAAATTCATAAATATATTTGTATAACTAGGCTACAATGATGGGACCTTTACTCTACATATAATGGTGATGTTTAAGCAAATACTTGATCAGTACATTCATATAATGGTGATCTTTAAGCAAATACTTGATCAATACATTCAACCACAGTTTTGATAACTTTTTCATAACTTGGTTGCATATGTGAGGATATTAGTTGGCATAGGCATATTTGAGGGTGGGCCATGTGTTTATAGACAGAGTCAAACTAAATATCATTTATATATGTATATATATATATATATATATATATATATATATATATATATATATGGGTCTACTTCATAAGATCGACAGACCATTTGATCGACATTCATTTGGTCGACAGCTCATTTGGTCGACAACCAGTATTCAAGGCAAAAACCACAAAATTGCCCCCCTCCCCAATGTTGTGTGACCCTGGAGTTGATATATATAGTTGGGGGCACAGGCCCCCACATTGGGGGGGGGGGCAAAACCCCCCAACTACTTTTGTTTAAAATGTGTAGTTTTTGTTGTATTTTCATGTTTTATGTGAGTCCCTACATCCCCGCTACTTATATATACTAACTCTGAGGTCATAACAAACAGAAAAGGACAGTAAACTCACCACTACACACTCTATAGTCCTCTCACAAACACACACATCACATATATACAAACACAACCACTTTCAGCACGTAAACACTCAGACTTTCACCTACCTTCCCTAACCCACACCTAAAACTTCCAAACACACTCACATACACTGAAATACCTACCCAAAACCCTTAAAAAATATTCACTTACCTTAATTTCAAGCCAAATCCACAAACCACACCATACATCAGGCACACAGTACATCCCACATCATGTACCGGAACACCATAACCATAAATTCGACATTTCCAGATTCGTGGTTATGAAGTTTTGGTATTTTAAAAATTCTACTTAATGGTCTCAAAATACTGAAATTTGATATTTCAGTATTTCAAGATTATAAAGTGAAACTATATATACACACACACACACACACACATATATATATATATATATATATATATAGTAATGGGGGTGGGTTTTGTGGTCAGGGCAGTGAGGGCTGGAAAGGGAAAAGGGGCATGAGGGACAATGAGAAGGAATATTGCTAAGTAGTGATAATAGTAGTTATTATCATTTTGCTTTCTTTGCATGGTGTCTACACTGTCAGAATTGCAGAGGAACTAGAAAACAATTACCTGACTAATCTGTAGATGTGTGCAAAGTGAAATTACAGATATATAGTTAAGGGAATTTAATGGGGAAATGGAAATAGGATAAATGTAAGTCAAATAATAAAGTGAAAATGTTCAATAACAGAAATAACAATATGAAGCTGATTGATGCACTAAAGACATGGGCCAGTTGAAAGTAAAGCTTTGTTTACTATGCATATCTATATACAGAAGGACAGACAGCTTTTAATCAGTATCATGGATGTGGTGATTGAAGGAATTCATTCCGTAAAAGGTGAAAGAAAAAAAGGAATTCAAATAATTTATATGTTATTAGGGCAAAACATAACAAAAATGTTTCCTGATACTAATACAATGAAACAATTGATTTTTTTAAATCAGAAAGAAAAGAGATAATATAGAACATCTGCCACTCAGACTGTGGGCAAAAGAAACACATAATTATTAAATAATGTGTTTAGTTTGAACTAGACACTCCTGCTAGAATAAAACTGAAAGAAAAGTAGTGGGCACATTACTTAGTCAAAAAACTAAGTAAAAACCTATAATGTCCCTGATATTCTGTATCCATCTTTTGCCAGTTATAAAATAACTTATTTCCTAAATATTATATGGGCTGTCATAAACTACAATATATTTATAACAGTTAAATTATCTGCGTGCTAAACAAGTTGTGACCTATTATATCTAATCAGCACTTAATTACAATAAGTGCAACTTTCAGTTTTTTTGAGTCTGCTGTACGTCTGGAACATCTATGTTCTCTATTCAAAAGCTATTGCCATGTGAGTATAACAAAAGAAAGTATAAACCCTATTTCATATGAAAGTACTGCACCAGGAATGCAATTATCTAATATTTTGGGTAGTTTGGCTAGTGAGCAGGTGGACATAATGCAATAGATTTTTAGTGTATAAGCACAGCAAAGATTCATACAAGAGCAAGCACAAAGTCACAAACTTAATATGCAAAACCATAAAACACGTGTGCTGCACAACTAAACTGGTATATTTACAGGCTTGCATAACCTGCCAAGAAAATATCAAATTAAATAAAAAGTCCAGATGCTATACAAAAATGCATGCTTCACGCAATGAACAAGTAGCTTCATATGAAAACCTGAGCTAGAATTAAATTGAATGAAACTATTTTTGTCACTTAGAAGCAAGCTAAAACAACATTATGGAAAGATAATATGATCATTCTTGTGAAGCAGGATAAGCTTGACATTTTATTGGTCTATAATATCTGAATAATTCAGTTAAATGAGCTCACTTTGTTTTGCTTACAGCTAAGGAAGCAGTCCAACAATGCAAATGTTTTCCTTGTATTTGAGGGAGTGGTCCGACTTCTCTGAGATGTTGCTTTTCAATATTAGATATTAATTTGAGGCTTTGGTAGGTATAGGAAGACAAAGGAGGATCCATATTATGCACAGTTTGCATGTTTTTAGGGACATATAAATTCTTAACACTTCTGTTTTGCAGCTCATTAACTCAAAAATTATGTCAAATAGTATGCCTCCAAGTAAGTGAAGAAATACAAGATGTTGTGAATGAAATGTACAATCTGCTATAGTGTGGTCAAACTGAAAATGGGTGATCCCTTATAGTTTTTCCTGAAATGCTAGCATAATCTGGAAAAGTCTTTGAGAACTTTGAAGTGTGTAATATCTATCATAACAGCATTCCATTAGAAGAGACGTTAATTGATATAATCCATGCTCTTCTTGTCTGTGAACAATATCTGCAACCATGTGGCCAAATAAACACAGATTTTATTTTCTTGTAAAGAATTCATGCACTTGATTTGTGTTTACTCTATTACAAGTTCCATTATGTTATTACAAAAATAAATACTATAAATAGTATAAATGCATCAGAATATATATTACCACTCCAGAGTATATCCAATGTTTCCATATCAGATAATGGTCTAGAATTCGAGAGTATATAACTTAAAAAAAGTATTTACCTGGGTGGGAGTTCAGGCTTGCAATTAGCAGACAAAACTGGTTGTCCCGGTCTCCTTAAATAATGCACATCACACTAAATGACATTTGCCTACCTTTATTAAATTTCCATAACATAGCTTTGATCACCAACTTTATTAATTACAACTATTCATGATATGTTTCTAAATACAGCATAACATCCTTGCAATGTTAATCAGGGCAGCGTACCTACTCACCCTGCTCCAGTAAGCAGCGTCCATACCTCTACTCACTTACTTTACTTATGAAGCAGCGTCCCATCTCACTCCAAACACCATTCATTATAATGTTAATCAGGGCAGCATACCTACTCACCCTTCCCAACAAGCAGGGTCCATACCTCTGCTTGCTTACTTTACTTATGAAGCAGCGTCCCAACTCACTTCATACACCATCCATTGAATTACCTTCCACCAAATAAACACCATCCTTACCTCAGCTTGCTTATCTATTCAGCAAGCTTCCTCCAACTACTCATTTCCTTTCCCCAGATCCTTGAAATGAACATCCAGACATCAGAGGGGGAACAGAAGAGGACAAGCCTATCCCTCTTCTCCTCTTCCCAGCCTACTCCCACTGATAAATAACCCTACTCCCCACCAACGAAAAGAGGGAGGGTGGGTGGGTAACAAGTTCACACTAAATGTGATTGCTTGACCCAACTACACTAGCCTAAACTTGTTAAGCCCCTCCCCATCATTATCTCATTTCCTCCCAACCATTCTTGCCTCCACTTAACCCTTTCACTTCCCCAACCTACTTAACTCCCCCTAATATTAATCTAGCCCCCCCCCCAATGAAGATGTCAAGGGACAACTTAGTTTGTTGCCGAACTTCATTTGTCCCGGTCCCCTTCAATAATGCATATCACACCAAATGACATTTGACGACCTTTATTAAATTTCCATGACATAGCTTTGATCACCAACTTTATTAATTACAACTATTCATGATATGTTTCTAAATAGAGCATAACATCCTTGTAATGTTAATCAGGGCAGCGTACCTACTCACTCTGCTCCAGTAAGCAGAGTCCATACCTCTGCTCACTTACTTTACTTATGAAGCAGCGTCCCATCTCACTTCATACACCATTCATTGTAATGTTAATCAGGGCAGCGTACCTACTCACCCTGCCCAACAAACAGGGCCCATACATCTGTTTGCTTACTTTACTTATGAAGCAGCATCCCAACTCACTTCATACACCATCCATTGAATTACCTTCCACCAAATAAACACCATCCTTACCTCAGCTTGCTTATCTATTCAGCAAGCTTCCTCCAACTACTCATTTTCTTTCCCCAGATCCTTGAAACGAGCATCCAGACATCAGAGGGGGAACAGAAGAGGGCAAGCCTATCCCTCTTCTCTGCCAACCAGCCTGACCAGGCTGTTCCCCCTCCCTTCTACCCAAAATTGTTCAATCCACTTCCCATAAAGGGAAGACTCAAGCCAATCCACTTCCCTTAAAGGGAAGGGTCAAGCCAAACATCATTTGGTGTACCCATCATCTGTAAAGCACCTTAGAATACCACCATAAACACCTTTGCCATGCCACTGAAAAACACCCTAATGAAACTAAATAAAGTAGGATTACTGTGACCCCATTGTAACACTGGAATATCCACACCAAAATAGCACATACCCTTTTAGCCCGCTGCCTTCAAAGCTGAAATCATGGCTCAACCTGAATGTACTGACAGCCTATAACCACAACAAAACCACAAATTATAACCCCTTGAACTCAAGACGGCACCAGGTCAAACAACTAGTAGCAAATCTCACACCCAAGACCCTGTTAACCGTAGCATATCACCTTAGCCCACCCACTACCCAATTCTATATGTGCAACAACTCCATTACCATAGGGAACAGTCTACCTTCGACTTTAATGTCCTACCCTAGCTGGCAGAAAACCAGCCCCCCTTGTCCTACAGCAGCCTTATCCTGCAACCAAGCTTCCCTTAAACCAAGCTTCCTTTAAACCTTCTAACTCCCCTGTAACAACACACCCCATTTTTAAAACCACCCCCAACACTATCCATCTACCCCAAAGAACATCTCGGTGAAATAACCCAAAGGTAACCTCCACGGTGAAACACACCAAGTTATTAACCCCTACCAAAGTAACCACCTTAAAGTAGCTGCCATGCAACTTCAGAAATGCCTAACTCCCCAAAAACCTGTGTTTGAAACAAAACACTGCCTTTTATATACAACAGCAATACCTCCTTATCCCACTACCAAACAACTGGATGGGTGACTAAACTCATCCTAGGGTTCTTCTACCCCTGTCCCCAAAAAGACAATAGCAGCAGCATGCAGAAATAAAATTGACCTTGGCTACCTACCACACATGATAAATGCAACCCACAGAAATGAAGCCAGATGTTGTCTAGCTTGTAATCACCCCAAAGCTGATCGTGTAATAACACCCTATGATTCTAAGATTGTTGTGACTCCACCCCACCCACACCAACGTGCCTTAATGTACATTACATAAAATAAATTACTTGTAACCCCATCAAGCCCACTACAGAATCCTAAACTCTTACCTATGGCTAAATGGCTGATGCTCCCTTTAGTGGGAACAACTTTCCAACTTTGATCTAACGTATTGACGGTACCACCAATTAAACTTGAAATCAACTCAAATACCTGTCCTTCTCTGGCTAGCTATGTAAATCCTCAACCAAATTCAACTTTGAAATACACTTACTTCATCCCGTAACTGTTGCCCAGTTGAGCTCATCATGTGTAACCTCCTCGCTCGTCACTGTCTCCCTCATCTGCAAACTCACTGTGTGGCACCACCACTCGTACCCATGACACCACCATCTGCAAAGAAAAGGACAAAAAGTAAATCCTCTAACCTGTAAAGAGATGGTTTCACCTTATATCCACCTATTCCAAATTACAACAGCAGCGTCCAGAAAATGCCCATCCAATGGCCCCATCGCTTAATCAACACCAAAGCACGATCGTCTGCGAACTCACTATATCTCACCAGTGGAACTCGGCACACTATCATCTACAAAGAAAAAGACAAAATTAAACCCTCTAATAGGAATGAGAAGGCTCCACCTTATACCCACCTATTCCAACTACAGCCACAGTGTTCCAAGACCCCATCTGCAAGAAAGACAAAGACATGTAAAGCATCCAAAATACATAACACATTCCAAGACATCTTCAAGGACAACCTATCCTGCCAACCCAGGAAAGAATGTACCACCAACACTCCCCTCTGTGACAAAGCAGCCATAACTGAAGCAATGCTTCCTATGATCCTATTAAATACCCAGGATAAATTCAACTACCGGTGGAAAATATCAAAAGTAAACCCAATCTGAAGGGACCTATCTCTACCACAAACGAGGCAACTTTGCAATTCCAGACCACCAAAGCTGTTGAACATGCTACACTTAAGGAAATCCCAATCCCTCAGAGCCACATGCTCCACGGATCTAAACCTTGTCATCACCATGAACAAAACTTTCTGGAAGGATAGATTCCTGACCCAGAGACACCGCAGACTTTGGAATAGACTGCCCATACATGTCAAGCAGAGCACCTCTTTGGCCCTCTTCAAAGAAACCTTTATTGAATGGGAGATAGGAAATTCCTCCCGGGATCACATCAGTCGAGTGATGTCTAAGGATATGCAGGCAGGTGTGTGCGAGAATGGGCATGCCCTCTCCAAAGGCTGGGTATCGGGCTGGCCACTCAGCACTGCAAAATCCACTGCCAATCACCAGAAGACTAGAGCTCTGCTGTAGCGACTCCTAACCGGGAAAAGCCAAAAGACTAAAGACCAATGCAAATATAAGTAAATGAAAAGCCACTGCAACAGCAGTGACCAACTGACCGTGGCTGTATACTGGGCTTGCAAGGCCCCTGCAAAGTGAAGAACAAATGCCAATGCCACCAATGGCTATGCCAGTCTAAACCCAGTATGAACTGTACTCACCACTAGACAAGACAGCTCCCAATCCTACCAAATTGAGCAATCTAAGCAAAACCCAGCAACATAATTGTATAACCACCACACTGTTCCCACTCAGTTAACCGTAAAACTGGATGAAGAACCAGCACAATTTTCTTCTGGTGAATCATTTTCTGAAATCCTCAACTGGCATAATTTAACTGTTGAATTACCACCTGTTTCCAGTTTACAAGCCTACATACTACCACATATGTTACTGCTAATATTCTCCTCAAGTATATTTAAGGCATTTTTTTTTTTTTTAGTAAGATCACATTTATCATTCGAAACCACAGGACCATCTCCACTCTTGTGATCCAACACTGAAGTAGAACATCTAGATATCAAACATTTGCTTTCACTTTCTGCATAAGCACTCTGCATATGTTGGACAGGCTCCAAGTCCTCTACAGGTACAGAATACTGTTCAACTTTATCAAGCCTATTGTACGGTGATGTTTCCCTTAACAGTAAATTCTCCTCCACCTTCGACACTTAGTGACTCAGGAATTCTCAACTGAATATCATGCTCACTATTAGACACACAAATTTCAACACAGGAGTCCATTTTTGTCTGGCATTTATTCTCAGGCAGTGCCCTGTTGAGCTCTTTGCATTATGATATACAAGATTCACAAGAGCCCTTATTACTCTCCACATTATAATGGCTTATATTAACTATAGGAAAACCAGAATCAGCCTGGCAAGTTACATTTGGTACTGTATTTAATGACATCGGGCCAGATTCATGAAGGCTTGCACGGAGTCTAAGAGTAGAGTAAGACTCCAGCAAACCAACATGTCCACTGAGCGATCGAGGAACAGTTGGCAGGGGTGTGCAAATGAGCTCTATATGCAAATTACCTCAATTGTAGGTGAACGCCATGCAAATGAGGTAAATTTGTGATCCAGGAAACCCGAACCTGTCCGAGTAGGAGTAGTGTTATCTGCAGAAATGTACTCTGTTGATAACTGAGTACGGTTCTGCAAATAGCAAAATGGAGCCATGTCAGCTGTAAAAAAAGCATGCATTCACAGGAGGAAGCATGCCAATGGCCAACAATATGGCCATTGGCAATGGGAAGTGATGCAAATTAAAAATAAAATATATATTTTTTTAATCCCAATTTCTGGGGTTTAACCGTAGCGCAGCACCGCACAAATGCTCTGCGCCCTAAAAAGCAGAAAATGAATAATTAAGCTCCACAAATGTGGATTTCATAGCTAAAATGAATTTACAATGCAAGGGAATGGCAGGCTGAAGACAACATGGCCACCGAGTAGAGGTTGCTATGGGGGGAAGCTCAGTCTAAGAGATGTAACTAAGCATTAGTAGGCAATCCTATGCAAATGAGAGTTATGATAGTGAATCGCAAGTTCACATAGCAAATGAGCACAGTCAGTGGAGTGTAGGAGTAGGATAAGGGGAGTAACAGAGTAGAAGATAGGTGACATCATGAGGGGGGTATGTATGAAAGGAGTGCAGCTCATTGAAGCAGAGTGAGATGTGTCAGCTTACATTTACATAATAGTGAAAGAGGTGTGTCAACAGGTAGGCCAGGTAAAGTCAAGAAATTGAAGGTGTATGCTGTGGATAACACCAAAGTTTCTTGCTGAGCGTGCATGCACGCGTGTGCATGCCAGTAAACCCGAGTAAGAAAGTGTGCGAGCGTGTAAGCGTGTGTGCGCGCGTGTAGGCTTGAGTAAGCATATGTAAGGCTGTGTATACAGTTGTAAGCGCGTTTGCGCCGGTGTGCACGCGTTTTAACAGGAATAAGCAAGTTTTAGTCAGTGTAAGCATGTGTGAACACGTATGAGCTGGTGTGCGTGTGTTTGCGTTTGTTTGCACGGCGCTGCCCCCTGAGGAAACAGAAAGGGAAAAGGAAGCACAACAAATAGTAGGAAGTTAACCAGGGAGTACTAGCAGAGCTAGCAGGTGAAAACAATCAGAATCAGCCAATTACACAGGCATTACACTAGCCCAGCCCAGCACTCAAAACTCAGCCAAAAACATTCCAGTATGTATTTCTCAGACACACTGCAACACTGCAGTAAGCTAATAGAAGTGAAAACTGAAAAAGCTTTACTGAGACAAAGAAATGTTAGAGGCTGCCATTGCTGTCATGAGGCAACATATGCAACATGCTGAGGGTGGTGACAATGCAAATGCTGCTGAGCAACCCACAGTGAGGAGACGGAGAAGAGTGTACAGGCCTAGGGTAACCTACCAGGGGCTACATGAGCTGGAGATAGTGGAGCGCTATAGAGTGGACAGAGACCTCATGCAGCAAATTGTTGAGCTGTGCAGGCCACAGCTCACACACAGAACCAACAGAGGGGAACCCATCCCAGTGGAAACCAAGGTATGTGTTGGCCTAAGAATATTAGCAACAGGTACCTTCCAGAGACCAACTGGTGATATGATGGGGATTTCACAGGCATCAGCATCTAGGGTACTGCACCAGTTCCTGAATGCCATGGCAGCACATGTCAGTGATCATGTATATTTCCCCAATTCCCATGAGGTATTGGCCAGCAATATGCGTCTCTTCCAGCAAATAGCGGACTACCCTGAGGTAGTGGGTGCAATAGACTACACGCACATTCGCATCAAAGCACCAGCCGGTGAGAGGGGTAGGGTCTACTATAACCGCAAGGGTTACCTCTCCATCAACTGCCAGGTTGTGTGTGATGCCCAGGGCATAATAATGAATGTGTGTGCTGGCTGCCCTGGAAGCTACCATGACTCCCATATCTGGCATCTGACATAGCTGTACCAGACATTTGCCAATGGGGACATCCCTCATGGTCACCTAGTGGGGGATGCTGGATATGCACTCGAGCCGTGGCTGATGACACCCATCAGAAATGCACACACACCTGAACAGGAATGCCATAATGAGGCACACGCACAAACACAAAATGTAATCGAGCATGTGTTTGGGCTGCTCAAGTCATGGTTCCGGTGCCTGGACACATCTGGTGGAGCCTTGCAGTACTCACCAACTACATGTACCCAAATAGTCATGGTACGTGCTATGCTACACAATATGATCCTGCAAAAACAGCTGCAGCAGGAGCAGCATAGGGCCGGGCACAACAGCCCCCACCATTGCCAAGGCCATCACAAGCAGAGCATGACTCGGAGGAGGAACAACCTGAGCCTGCCCCAGTAGGCAGAAGGAGGCGTGCCCAGTATGCTTTGGCCTTGGCCAAGATGCAACACATAGCATATACACTGGCTCAGTAGGAACCATGGAAATGATACCTGTCTCCGACTCGCACATATAGTAAAAGTGATGCCTAACTTGACACTACCTGTTAACAAACATGTATAGGGAGTGTAAAATGTGCATCCAACATAGGCAGCCCTGCAGCACCACCTGAGGCATGATTGCTGTGTGTTAAGCAATATAAAGCACCGCTAAACAGCTTTCACCACTATTTAGTATATGTGAACAAAATTGCACACTAAGTAGCACAACTACAGGCAATGTTCAGCAATATTGTGCACTGTCCAGCAATGTTGGGCAACATTGAGCAATGTTGTGCAAGTCTGGTCAAATGTGGGTATAGTTCATCAAAAGCAGGTTAACAAGTTCATATTTGCTTCACTTTTCTTGAAGCAGTCTGTTCTGCCATGTATGAAAATATGAAGCAGTGACAGTCCTCGAACCCAGGATACAGTGCACTATAGTCAGAGTACAGAACCACTAAACCATGACAGTATGTCCATGGTCAGCTTGCATGAAAAAATGTTGATAAGTCAATGCTAAGTATCTAATGGAAACCTTGCATGCATAGCATAATCCCTGTCGAGTTAAGACACAAAGGTGAGGCCTGCAGTAATAATAGAACCTGATATTCAACACACATATAGTATAAATGTTAATATTGGTAATGTTCACACACATCAACAAATGTAGTGGACCTCAGACAGCAACATACTGCAAGGTCACGCTAGGCATGCTCACGCACTTGAAACTATGAGACAAATGTCAGGCAACAAAACACTGAAAGTCTGAACTGGGCATGCTCACACACTTAGGTCAAGTTTGAGTACAGCAGTGGGCCACACATATCCCTCAGTTGCAAGTGTCAACCCAGGAACCTCTCACTATTCACCAATCCACCATGTGCACACAGTGATATGACAACAGACACAATATAAAATAGTGAAATACTGTCTCAATCAAATATGCTATGCAGAAACCTAGGTTGTTCATAGGAAGTGGTAAAGCAAAGAAGAAACAAAACCTGCAATCAGTACCATCACTGAACAATGTGCATCCTGAACATTAGCATAGGTTCAGAGGTTGACATTAGGCTATCTGCCCTAGGGTATGTAGAAGCCTAGCCACAGTGTGTTTGTAGTCTGCAATCACGCTAGATCAGTAGACTGTGCCTGTCAATAGTAGGTTGCACAAGATATCTCACATATGTTCATTTCATTCTGCCTCTGTCTAGCAAGGACCCATAACATATACCAGGGCTAAACATACGATCACCCGTCCACCTGTGAAGATGTCACCTGTAGGTGGTCAGCGTGGGTCTGTGCATATGTGGTACTGTGATCACATTCCTGAGTGAGTGGAGCCTCTGTTATGGTAATATGCCCCCTCCAGCATGTCGTATTAACATCATTGCTCATGTACCTGTCCCTGGAGCATGTAGATGTAAGGGACTTTGATATCCTCACGTGGAGCCTGTCCATCAATGCTGTGATGGACATGGCATCAAACAAAAGGCACAGACTGCATCAAAGTAGGCAGTAAGCAACTGAGGAGAGCTGGGGTCACCATAGCCAAACTGTGCATACCATCTGTGTGAGTCCCTAGATCCACTTGGTTATGTAAATCTGTGTACATTCCAGTTGCTGCAGTTGTTGGGTAAGGTACATCCAAAATGGGCCATTGTATCCAAGCATATGCCAGATAACTACAGGGTCACAATGACCCCACCTAATCTGGATGTAAAACTGTATGGGTTAAGGTTGCCTAAAAAGAAGGTGTGTCCAACAACATTGGCGACGTGAATGTCAAAGGCAAGAGTACTAAGTATTCATGTCCCAAAATCACAAACCACACACACTGTACGTGATGTATCATCACCTATGTGGCAATGTGTGTGCACGATGTTACTACCAAAGGTGATGACTATGCATCTAAAGTAAGGTAGGTCTAGGCCATGGCTCTGGCACCAGTCAGCCATCTCTGTGAGACCCTTTCTGAGGATGCCTGTGCCAGCTGTGGAGTCGAATATGGCACACAGTTTGCAGTCATCTGCAAACATGGTCATCCATATTCCTCCTGTGTTAGCCAGTATGTATCAGAAATATATACAGAACAAGAGAGGTCCCAGGACTGAGCTCTGTGGGATGCCACGTGTAACTGGTGTATAGTCAGACATGGCACCTGCAATACTGACCATGTGTGTGCTATCCATGATACAGTTAGCAATCCAGATTGTGACATATGCGTAGATATTGAATCCGGTGATCTAATGTGTAAAGGCCAAGTGGGGTATTGTGTAGAAGTGGTGTGCGAGCTCCAGGTAGGCTGTGTGGACATCCCTGTGTACATCTATGGACCTGTTAACTGTTTAAAGACATCAAACATCTGCAAGAGGCAAGATATGCCCACAACAACACCAAATTGTGTAGGATCCAGTGTCTGTATGTTCACAATGTGTATGTGTATGTGTTCCATGATGATACACTTCATAGCATAGCAGACCAGGATAGTTAGACATATATTGTGATAATGTCCAGGGTCCTTTGTGGCACCAGTACTGTGTAGCGGGTACACCTTAGCTGTACACCATTCCATGGGTACACATCCTGTAGTAACTGTGATATTGAACAGTGACATAATGTGAGTGCAAAGTTTGTCATGAATCTCGTGTATGCCACAGCCTGGGACACTATCTGGTCCCACTGATGCTTTGTTGTCTGCTATGGAGAGGGCAGCACACACATGTTCATCTGTGATGTCAGGGAGGCTACACCCTGTTGTGATGGACATGTGCACTGCAGGGGGGATGGTGGGGAAATATTCCCACTGAACCTGTTGTCCAGGATGTTCGCAATGTCAGTGGGTTCACTGTATCATTTGTAATTATGCAGTAACTCACAGCATATCTGTGAGTTCCCACACAGGTCCCTGACATAACTAAATAAGGCCTTGTGATTGTCCACAGTGTCTGTTGCAAGTGTCCATTAGAAGTGGGTCTTAGATGAATCAACAAGTGATCGTAGCAATACCATAGTACTGATCAGAGATGCCTTCCAGATTGTGATTTTGCTCTATAATGTAGTAGCCTCCTCCTGTCCATGTACAGCTCAGTAATGGCCGTGGTCCAGTAGACAGGTCCCCTGCCTTTGGAGGAGTGAGTCTTGTAGTTATCTGGGATAGCATGATCCATGAATTCCAGTAGTTGTCCATAGAATGTGCTTGTAAAGTATGTAGTTGTCTGAGCCATAATTAACACTGTCCCAGGGTCATTGAGGGATACCACCTCAGTTTGTACAAATGTGACGTTTGCTCATGAGAAGTATGTCACTGAGATCGCATAGGATGTGTGTGTGTGTATGGGATATGTATGTCTAGTGAGATGAATGTATGTTCCGACCTTAACAATTACAGGTATACCTCTGTTGTGGAACATAGAGTCCCCATGTGTGTGATGATTAGGTACCACATGTATAACCCCCTGTGGGTGTGGTGACCAGGTCTGCCCTAGCATTTGAGTGTAACAATCTTAGCAACTGTTGTGCGAGGGTGTCACTGCTTGAGTAGTATACCCAGTCAATGTTTGTGTATTTGACGTCACACAATATAATGGTGTTTGGTGAGACCTTCACATTCCCCAGTGTTCCCAGGAATAATGACTGTTGTGCCCATATTTGGGAGTGTGGTCTGTAACAGTCTACAAAATGAAATGCAGTTTTGACCCCTCTCAGTTGCACATGTACGTTCCCCAGTGCTTTGTGTACTGCTACCAACCTGGAGGTGTGTGTATGAATGATGTATATGGAATCCCCCCCATTGTTATTGTCCAGTCCGAGTCTTGTGTCTGAAAACCATGGTATGACATAAAACATGTTAGTGCTGCTGTGCTTTTGTGAGCCTGAACCAGGTGTTTGTTACTGCACATAAATTGACAGATTCCATACTGATGCGAGTCCTGAGTGCATGCATTCTGAGGGTTAGACATCAGTTGTTGAGCACCATCACTCTCTGTTTCCTGTACCCTGTAATGTCTATGGCTGTGGTTATGTCATCTGACCCTCGCTTCAAACAGCCACTATGTGTGTGTCAAGAGCCTAAGGCAGTCTGTGAAAGCCTAGGGGTGACAGGTGCATGGCGTCCATAGCGAATGTACATGGCATGTTGAGCATGTAATCCCAGGCTGACAGACACTGGATCCCCTGTGAATGACAACAATATGTTAGGCAACTGTTAAAACTGATCATGTCATCTGTATACTGTGACATAGTACTTGGTGAGGGTAAGATGCTACACAAGGTCAGGGTCATACTGTCCTGGGCTACATGATCAGAGAGCCCCTCTATGTCTCTTGTCATGTAGTCCAGGGAGGAATGTCTGAGGGTCTGCACACCGGAATGCTCAATGATGGAGCCATATTTGTACTTGCAGTGGACTGACAACAGTGCATGTGTCATGTGGCATATCCTGGCACCCGACACATAGCACAAAGTGACCTTCACCTTGTTCAGCCTGGTGAGTGGGATGTCAGTGTGACCGACAATTACACTCACCTAATACAGTTGTATGAGGTGTGTTGTGTAGGCCTAAGGGCAGTGACTGTGTGGCACAATGACTTTGTGAACTATGTGATGATATGTGTGTATGGTTGTGTGTTAGCAGTTGTTTGTGTGTCTGCTTTGGATGTCTCAGCTGCTTAGGCAGAGTACATTTAGATGCTCCAAGTATGTCATTATGTGTCAATGTATACAGTTTGCTGTTGACGGTGCATGTGTGACTGTATTTGTGGTGTGTGTAGTTACCTTCACCACCCGATAGACTGTGCCAGTCATGGCTTAGGAGAGCTCAGCCTCCTGTCCGTCTATACAGTTGCACCTCTCACAGATATCTGAGTTTGTTGGTAGGAGGACAGTGTTACCTGTGTACATAAGTCAGTTGTAACAATGCGTCAGAATTCCAATATGCACCAGCTGGACTGGAAAGTACACACAAAACCGACCTTTGGACATGCCAGGATATGATGATGACATACACTGTCGACTGATCACAAAGGATCAGTAGTGTGTCAAGTGTGTAAAAGAGTATAACAGGGTTTTAGTGTTCAGGTTTGTTGTTGCTGTGGAAAGATAATCTGCAAAGGAGTACAGACAGAAACATTACACCTCCTTCAGCTATGTCAGAAATATCGATGTACAGTCATATATGTCCTGAGTCAGGGTCAACTGTACCTGACTGACAATGTCAACATCCTGTCAGACAGGCCCATACATACATACCCACCTCCCAGTGACAAAAGGCCCTAACATCATACCAGGAGATATCACTCGTAGAATGTGTAAACTGGTCCCCACAATGCCAAATGAATCCCATCACGTGGATAACATTGTTTCCCCATATGTGTCATAAGTGAACGACAGGACAAACAGACACTGCACCTGAACAGTTTGTGGAGCCTCACACTCTCTACAGGATCTTACACCATTGAATGTGTTACAGCAACATGTGGCACACGCCACAAGTGTTGGTGCACAACACACCATGGGAACTATATTCCTATAAGCCTACGAAGTCCGAAATGCTAGTCCATGGAGTCCATCATGATTGCAGTCAGGAACAGAGATATTGTAAACCGACAAACACACAACACAAACGTCTGTGGTATGTTAATGAGCACATAATATTCCCCAAACCTGCTAGATATCTTGCAAGGCAGCCACCCAGGACAAACATCACTGACAGGAGCAACACAGGTCCCACATAGACCTTGAATAGCCCTTTACCAACATCACAGACACATGTGGTATCCACAAAGCCTACAATCCGTGCATGAATATGTATTGTCATATGAAGGAATGGTAATATGTCCACAGATAGATCACACCAGGTATGAATTGGGTATTCCTGTTCAAGATGTTCACACCTGCTGACCCACAAGGTTCATTCGTGGGATTGCATAACACTATGTGCACACACATAACCATGTCCAGTCTGATGTCAGCAACCTACAAACATAGCATGTGAAAAAAAAACCATGCAGTAAAGAATGTAGCGTGTCGTGGTAATGCATATCTCACTAGTGTCAAAACATAGTTAGATAGGGGTTTGAAACCTGCAATTGCTGAGCGTGTGTGTGTGAGATTGGCTTTGAGAGAAGTGGCCTTTTTGGAGACTGTGGAAACACATTAGGAGTGGTGAATCCCTCTTTGCCAAGTGTGATGACGTCAGCATCCTACAAATAGAGCTTTGGAAAAGACTACTCCCAATAAAGCAAATAGAGTGTTGTGCCGTATCTCACTAGTGTCATAACATAGTCAGGTAGGGGTTTGACTCCTGCAAATGCCAAGTGTGTATGTGTGTGATTTCTTTTGAGAGGAGGAGACTGTGGAAACACATTTTAAAAGAGGTACATCCATCTTTGGAAAGTCTGATGTCAGCATCCTACAAATATTCAAGGAAAACAGAAACCACCCAGTAATGCATATAGCGTGCCATGTTAATGCGTATCTCTCCAATATAGGGGTTTGAATCCTGTGTGTGTGTAAGACTGCCTTTGAGAGGAGTGGCCTTTTTGGAGACTGTGGAAATACATTAGGAGTGGTGAATACCTCTTTGCCAAGTGTGATGATGTCAGCATCCTACAAATAGAGCTTTGGAAAAAAATGCTCCCAGTAAAGCAAATAGCGTATCGTGTTAATGCGTATCTCACTAGTGTCATAACGCAGTGAGGTAAGGGTTTGAGTCCTGAAAATGACAAATGTGTGTGGGCGAGGTGTGTGTGTTTCCTTTGAGAGGAGTAGCCTTTTTTGGAGACTGTGGAAATGCATTTGAAAAGAGGTACATCCCTCTTTGGAAAGTCTGATGATGTCAGCATCCTACAATATTCAAGGAGAAGAGTAACCACCCAGTAATGCATATAGCGTGCTGTGTTACTGCGTATCTTTCCAGTAGTATAACATAATTAGATAGGGGTTTGAATCCTGTGACTGTGTGTGTGTAAGACTGCCTTTAAGAGGAGTGGCCTTTTTGGAGACTGTGGAAATACATTAGGAGTGGTGAATATCTCTTTGCCAAGTGTGATGATGTAAGCATCCTACAAATAGAGCTTTGGAAAAGAATGCTTCCAGTAAAACAAGTAGCACGTCATGTTAATGTGTAGGTGACAAGTGGCATAACATAGTTAGGTAGGGGTTTGAGTCCTGCAAATGCTGAGTGTGTTTGTGTCCTACAGGTGGTCAATGTAATGTGGGTTTTGCTTTTACTATGGTATGACATATGTTTCAAACAGTATGTGCATTGCACACCTCGGGTATCTGCGTGTCAAATAGATTTGTGTACATGTGACCTCAATCAGTACATAGGTGTGAAGACTGCATACTACATGAATACATTTGTAACCTTCGACAGATTGTGCCGCTGCTTCACAGATCATAGGCCACATATGTATGTCTGCATCAAGACCAGCCAATGTAGTGACCCGTGGCCAAGGACATCCCTGACACACATATCCATGACACGTACTGTAGAGTACTGTGTGAGGGTAATTGCTGGGGTATATGTCAGACATGTTGATACACGACGACTGGCAATAATGGACAGTCATGATAGGTGTGCACCAGCCCTGTGGATATGCATACAGGCCCCTAATGTGTTATGTGAAACACCGAGGGACCCCCACAATACCTATGGATATGTGGATACCAAGGGACAGATTACATAACACGTGTCTGTCTGTACACATTGGTACCCAACATACATGTTCAGGGCTACCACCTATGTGGTACTGTCGGGATAGTGTGTATAGTAAATGTGGATGACCATGCCATAGACGGCGTACTGCTATACAGCATGTATTGGACAACAGGTATCTGTCTGTATGATACCCTTGTGTAGGATATGCGTCCCATCCGGGGAATGCAGTGCAGGCCAATGCATGCATTACCAGAGGTGGATGGACATATCCCTAGTATGTTTGCATGTACCAAAGAGGGCTTTATACCACACAAATGTGGTCCCAGGAATGTGTGGCGGTCAATACCACTGGTTATTGTTATAGTATAGTACTGGAAGGATCCAACTGTTACTGAGTTCCTTACAACTGTGAGTCATTTGTCAGGACATCATCTAATGATTGGTTATAGTCATGCTGTTGAGGTGGTGTATACTGCCAGACTGCAGATCATTGACAGATATCAACGGTATCACCCACAGCATAGTGCCTACCCATGTCATACACACATGTGTACCCATGTTAGTACATATCTGTAGTAGAATGCATACTGGCCATCAAAAGATAACATGAGATGTTAACAATGTGTAGAACAGGGTATGTCGCACATCCCATGTGTCCACTATGCACGTACATGCAGACAGTGCACACACACCATGTTCACAGATGTAGACCTGCTAATTTGTAATGCACACATCACACACGTACTGTCCACTCACTAACATATGCTGGCAACAATGTACACTTCAGTTAAGTGGCACATGGGTGGACAATACATACTCCGACCTAACACTGGTGTAAACAATGCTACAATGACTATCAGAGCTGTGATGCATAATGCCTGTTCAGATATACCTACAAGGATATCAGTACACCTTCCTGTTGGCAACTTGCTACTATTGCTACATTGCTATGATGTCACCCTGTGCATCAGAACCATGTTAGCCTATTCCTACATCAATGTGACAGATGACAGGAGGTGGCACAGGTGTCATCATATGCACAGGGTGTGTTGTAGGTTTGCCAGAGCCCGACATTGACCCATCCAATTGGCATGTCTGTGTGTGTGTGTGTGTGTGTGTGTGTGTGTGTGTGTGTGTGTGTGTGTGTGTGTGTGTGTGTGTGAGGGACAACAGTACTGCATGGGCCAATGTTGATGTAATGTGTGTGTGTATGTGTGAGCCCTAGTTGTATGGTAAATGTGTGTGTCTGCATGCACACAACTCCACCATGTGGCTGCCATATATGGGCAGTTGTGGGAAAGCCACAGACTGTACCTGCTAGGCCATACAGATCACTGTCTCTGGCCATAGACACCGTACCTGTGCCTAGCAGGGGTGCTACGGGCAGTATCGGGTACCAACCCTGACTGGGTGCTATCATCAGAGGCAGAGGTATGATGACTGGGCCCATGTCCCTGCTGAGACTGGCCAGCGCCACGTGCATGTGGTCTAGTAGGACAGTCAATGGACAAGCCAGCCACAGCATTGCTGGGGCTGGTACTGCCACTACGGGAGCAGCTGTGATCTGTGGTCCATCCACGACGAATGCCAGCTGATGCTGTTGCTGGCATGCATCCGTGTCGGCCTCTCATCCTTCCCGCATGGTCCTGGCTCATGGCTAACATATTGTGGAGGACATCTAATGTCTCCCTCCAATGGCTATCAATGATCTCGGTGTAATTCCGGATAGCACCGGCAAGGTCACTGATGCTGTCATTGATAGCAGTGTAATGGGCCCTCTCCGCCCTTAGTCCCTGTTGGGTGTACCGTTCCATATGTGCCTGTGCCTGCATTACAGCCTGGAACATACTGGAGGTTGTAATACCTCCGGGGGTACGTCTGCCAGGGGCAATACGACCAGTGGTGCTCCTCCGAGAACCCCTGGACATCCGCCTATGTGGTACCATTCCAGTAATCTGGCTATGGCTGCTGTGAGGGGATGCACGTGCCATAGGTACCACACTCTCCTGGTCAATGCCAACTGTATGCTGTCCCTCAGCTACGACCATTGGTGACGAGGGATGTATTGGCAGTATGAGTGTGCGCATAGATGGGGTTGACCGCTGTGTACTGTCGATTGGTGGACCAACAACAGACTCTGTCAGACCTTCCTGTGCCACAATACATGTCTCATCATCTCCACTATTAGTGGCAGTGACATCAGGTTCCCTGCTACATTCAGCCACGCCTAACACAGCACCTGTGGAAGGAAGACAGGAAACGCACTTTACAATCTGTACATGATGTTAGCACACATGCACACATGCACACATGCACACATGAACACATGAACACATGCAAACATGCACACATGAACACATGAACAAATGCACACATGAACACATGAACGCATGCACACATGAACACATGCACACATGCACACATGAACACATGAACACATGCACATATGCACACATGCACACATGCACAGAAATACACTGCTCACCACAGCACATACACACACACACACACACACACACACACACACACACGCACACCATCAATCCAACACATACACAATAGTGGGTGATGGTGGGTGACAGTATCACAAGGCAAAGAGTCACCACACACGTGTCAGCAGGCAGACCATGTGCTGCTCAACACCATGCAGTGCAAGTGTAGATAGCCCTATCTAATGACATTATACATGGCTTTGATGCATGTGTGTAGTTGTGCAATGATTGGCTACACCCTGGAACACAATGTGTACATGGACACAACATTGCTGTGCAAGTATTATCTGCTCTGCAACGTCATGTGCACCATCACTCAATGGTATACATACCATGGCTGCATGTGTCATCTGTGTGACACATAGATTGACATGTGTGATGACAGTGTCTGTGTCCATATCACATAATAGTGGGCACAGGTGTAGCAAATGCATGCAATGCACAGACATGGGATGAGTGGTGCATGTAGATGTGAAGGAATCCCAATGCATGACATGGACATTGCACAGTGGTTATGGAGCGTGTGGGACATATTGCAGATATGTTGTTGCCAGCCATGACATGTCATGCTACATGACTGCAACATTAAACACCACACATACACAATGTGTGTCATGTGACCTATACACCCAATAGCATTCCAGGACATATATTTGACTCTTTGTACAGATAGCGGCTGTTGTGAAGAATGTGCATACTAGCATATGTAAGCACACACACAACATGCTATGGATGGTGTGTATAGGTGCATATGTTTGCACACACAGAACAATGAGGTGCACAGCAAATACTGCTATGTGTAGTATTGTGGTCACTGTAACTGGGTGGGGTGTAGCACCATGTGCCATCATCATCATCATGCATCTTGTGGTCACTCATGGCTACTACTGTGTGACAGACCACCGCCTAGCATGCTGTACCTGAACTGCAGTGCCGTGGATACATTCACTATTACACAGCCACTTTGTACATGGGTGTATGAGGTGCCCAGTAGGGAGCATTGCCTAACATGACTGTGTTATGTGTTGAAGAGTGTTGCACAGCCCCATGATAGGCCTCTACCCCTGAGGTACATCATGTGTGTGTGGATGACATGTGGGATACTGACGTGTGACCTTACAGCGGGTGTGTGGTTATGCCATATGTAGCATGACTTTGTGTACTGCATGTGATAAATGTCTTATGTTGTGTACAGGTGTTGCAATTATGCCTATCCAATGTGCAGTACGGGGTTGCCACAACTGTGTGCCATACTCTGTGTATTGCATGTCATTGAGGAAGCTACTGACATTACTGAGCTGTGCAATGTCTCACAGCAAACATGCATGGCATGTATTATGTATAGGTGTGTTACGTATACATGGCCTACACCTCACCTATGACATGCATATTTCATTACCAACATTGCAGGTATAACACACTCACCAGCATGGATCGGCTGCCCTCCTGTCACACCGGAGGGACCTACGAGAATATGAGAGGGTTCATCAGTGGCCACAACTGTGGCATTGCTACAGTGGGTATGCTAAACTGCAGTACAACAACAGTCAACAGTCACAGGTGTAGGGATATTATACAAACTATCCGTATTGTACAACAGTAGGCAGCGGAACTGCTAAACACACAGTACACATCTCACGTACACATAATCTAACAATACAGTTAACTGTAGTCTACAGATAGGGCATATTACCTGCTTGCTCCAGGTGGATGTGCTGGGTGGTGCCGGCCTCCATTACAACACGTCAGAGGTTGCCGTAGCTGTTGTCCAGGAGCCACCATGCTTAGGAGCAGCTCCTCTGCTCTGGTGAGGGGGGGATGTATGGCCACTCCACCACCTGTGGCAAGCTGCTGTCTTTGGTTATCAGACACATGCCGCCGGACCTATCTAATTAAATCACTGCAGTGATGGCGTACCTGCTCATATGTCTGGTTATGCATGCCTATATCATTTACCTGACTAACAAGTTCCTGTCACAGTGCAGTTCGCTCCTGCTGGTGCTGGCTGGTTCTGGAGAACAGTATAGTGTACTGCTGCAAAAGTCTGTTGACTATCACCTCTTCTTCTTCTGCAGTGTAAGCTGGATTACGTTGGTGGGCCATCTGGCTGAAAAAGATATGAACAATATATGTGAGAGTGTCCTGTGGCACACTTTACACCTTTACCCACAGATATCACTTTACTGACATATATACCATCCTATTGTCTGTCAGTGGTTACACACGTTCAATAACACTTATTGGTTCTCAGGCCACAACTAACTAACACTGCCTGGCAGACTCTATATATCACACCACTATACAACAGTACCTGACACACTGTTTGTGACACATTGCACAACCTCAAGACAGGGGTGTATATCACACCAATGCACAAACAGAGATGTCATCCATTGCAATGGATGTAAAGTACAGGTACAGTAGTACCAATCAAACACCCTAGTCATTGATGCCATAGCCCTGCCTAACAGATGTGTCCAGTTGTTACTATAGGTGGCATACTGCTGTAACAGACTATAGATGCTGCTGGATACACATGTCAACCCTGTAACACACATATGATTGCAGCCATTGTACAGGCATAATCACACACACATCAGGCAAACATACAACGCACCACTGTATGCCAACACAGATGAGCATTACCTGTGTACCATACGGTGATGTGTACCACTACTTACACACTCTTATGCCTGCAGTCTGTCCTCTGTGCAGACTACAGGTAACACACATGACAGTGTTTCCAAGCAATGTGAACGCACACCATACTGTGCTGTTTAGCCCTACAGCTTCAGGTAGTACTACAGTTCATATTGGTGATGGATTCACCTGCAGTACCACTCACTAAGCATACATGTATTGCTTTAGCCTACAATGAGACACCACATTCATCAACGGAGAACTACGTCACATCATATGCCGTACTACTATGTCTGCCTAACAGTACATTACACATCAGTTGCTGTCCTCACAGCTAGGTTAGGTAATACCATGTCAGATGCAACATCACACTAAGCTATCACACATTTACAGACCTTGCACACATTCAGCGTTACACTCATTCAACCTCACAGAGTGCCTATTGCATTAAGCACAGGTGTGAGTGCATAGTGTCATAGGTAGGTAATATGCTATTAGCTCTAGGGCCTACAGCAGCCTAGCCATATGCTACCCTGGCCTTTGACACACATGTACTTTGATTTCACTTGCCCCTGCCAACCTGAACCACAGAGGTGTTTCCTGGGGTGTATTAACAATCTCCCACACAATCATCAGGGGTATTTATAACAACTGCTTAGGAGGAGCCTTGTTTGCTATTGCTATGTGGTCTATTCCAGTGTATGGCATATGTCTGCGATGGGAACCTCTCCCTCCAGCATGTGCTGTTTAGTGAGCTGACAAGGTTTAGGGCCCTAGAGTGTGTAACCCCGAGGGGTTGTGATATGTTGCCATGGTGGTTGTTACCCAGCTATGGGTGTGACATACCTCTGTATGTCCGGCAGAGGTCACCTCTGTGTGGCCAGTATGCAATACAGTGTAGTTGTGGTTTTGTGAGTCAGTCTGCATAGGGCATCTGTTTGCGGACAGTATTACCCTTTGGGAGGTCTGTCTGTGGTCTGTTCACCTGGTGTAGTTGTCATGTGAAGTACATACCACACAGGGCATTGTGATGAGTAGAGGGGAACCCTACCCTATACTTCCATAGATGACACACCTGTTGTCATGATACATACCACACAGACAGATTACAGGTGTAGTGTGGCACTGTCTTCATCACAGTGGAGGCTACTGTCCACCTGTGTCCCATGTTCCCTTATCACACCTTCACTGTTAGGTAGATCGCTGCCTATGTGTTAGTTAATGGGTACACTGTTTTGGGAAGGTGGAATGGCTCTGCAGTATCGACACTTGTCTACAGTCAATGCCTTGTTCACCACACACCTGTTGTGGTACATATGGCCCCATGTCTCTGTGTCTCTCTCTCACTATATATATATATATATATATATATATATATATATATATATATATATATATATATATATATATTATATATGCATATCTATACACATACATGTACACATCCATTGCTGTACACATGGATGTACATATAGGCACATGTATAGTCCACCTTTCATGGTGGGGATCTCACTTATGCGACAGTTGTGGGATGTACAGGTATGTGATTACATTGCACAGTGTTGTGCAGAATGCATGTGGGTGTCCTCAGCCCTTGTAGCATTAGCAGGCCTCACTGTCTGTAACACATCAGATCTGACAAATATGTCCCACAGCATTTAACCACCACATGACATATATCAACACTACCATAGCTGACCTTAGGCATAGGCCTACTGGGCGGCCACCTAGGGCGCCGCTCTAGCAGGGGTGCTTTTCCACTATTTATGTGGACACAAGGATGGAGGCACCAGGAAGTGTGGTAGGGGGTGCCATGGGGCCCTTTTACCTAGAGCACCAGTTGACCTAAGGCCACTCCAGCGCACTGAATGCTGTCCTCTAGGCCACACACTACAACCTACATGGATATATGCACATATCAACATTCACTGACAGATAGCTGTCCACCCTTCACTAACAGTTGCAGTATGCCCCTTGCCCTATGCACATGTGCAGATACAGATAGATACATACTGCTGCCACACATGGATGATTTGCAGTGTGTAGAGTACTCTTCGGGAACATCTGCAACATGCCAACACATACATTTGAGTTACATACCTTACCTTTGTATTTACCTGCTCTGTGTGTTACGGTTTTGTATTTTTTTTTTTTTGCTGGTTTGATTTGGGTTTTTGCCCTCTATTTCACCTTCGGTCTCTGTTTATGCCTCTATTCTGTCTCTGTCTCACTCTGTGGTTGTGTCTCTCTCTCTCTCACTCTCTGTGTCACGACACCTGCAATGATATAATTGCATGTGTGGACTGCAGGTACAGCCTGCTTTTCTAGGTATCTGCACTTGTGCATGTGACAGCCTCTGCACCAATTGCTGCCCACCATTCAGTAATTGCATGCAGCCTGCTGTTTGGTGATTGCATTACTCACTGTGATTGCAGCCCACTGCTATAAAATGCTAGGTTAGGTAGGCATAGCCCTTTCAGATTTCAAAGGTGGGGCCCATTCTTGTTTGCTCTGGACACTGTTGTGTCAGTCTGAAGGTTGGTATATGTCTATTATCTGATGCTAGGGTTGTAGCCATGTTGTACTCATACCTGCATGTTGCTGCTTCCAGTACACACATCTCAGTGTAGACATGTACGCACCCCTCCAAATACTAACACAGGATACATGGGAGTATGTACTTTTTTCTCACTTACACAATTAACTGCCAAACAAATGTGGTTATTGCACTGTATTCCTGTGGCCAGTGTTTATTCTGGTCTGATACTGTGTGGTGTTTGTCAGGTGCTACTGTAACATTATTCCCTGCTAGGATGGCTGGTTCTCCTTTCACAGTCATGTCATGCAATTCCACAACCACTGCTGGTAAAGACCCACAGAAAAGGGTTTGTGTTATACCATTCCTAATTTCCATTTCCATTCCCTGATTGTAATGCATGATATATTTATTTCAGAACCAAGTTATTTGCATATCTGCTGTGGCTTAGTGGTAATTCATGCAGTCTATTGTGTCAATGGTCTGGGGTTTGAGACTGGCAGATGTTTTTTATTTTGCTGCTCAGCAGAAAAAGGGCCCTGCCATAGAGTGACTAAGGCAATTTGAAGCAGTAGTAAGTGGGTTTGCGCGATGCTTACCTACGCTTAGCTAAGCACACACATGCGCACACTCGCTTAATCCTGCTTACTACTGCTTAAAAGTGCTTACTCCCGCTAAACCCCATGCTAATTTCTTTGATAGAAAAGAAAATGGGGAGATAGGAAAGTGGTGAAAAAGGGGGCCCAGAGAGGGAAAGACAGTTGGAAAACAAGCTCGGGATGTGCAGGACGGGTGTAGGGAAGGTCCATAGCTGCCCATTTCTTTGCCAGCAACAGCTGTGCATATGTTGACAATTTGGAGTGAAATTTGAAACCTTCCACACTTGAGAGAGGAGTGAGGACAATATAGTTTGTTGTACTGCCAGTTAGAATTATCAGTGTACATGTCCAATGGACATGTGTGTGAGAAGTGAAGCTATGTATGGGGCGTAATTTTTATTCAGGTACAGATTGCCCTTTTTTTTTTTTTTTTTCAGGGGAGAGTGGTACGTGAGGTAGAGGAAGTAGGCATATTTGAGGAGGTAGGTTGGGTAGGTAAACAGACAAGACAAACAAGATGCATACAGGGGCGGAGTATGACACATGGGGTGGGTAAACACAATTGATGGGGGCGGATGTTTGGAAATCGCAAGCCCATGAGCCCACAGATGGTAACAGTGGGACTAATATCCCCACCCATGGGCAGTCACCACTGGACCTTCACAGACCCGAGGGTCACTGTGCTGGGGGCTGCGTAGGAGGGGCAGGCTCACCCGTGAGTCATGCCACTCTCGCCTCGAGCTGGCATAGGGGATCAGCGACTAAACGCTGGATCTCCCTACGCACCACAACCCGGACCCTTCGGAGGGTGACAGGAGACCCTTCTCCACCCACGCTTGCGGGGGGGGGGGTGAGCCCCATCCCCTGCAGCGCTTCCACCTGAAGGTGGCACAGGACCTACAGAGGAGGGTGGCCTGGGCTGGGCACCAGACCTGCTGGTGCCAGGTGCAACTGCCAGCTGAGGTGGGACAGGTGGGTCCGCTGGGACCGGCCTTCCCATACGTTCTGTGATTAGGTGTTTTTAATTACAACATAGACAACAGCTTCCAAGTTAGTTGTAACAGCATGCAGTAATATTCCCATTAACCCAACACACCAGGCTTACAACAGTTGAACAGCAAGCATAACACATGCATGTATTAAATGACAGTGGACATTCCAACAGCATGCAGGGATGATTGGTGGGAACAGGCCACCAAGATTGTGGTGTTTTAACAGGGGACATGCATCAAAGTAGGTGCAGATTTTTTATAACAATAGGGCATATGTCCTAACAAATGTTATGAGATTGCACATACCCATTGAGGTGTGGAATTGCATTGTTTATGCACATGGAGTAGGGTGTAAAAAGAAACCTCCATTAACATCTTATTAGTACTTTAACTGTACACTACATTCCTATTGACAGCAGGTGTATATCCCCTACATGTATTCTTACACTAAGCAACATGCATTTGATTGCGTTATGGGTTTTGCTACTTCATGATATACCTGGCCTATATCTGACATGGTAACTGTCTAGGATGCAGATGTTACTGATACATACTTGTATTAAATTGACTTTTTTATGTATGTGCACATCTGGATGTGTTCACATGGCTTTTTCACTTGTTTTCTACACAACCCTACTTTTCAGGTAACACACTTAAGTTTCTGGGGAACACCTTGACAGGCTACTCATGTGCCAGATTTACCTATGCATGTCAGCCATTTCACAGCTGTTTAGAACTGTTGCATACTTCACAGCTACTGGCACTTCCTTCATCCACTTTATATGGGACTGCACTACTGGGGGTTGTCAGCACTTACTACAACAGAGTAACATTTCTTCACTGCAAGGGTTCAACAACATTTCTGAGTAACTGGCACATACACACTGCAAGTATTATACCTTTCTTATTTACATTAAAACTCTTTTTCTACAGGCTCTCTCCTGTATTTGACATTACACTGCATACAGTAGACCTATTCAGGAAATATTATACCTTTATTGATAGGTTGCAAGACTGTTTTACAGGCTCACTCACGTTTTATCTATGACAGTGTATGCAGAGATAGTATTCCAGACATGTTTTTGCTTTATTCATGGGTTACTACACTCTATTCCTGCCTATCTGACTTATGATATGTAACAGTACATGCAGATGATTTATTCAGGGAATGAATGTTTTATACTTCACAGCTACTGCCACTTCCTTCATCTACTTCCTATGGGACTGCACAACTGTGGGTTGAGAGCACCTAATACAACAGTACTATTTATTATTGCAAGGGTACAACAACATTTCAAAGTAAGTGACACAGACACACTCCAAATTGTATACCTTTATTAATTACATTGAACACTCTTTTCTACAGGATCTCTCCTTTACTTGTTATTACAGTGCATATGGAAGACATATTCAGGACATATTATACCTTTCTTGATAGGTTACAACACTCTTTTTCAGGCCTGCTCACTTATATGTTATGACAATACATGCAGGGATAGTATTCCAGAATTATTTTAGCTTGATTGGTGGGTTAGTACACTCAATTTCTGGCTCACTGACATTTGTTATATAACAGTACATGCAGAGGATTTAATCAGGACATTTTATTGCTGTATTATTGGGCTTAAATACTTTTCTCATGCTCACTCACATATATCATGTAACAATACATGCAGAATATTTACTAACCTGCCTGGTGGCACAGCCTTAGCAGCCTATCTGCATAGACTTGCTGATTCATAGTGCGAGCACCTGCAGCTGTGTAGTAAATAAAGGGATATTGAGACATACCTATCCATTATTTAGACTATATTAGCTTATCTTACATACTGCATTCCATGGCTACCTACTTAGTAGTGGGGCATCCCACATTTGACGGGCCTCCTGGGTCCAGTGGTTCAGAAGGTCCTGCTTCCGCCTCTTCAGGTCTGCATGGTGGTGACGGATCTGCTCACAAGTCTGAGGGACGCCTGTGGCACTGGTGAGTTCATGAGCCAACCGGTTCCAAGTCTCCGCCTTATACTCCGTTCCTTGGAACTGGCCCTGCAGGAGTTGAGTCTCATGCTGATGAACTAGGAGCCAAACCATATATTTTGACTCCTTTATGCCCCAGCGTTGCACTCGAAAGCGTGTACCCTCTCCAGCATCAGACATTCTAACTGCAGATGGGAGCTACAATCAGTTATGGTGAGTATTCCCACCTATGCGGCTTAAATATGCCGCATTTCCCGCACTTTTCTGTGAGTGGCCATTATTGAATATTTTTGGCTGACTGCAGACATGCTTAGCAATGGTTAAGCAAACATTTATTACTATATATAAGTTAACAGTGGATGTTTTTCCTAAGTTGCCATGGCTTAGTGGTTCAGTACTTTGATTATGGTGCACAGTGTCCTGGGTTCAAACCTTATCATTGTATTTTATTTTACTACTGTCCAGACAAGTTAGGGGACGTGGCTATGTGTAAGCAACTTTGCTCTACGTTGCTCCACGTTGCCCGACGTGGTGCTGGTTGGCTCGGTGCGCACCTCCGCTCAAACCGATTGCACTGGGTAAAGTGCTATTTAGCTTTGGGCAATTATTTTGTGCTGGGTAAAGCACAATTTAGCTATGGGCAACTACATTGCGCTGGGTAAAGCGCGAGTTAGCTAGGGGCAACACCATTGCACTGGGTGAAGCGCTGCTTAACTGCGGGCAATTTTATATTGGGATCCTTTAAAATATTTATTTTATTCACTGATACATTGGCCATTTCACTGCTTTTTAGTTGTGTTTAAACATGTATGTTGGGTATTATTCCATATACTGATTTAAAAAATAAATATGAAAGGGAGTGGTGCGACTCAAACCGTGAATGCCTCTTCTTTGTGTGAACGCTCTACCATTACGCCATTGCTATTTGGTGTGATTTGCATAAACATCCTTTCTTATGCTCTTCCATGTGAGAATTGCTAACTGTAGCTAAGCAATGGGCACACCCGTGCACACACGTGCAAATACGGGCAGCTATTTTGGTTATTTAAAAAAAAATCATGGTTATGCGTTTTAGATGTGTGATTGGGGTTTACATTATCAGGCAGTGAGGTGTTGGGTGCAGGGACATTTCAGCGGACTCACTCTTGTTTATTTCCTTTTTTTTTAAACACTTGCAGGGGCATGGACATTTGGACTGCTCGGCAGTTGGACACACCCCCTGCTTTCTTACACGATCCGTGTAGGACTTACGGTTGGGTCAGCGTGCCCTCATGCATATTCATGGCATGCTGACATCATACCGTTCAACTGCAGCCTCCGAGTAAGACTTATTAAGGCTTACACAGAGGATTTGTGAATCTGGGGGATCTTTTAGGATGAGGAACACACAACATACAATTTGTGATTCGTATAACTTGCAGAGAGGAAGGCACCAGATTACCACTCGATTAAAGCAGAACATCCATACACTTCCTCTTCGGCTGATGCTTAGCACCACACATGCACTGTAGCAGCCGTTACTCCATTTTAATTAAAGCCCGCGAAAGTGCCAAATGAAAAGAAATGCCTCAGTCTGCAATGGGGCTCCTTTAACCAAATGAAGCAGCCCCCACACTTTGTGACATGGCCAATAAAAGCGTGGCACCGATCCAATCGCACTTGCGAGCAACAGCACCACCTGCGAAAACACCAAAACCCCCCAACCTTCCTCTTTCTCATTTTTCTCTCCAAAACCACCTTGCCCAGAAGAAGGGCCAAACAACAGCATGTCCCAGTCTCTCAGGACCAAACAGAAGCTGCAGCCACTCAGACGGACAATGCATCAACCCTTTTCAAGCCTACAGAGCTGCCAACCCAGCAACAACTCCATTTTTTTCTTTATTCCATGCTAACTCCTCCCGCCAATATGCCTGCACCACAATTAATTGCCCCCACCACCAACCCAAAGCCCGCAAACAGATCCTCCACCACTGCACTGCAAGCCAGAACTGCAGCCCTGCCAGCACATGCAAATGAAAAGCCACAAGGGCACAACACTGTCGAGCTTGTGCTCAAACACCCAACTCAAAACAGACTGGCCACTGCATGCCCTCTGCCCCCCCAAAACAAAACACAACCCAATACCAATGAAACAACCATGTCTGAATCACTACGGCCATCTCCTGAGATGCCGCAAACACCAAACCAACCCAACAAAGAATAGCAACCGACACCGCAGCTCAAATATCCATCCAGCAACAAGAAACAAACCCGCTGCTGCACTCAGACTTCCCCCTGGTCCCGCACATTCAACCTCAACATGAACCCACCAGCCAACAAAACCCAGACAGCCAACAACCTACCATTTAGGCATCAACATCACCCCAAGCCCACAAACAATCACACAGACCAGAGAATTCCTGACCAAAAGTAGACCACGGCCTACCTACACCACCATACCTCCAGGTCGTCACGGACATGACACTTGCAGTAGCAAGTTCACATCAAATGTGATTGTTTGACCCAACTACACTAGCCTAAACCTCCTAAGCCCCTCCCCATCATTATCTCATTTCCTCCCTACCATCCCTGACTCCACTTAACCCTTTCACCTCCCCAACCCACTTAACTCCCCCTAATATTAACCTAACCCCCCCCCAATGAAGATGTCCCGGGACAAATTAGTTTGTTGCCAAACTTCATTTGTAGCAATTATGAAGAATTTGGTCTTGTGGGGAAAACTACTCAAGTAGAAATAGAAATAGATATGGGAATTCCTGTCATGCATTTATGGAATATAGGGATACTCCATTTGGAGAATTTCAGTCTCTTGCTTTTCAGTAAATAATGGCTGTGGACAGAAGTGCAAATGGCTGATATCTTCAATCTTATTAATTCAAGAAAATCAAGGCTAAATAACAGAGATTTTAGAAATAAATCAAATGAGACAGAATTGTTACAAAGCCAGACACCCTCTCAGAACTGCACAGAAGAGGCAAGAAGACAGCATCAATCCCATCAGGACAAGCAGATTAAATCTGTAGTAAGTCGTTACAGAACTGAACTGAAGTGGAATGTAAGTCATTGGCAATATAGTCAGTTTTAATGAAGAAAAGGAAGAAATGTCTTTAAGACACAAATATCTATTACAGGATATTTGTTGCAGGCTAAGAAATCCCTGTGGCTGCAAAAGTAATATACCTGCTATACCAAGTCCTAGTCAAAGTCACAATTTAAATACAGTGTGCAATTTTGGTTATCAGTTTGATGGAAATGGTCCAATTAAAAGCCACCAGAAGGATGCTAGGAATGGAAGCTAGATAGATGACATGACCAAATTCCATAGGAAATAAACCTATTCTTATTTAGGAGTAGAAGTAATGGGTGAGTATGTTTTGAGTATACAAGATGATATTAGTGAACTGTTAAGTTTGTCTTTAGCCAAAAGGAAAGATGCAAAGGAGGGTCACAAGCAATAGGCTGTAGGGACTAACTTCTCCATTGTGTGGAAGTAGTTCTTCATGGGAATGGATACTGAGTGAAGGAGTTAAATATAAGAATTGATGGTGGAAATGTATTTGTTTATATATATATATATATATATATATATATATATATATATATATATATATATATATATATATAAAACATATTTGTTGTCAGGGATATGTGCTGACTGGAAACCCCATTTTAGACAAGGCCCATATATATATATATATATATATATATATATATATATATATATATATATATATATATATATATATATATATTAAAGTAGCAGGGTGTGGAGGGAACAGCCCCCAACAAGGGTGGTGCAGGCTGGCTTGCCAGACCAGACCTCCGCTACTTATATGTACTAACTCTGAGATCGCACTTCAACGGGGAAAGGTATATTTCCTTATCCCTACTGTACCATGCTTCAATAAACTGATTTTCATGAAAGTGCACTTTTGGTTAAGTGCACTTTTGGTAAAGTGGGTCTTGGGTTTCTCTTGTTCAAAGAAGTGTGTTTTTGAACAAGAGAAGTAGATCCATATATAGAGGGATAGAGAGATACATAGAGACACACACACACACACACACACACACACACACACACACACACACACACACACACACACACACACACACACATGCAAACACGGTAGAAAACAGGCAAATGCAATCAGATTTTTTTTTTTTTTCTATTTAATCTGAGTATACTGTAACCTGTGGTCAGTATGTATTATTCATTTTCGCCTTGTTTTATGTAGGTTACAGTGGCTACTTATATTAAATTAGGGAATGAAAAAAGTATCCAAGCTTGAAACTGAGGTATTGTGTTACAGGTGCTTCTAAAGTTTACAATTTGTAAGTATAAACCAGATGTTGTTTTATAAGGGAATTAAGTTGCAGAAGGCGATGCTGGCAAATTGGTGTTAGTAAGGAGTACATCTGTGCTTGAATGAATATCAGGCAAATTAGCAGGGTATGTTGCAGAAGGTCATGCTTGATGAGGTATTTCCATTTGGGCTTAGTGTTTAGACCTAATTGTAGGAGAACATAATTTTTGTTAGTAATTGTTATACCTTTATAGGTAGATGTAGGAGACAGAAAAGAGTGTGTGAGCACAACAATGTGACTATAAATATTAAAAGATAGATGAGCATATGTGTCAGATGTTTGAGTTTGTGAAGGACAGATGTTATGTCTGCTCCTAGTGAGGGAATCAAAATTATTAAAATGTGTCATAACCTCATTGTAGTATCCGAGTCCTTATGTTAGCAAATGTCGGTGATGGATGCATGAATATAGATGAAGGTGATAGGGTGAAAATATGAGGTGTTGAAAACAGGCCTTGAATCTGAGTGTATCTGTGTAGAAATGATATGACAGGTTTAAGAGGATAGAGGAGGATACTGTGTGGTGGAGAAGAGTTATGGTAATGAATGCAGAGAAAAAACTGTTCTCATGTAGTTAAATCTTGTTTATCCTGTTAGTAATTTTACAAATGTTATTTTTGCAATCCTGTTATTCTCCTCAGGTCTCTGCTGAAAATGTGTCTCTACCCATTCGGACTAATCCAGTTAACAAGTGTCAAATAAATAAAATAAACAAATAAATGATGATATAATAGGAAGAAATGCAGTGAAGAGTAAAAAGAATGATGGCATTGTAGTAGAAGTTCACAAGCGATTGTTTTAATATGGTGATAATTTGTGCCTTGCTAGAGTGCAGTTGCTAGATGAAGAAATTATTGAATATTTAGACTGGCTATTTTATAGCTGAGTGAAGACAGGATGAAATGGCATACATTGAAAAACTCCCTAGGGCATATGACAGGTGGGGAGAATAGACATTGAGGGGTGGTATATTTCAGAATGCACTTAAGTAAACAATAGGGATATTGCCTCCTTCTCAAAACATGAAAGTATAATGTAATGTAAAGATGGTATGGGGTCATGTGGGAGAACTGTCATAAATGAAGAGGTAATCCATGCCATGTCTTCACCTGTTTCGGAACAGTTCCTTCCACTGCAAATTCAGGACTGAGACCAGACAGTCTGTGGAAAACTTCAAGATTCAGAAGAGCAATCACAGGACAGGCCAGATACAAGAACATATAATACAGTTGTTTCAGATTTCCAGCAGACACAAATGGTGACTGTTGCATTTATTGAAATATCTGTGAATGTAAATATATAATTTATTGGGTATGATATCTCATGCCATGCTTGGCAGAGTTAATGATAATTTAAGTGTTATAAATGCACTGTAAATTATTACATTGTATGGGCAACTCATGCAATCATACATTTTTTACTAGAAAAATGGAATGTAGAATTGGAGATACATGCATTTCAATACTGGAGTGTTCACAAATTGAAAATGAATGTCATGTCATACAATTCATTTTAGACTACACAACCATAATAAAGACATCTCAGATGCTAATCAGACATCAACATTGTGAACAACTTCATTGCACATGCTGAAAGACATTAGACATGCTGTTTTGGAAACTGGTGACTTAACATTATTTGCCTCCATTTGACACCATTCATTGTCCCCATCTCTTTTTCATGTATTATTTGATATCTGTTCACCAAAGGATCATTCCTAAAGTCAATTAAAAAATGAATAAATACTTTGACTATCATTTGTAAATTTACTACCTATATTAAGAGATAAAGGTTAATATCTAAGAGCAAATAAAATAAACCAAATCCTCGCCCAAGTACAGTATGGTAAATATACATGTGTTATAAAGCATCTATGAAATAATTCTTTAACTGAACAATAACTAAAATGCCCTTTTTGATCAGCAAGACAGTACCATATTTAAAATGTAGCAAATGTTGGGAGCTGATGACCGATACTAAGAATTACATTGGAATTATAAGAACATTATGAGACATAAGAAGAAGTGCTGTAAAAATATGCAGACAGATTCAATAAACCCTATATGGTCTGCTAAGATGGTGTGCATGTCAGCACAAGGATGCATGTATTCACATAAGTCTCTGCTGGCATATGTTAAAGTCAAGTGCTGTACAATTTGCCCACCTTTTGCTTGCTTACATTGCCAGGTAACAACATGCAAGGATATGCCATTCATTTGTATTATTACACAATTCTGCTTTAACATTCCAGGTTCAGCATTTACCTGTGGGAGTTATCCACTCTAGGTTACCATGCAGCCTTATAAAAGTCAGAATTGTGCCATGGCCCTTGCATGAAATACAGAGTTCCATAGTCTGTATACTGAGATAGGTAGGGGTTCTGTTCTCACTGCAGTCAACTGTGAGGGGTGTGAGTGTGTCTATCTAGTTAGAGGAGCATAAGTATGAATCCTGCAGTTACCACTCCAATCCCATAGATTGCCAATATTTTGATACTTACACAAGCTTACATATCCATTTCATGTAGGCCTCCCGACATCTTTCCAACATCCACTACTCATGTCATCCACTATAAGTTGTCCTGCAGCCATATAAAAGTCAGATTTTTGCCATACTGGTTGTGTAAAATGCAGAGTTCTCTAGTTTGTATACATTGGTAGGGGTTCTGTTCTCACTGCAGTCAACTGAGAGGTGTGTGTGTGTGTGTGTGTGTGTGTGTGTGTGTGTGTGTGTGTGTGTGTGTGTGTGTGTGTGTGTGTGTGTGTGTGTGTGTGTGTGTATCTATCTAGTCAGAGGAGCATAAATGTGCATCTTGCAGTTACTACTCCAATCCCATGGATTACCAATAGTTTGTCACTTGCACTTGCCTACACTTCCATTTCATGCAGGCGTCCCAACATCTTCTCTCCAGCATCCACTGCTGATGTTATCCACTACAGGTTGTCCTGCAGGCTTGCAAAAGTCCAACTTGTGTTCTGGTACTTGTGTAAAATACTGAGCTCTCTAGCTTGTATACCCTAGGTAGGAAATCTAATCTCACTGCAGTCAGCTGAGGTGTGTGTGTGTGTGTGTTTGTGCACTTGCTTAAGATTAAGAAGAGAATTTTACACCAGCATGTAGGACACTGCTATTGCCATCTTCTCCTCACCAGACACTGCTGATGTCATCAGCTATAAAGTGTTGTCTGACAAACTCTATGTTAGACTTCAGCTGTGGTGCATGCCTTAAATACAGCTGTTTCTACTCAAAGTACTTAAATAGACAGAGGTTCTATTCTCACTGCAGTCAATGGGGGTGTATGTTTATGCATTTGCTTGACATTTGAGAGAGCATTTTACACCAGTATGTAGGACAATTATATTACCATCTTCTCATCACCAGACACTGCTGATGTCATCACCTGTAAAGTTTTGTCTGATACTCTCCAAGAAAGGGTTGAGCTGTGGCACTTGCTTTAAATGCAGACTTCTATAGTCTGTGTACATAGATAGGGAGGGGTTCTCTTCTCACTGCAGTCAACTGGTGTGTGTGTGTGTGTGTGTGTGTGTGTTTATGCTTTTGCTTGAAATTAGAGAGAGCATTTTACACCAGCATGTGGGACACTGTTATTACCATCTTCTAGCTGTAGTGTTTATTGTTCGAACGGGAACAGATTATACTAATCAGATGGTGGATGAATTTATACTCTGACTTATATCTCTTTACACTTCATCATATTTCATTGTCCTTATGAATTATGAATTATTAATTATTAATTTTTTTTGTGCTTGGCTTGGCTGAAAACAATCCACATTATATATATGACTTGTTTGACTGTGCATAGGGCATCGCTATATTTATTCATATAATAGTATCATTACCTAGTTATGACTGTAGATTCAACAATGAAATAGTGTGAGTCTTATGCTTTATCAACTGTATGGACTCCAAATATGAGACACAGTTATTATTTAGTGGCTCAACTGAACACGGCTAACAAATGTTGATTTTGGATTTTGACGTCTCATCAAATTCCAACATTCAGTGTTAAGGCATTTGACCAGTGTTTATAGCATGAGATGAATGTTTTAACTTGATTTTATTTATACACAAATTTGTGCTGAACTTATCGCCTGATCAAAAATGACATATAGTTTAGTGGATAACTTGCAGGCAAGTTTAAATAATGAAATTCTTGCTTGAGTTACGATATATATTTTTATATATATTTTTATTGGTGACAAGATTACTTATTTCTATCTGTAGTGTGATCAAAATTTGATGCTGGATTATTCAAGTAATCTCTGTTTCCGTAATTTGAAATTGCTCTGGTTTTAACTGTTTAATAATTGTTTTATTTGATTGATTAATTGAAGATCCTTTTTGTATATAAAGGAATGGCTTTTATTGTTCAAACATTAACCTTATGAAGCGCACCTGAGTGTGCGTGAATGCTCGTTTTTCCATTAAACTGTGTATTTTATTTATTTTTCATGGTGGTTCCTTGCAGTTTTTACTTTTCCATTATCTGCCTTGACGTTCGTGGTGGAAGGAACCTTTGAATGGTCGGTGTTTGTTTGCTGCTAATATTTTTGTTGTTTCTTTGCTTAGCCGACTGTTACGTGATGGATGTGCCTAACATTGAACTTGACTACAATCCAACAGGTACAGGTGGTACCGATAGCTGGAATTGTTTGTTTTATCAACAAGAAAATCCGCTTCTGAGCATGGATATTAAATGTGTTACTCCTGTGACACTCACCAACAGTAATGAAAATCTACGTGATTTCTTCGGCTCTTTAAGGAACCTGGAAAATGACCTATATCGGCTCCATAGACTCATTTGGCAAAAAAGACATTTACAAGCCTGTCATCACTTTAAGGTAGTTCCGCGCGGCATGCGGGTTTTGTGCATGCCCAGCTACGGGGATAGTCATCCGGAGCTACTACGGAGGTGGCAACAGTTGAACATCGAATTTGGTAATAAATACATTCATCTTTTATTAGACTATTTTTCCCCTATTGAAGCTGACCTCATAAATAAAGTAGAAGAGCAATATAAGTTCATTACCATGAATTATAAAACTGAATTTTGTACTTCCAAAATCAATAATATGAACCGACAACTTGCTCTTTATAGTAACAAACTTGAGCAAACTAAGCTCAAGAAATTAAGACGCGACTGCCAAGACTTTCAAATGGGCCGCATCTTTGTTTGGCCTAGAGTGAACTATAAAGAGGGTTCGGAACCTATTTGCTTATCGGGAACCTCACAGTCGGTAATTACTGAACCTGATGTCCCTGCTGAACCTCTCACTGTTTGCCCATTGAATGAAGAGCGAATGGGTGATGTACCTGATTGAGAGCCTAGTCTTTCGAATGCTTCCATACCATGTAATCAACAGGGTCTAACGAATATTGACAATTTGGGTGCCAGACCTAAAGTTAGTAACCCTAATAATGTTTTTACAGCTCCCATGTCTTTAAACTTCCCCCTTCCTTACAAGAGCGCCGTACGCACGCGCTCAACCAGCCAGGGAAGAGTAAAGAGGAAGATATCAGGGGAAGCTCCAGAACCAAGGAGGAAAACAAGGAATTAAACTGCTTATTCTTTAACTTAACTTCCAGGACTTTTTCTACCGATGAACAGTTCATTCTGAATAAAGGTTTATCGTTTATTCCCTCCAAAGGAAGCACGCTATCTGACACACTTATAGCCCTGCGTCTTTTTGCAAGAAAGTTATCTTTAAAGGTACTGTTTAAGGACAATACAACTAATAATACTGATTTTGAGTACAATATGCAGTTATATAAGAGGAAAAGTTGTTTTGTACCTTCAATGCCACATTTTGTTGAATGTTTCATGCGCTCTTGTGAGTGTGATTTTTATTCATATTTTGAAGAGAAAAAACGTAAAGGGATTTATGTAAATTTGAATCATGCACAAAAATGCTCACTTGATTATCTTTCCAGTGATACGGGAATTGTCTTTAAACCAGCGGACAAGGGAGGGGGTGTTGTTGCCCTAGATACTTGTCTTTATTTAGAACTAATGCACAATATGCTTAACAATGAAAAGGCCTATAAGTTAATAGATAAGTTAAAAGTAGGGTCCATTGTTAGTTATGTACATGATACGATATACGACATGCTTATGACTAGATGTATAGACAAAACCTTATATGATTTTTTAATCATAGATTCCCCCCTGATTCCTTTAATTAAGGGACTTCCCAAAATGCATAAAAATGAAGATCCTCCCCCTTTACGTCCCATAGTGTCTGGCAAACACTGGGTCACTGAAAATGCTTCATTATATGTACAATCTAAACTAGGTACTTTGATAAATGATGTCCCCACTATCCTAAAAAATACTTATGATCTTTTGTGTGATTTAAAGCATGACTCAATAAGGAATGATATGAATGAAGACACTTTAATGGTCACGCTGGACATTAAAAACTTGTTTACCAGCATCCCAAATGAATATGGTCTTGACGCTATAAGATCTCACCTTGTTGAACTTGGCACTATGGATAGTAATGAACAAATGACAATCTGTTGTCTACTTGATTTGGTCTTGAACAATAATATCTTTCTTTTTGACAATAAGGTATATGCCCAAACATGGGGAGTAGCTATGGGCACTCCCTGTGCCAATGCTTACGCCAATCTGGCTGTTCATCAATGGGAGAAAGATTTTATTTTCAGTGATTATAGGTTCAAGAGCGTTATTTTATACAGGCGTTTTGTAGACGACATTTTGTTATTTTGGAATGGTGGTATGGAGTTATTACATGAGTTTATATGCTATATGAACTCCACCACTTCGTTCTTTAGCTTCACATTTGAGTGTTCCACCATTAGTGTCAATTTTTTGGATATCACTATTAAAAGGGAGATGGATAATAGTATAACTACCACCTTGTATAAAAAACCTTGTTGGAAAAATAGTATTTTGCATTATGATAGTTTACATCCACGTTATGTGTTTCGTAACATTGTGAAAGGACAAATGACCAGAATACTTAGACTCTGTAGCAATGAGCAGGATGCCATGGACTTAATAAAATGCCAGACAGAACTTTTCATTGATAGGGGTTATCCTCCTGATATGATTAGCAGGCTAACAAACACACTACTTGAAACGCCAAAATGTAAAAGGAAGGAAGGTTATACCTTTAATACAAGAGGGAACAAGAAGTGTTTGGCCTTTGGGATCAAATACACAAATGATGTAGAACACTTAATCAGGATTATCAAAAGTAACTGGAAGATACTGCTTTTGGACCCGTTTTTGTCACAATTAATTGGGAAGGAACCCACGTTCAGATTTAATAATTGTTTAAACCTTAAGAGGTTACTTTGCAAAGAAAAATTGGATGCCCAACCTGTTGATATTAGGGTGAACTATAAGACAGGTACTTATCCATGTAGAAAATGTTCTCTATGTAAATATATCTCTACATCACAAAATTTTGAGATTCCTGGTATAAGTATGACTTTCAAACCTACCTTTTATGCTACTTGTGACACGCGCAATGTCATTTACCTGGCAACCTGTAATCTATGTGACGCCTATTACGTAGGGATGACATCACGTAGATTTAAGGATCGTATTTACAATCATATATACGATATTAGGAAGAATAATCTTACCAATGCCTTAGCCATGCACTGTAACGATAAACCTCAGCACAACTTTAGCTTCTTGATATTACAGGTTGTGAACCCCAATAGAAGGGAAGGAGACCACATAGGTACCCTCGAACTGTTTGAACTCAGATGGATACTGAGACTAAAGGCCCATATAGAACCAGGACTTAATTCAACTGTCAGCATTCGTCCAGTTCTTTTGGGATCCTTATAAAATGTCTTGTATTTATTGTTCTAATAAGCCTGACTTTGGATTATCTATGTAAAAAATTTTTAGGCTGTTACATGGTTTGCCCAGAATGTTCAAACTATAATTATAACCTGTCTAATTATTTATTTATTTATTTATTATGCATTAGCCTTAATTATTCAGGTCATTAGATATGACTTAGGTTTCATTTTGTTATGAGCCATATTTACACTTTATGACATACACTTATAGTTTTAACTTGTGGCCATGATTGTAAATCAAGGAATATATGGTTGTACTTTAACCATATATATCCCTTTACATGTTAAAATACATGCCTTTATATGATGGAATGATCAAATATTTACATAGATGGTATGACATCATTTAATTCTAGCTGTAGTGTTTATTGTTCGAACGGGAACAGATTATACTAATCAGATGGTGGATGAATTTATACTCTGATTTATATCTCTTTACACTTCATCATATTTCATTGTCCTTATGAATTATTAATGTTTTTTTGTGCTTGGCTTGGCTGAAAACAATCCACATTATATATATGACTTGTTTGACTGTGCATAGGGCATCGCTATATTTATTCATATAATAGTATCATTACCTAGTTATGACTGTAGATTCAACAATGAAATAGTGCGAGTCTTATGCTTTATCAACTGTATGGACTCCAAATATGAGACACAGTGTCAACGCATTTATTATTTAGTGGCTCAACTGAACACGGCTAACAAATGTTGATTTTGGATTTTGACGTCTCATCAAATTCCAACATTCAGTGTTAAGGCATTTGACCAGTAAGCGATAGCATGAGATGAATGTTTTAACTTGATTTTATTTATACACAAATTTGTGCTGAACTTATCGCCTGATCAAAAATGACATATAGTTTAGTGGATAACTTGCAGGCAAGTTTAAATAATGAAATTCTTGCTTGAGTTACGATATATATTTTTATATATATTTTTATTGGTGACAAGATTACTTATTTCTATCTGTAGTGTGATCAAAATTTGATGCTGGATTATTCAAGTAATCTCTGTTTCCATAATTTGAAATTGCTCTGGTTTTAACTGTTTAATAATTGTTTTATTTGATTGATTAATTGAAGATCCTTTTTGTATATAAAGGAATGGCTTTTATTGTTCAAACATTAACCTGATGAAGCGCACCTGAGTGTGCGTGAAAGCGCTCGTTTTTCCATTAAACTGTGTATTTTATTTATTTTTCATGGTGGTTCCTTGCAGTTTTTACTTTTCCATTGTCCTGCAGGCTTGCAAAAGTCCAACTTGTGTTCTGGTACTTGTGTAAAATACTGAGCTCTCTAGCTTGTATACCCTAGGTAGGAAATCTAATCTCACTGCAGTCAGCTGAGGTGTGTGTGTGTGTGTTTGTGCACTTGCTTAAGATTAAGAAGAGAATTTTACACCAGCATGTAGGACACTGCTATTGCCATCTTCTTCTCACCAGACACTGCTGATGTCATCAGCTATAAAGTGTTGTCTGACAAACTCTATGTTAGACTTCAGCTGTGGTGCATGCCTTAAATACAGCTGTTTCTACTCAAAGTACTTAAATAGGCAGAGGTTCTATTCTCACTGCAGTCAATGGGGGTGTATGTTTATGCATTTGCTTGACATTTGAGAGAGCATTTTACACCAGTATGTAGGACAATGATATTAACATCTTCTCATCACCAGACACTGCTGATGTCATCACCTGTAAAGTTTTGTCTGATACTCTCCAAGAAAGGGTTGAGCTGTGGCACTTGCTTTAAATGCAGACTTCTATAGTCTGTGTACATAGATAGGGAGGGGTTCTCTTCTCACTGCAGTCAACTGGTGTGTGTGTGTGTGTGTGTGTGTGTGTGTGTGTGTGTGTTTATGCTTTTGCTTGAAATTAGAGAGAGCATTTTACACCAGCATGTGGGACACTGTTATTACCATCTTTCTCTCACCATATTCTGCTGATGTCATCAGCTATAGCTGATTTGCACTTGTGCAGTATTCTCGTGGGGGCAGGGTCTGACACAGGCCTGTTGGCCAGGCACAAGGCAACCCATCTTACACAATACAGATTACAGTGACAGGACTTTCAGTCTATACACATATGTCATGCATGGCTTGTAGGTCCTGTATTTTCTTGGTGAGAAACTCCTGTGGTCTCTTCAGCTGCTGCAGGTGTCCGGTGAGGTGCATGCAAAAGGGGAGCATTATATTCTATTAGTGTTCTGATATGGTTTGAGTACAGTTCTGTTATATTATCCTCAGATCTGTATACTATGGCCTGACTTATGAGGTGCACAATGTAGCCTTTCTATATCACTGTGGAGACTTGGTGGTCGAAGTTCAGGTTACTATCTAAGTGTGTTCCCAGGTCTGGTACCACTGGGTTTCAGCATAGGGGGAGTGTTATCAATGCTGTAATTGCAAGGAATTCCAATTTGCAAAAGGCAAAACTAATGAAATATTTTGCATGTATTTGTAGATCATGTGGCTTTGGCACCAGTCATTTGTGTGCATTAACCACTCCTGTAGTATGTTAACATCATTGGTGGACTCAGTGATTGCACCCGATATTCAATAATCAGCAAACCTGATAAGCCAAAGGTTGTATATTTTAGTCTGAACTGTCAAGAAATAGATTCCAGAAAGAAAAGGGCCCAGCACAGATCTTTGGGGTATGCCAGTGGTGACAGCTCTACTGGAAGAGGTTAATTCACCAACTTTCACAGTATGTGTTCTGTTGGTGAGCCATATGGTTAATCATCTAGTAATGTAAGGGTTGATCCCCAACTGGAGAAGTTCTCAATGATAACTGAGTGAGGAATTGTGTCCAAATCCTAGGCCAGATAAAGATGGGCAGTATGCACTGTCTTACTTTCATCCAGACCTCTCACACAGAATCAATGGGCTGTGACAACATCACAGATCACCTATACCATGACTCAGAGCATATACCTACCTGACACAGTTGGACACACACTTCAACACATTCTCCAGAGAGAATATGTTCCCATAGAAGGGTGTACATCAACATGCATCCATCTGATTGTGTGAAGGGTGGGGGGGGCAACACCTGATGCATGCATGCATAGATACATCCTGACTCTCCACATCTGTGAGGTAGACCAACATGTAGTCATGGACCATTTCTAAATGGAAACTATTAATATCCCGGCTGTATGCAACAGACATGTGTAAGTTGTTAATGCTACATCCATGTCTGTTACATCTGTTAGATGTCCTCAATGATGTCATTGAGGGCATACATAATGACAACACTATTATCCTATGTAACTTGACCAGGGCAAAGCATTTGACATAAATCTACACTGAGGTATTCACTCAACATTGTCAGCTATGGCCATAAACACCTATATCACCAAGTGGGTAGACCACTGGATCACATATGTGTCATCTAAATATGTTGAAATGTGTGAAGTGACCTATATCTTGAGTCCAGTGATCAGGTCAATACATCAGGGCTGTCTGCTAGGCCCTTTCTTGTCCATTATTTAAGTCACAGAGGTCAAGAATGACATACACATTCTGTATCCAAACAGCTGTCTGGAGGACTACAGATTGTGGGCAGTCATTGACTCTAACTGTGATATTAGCACAATGCAGATAATATCAACACAAACAAAAGATTGCTACCACAGTCACGACAACACATGAGATGGAACAAAAGCATGAGGGAATTTGTTACATTATGAAAACAAATGCACAACCCAAGGATAATGCCGACATCACACCCTATAAGCAGACCAAGTGTTGTGTGACCTGTGTCCTGGGGTAGAGAGTATGTGGAACGTAGAAGAGCATGTGATCATAGTTGTGACTACTCCCTTGTATGTAACACAACTTCTGTGTATTTGCAGGACATCCACATCAAAGACCATAATACCTCCACAGGTCACAGTCATCATCACATAAATAACTGATTACAATGCATCCTTCTTCATGTACCTCACTACACATCTTCCAGTGATGTACAACTGAAATGTACCACCTTTGCCACAGTGAGCTGTCATGCTTCTTATTGGCCAAACCTAGATATTCTTTTTGTTGCATAAACATTACTGTCTGATGGTGCAGAACCCTCAATAAGATGTTAGACCAGATGCATGTGTTATACCTGTTCCAGTGATGCACACAGTACATACATAGCTGTTTGACAACATTAATGGCATGGGTTACATTTGTGACAGTGTGGATTATGCCATATATAAATGCCAAGCATACCAGTCAACTAGCCTGTATTGATCATATGGTTACATACAAGTACAGCAGTGACCCTCCTAACACCTCTAGGAGATGTTACAGTGTAAGGACAGTGTACTTGATTACACCCATAGATTGCTGACACGACATAATAGCTGTACAAATGTTTTTGTGCAGAACCATCTGTGATCACTCAGAATCACATATGTTATGTCAGAGACATGGGAATACTGGTGGTATTATTCTGATATTGTCCATGACTGTGGCTGCTTCTTTTACTGTCATCCATGAGCCTGTAACTGTTACAAACATGTTGGAGACCTCTGCTGACATTACAGTTATATTCAGACAAATCAGTTTGCACAGCTTCACAATATTCACCCAACCCCAATTGTATATAACATCCCTGACAGTTGTCCTCTCCATTGTTCATGTCAGGATGATTATATCACAGATACCTCTTTTCCATTAATATGTCAATTTATCTGACAGTCATATAATATACATTTCACTGTGCAGTCCGTACTGTACTATGCCAATATGTGATTAGTGTACCTGCTACAACTGTTTTCAATTTACATCCCTGCAACTGGTGTACATTATGATGTTTCAGCTGTCCTCTTTCCCTGTGATCATTCCTACAATTTACCTGCATGTCCCTATTCAATATATGCACGTCCCCTGTTTATTTTAAATGGCAGTGCATGTACCCTTACAGATAATTTACACAACTTTTGTACAGAATGCCAGGAATGGGATTCCACAATACTCTGCACTGTATATATTGTCCTGTAATGCGTTTGGACCATATGCATTGTTATATAATAAACCCTGGTAATCATTGTGACATTCTGTGCAATTTCCCTAACCTAGTTTCTCTGCGGTAAACAGGTTTGCTATCTGTGTTGCTTTACATGTTTTCCTGGCCAGCAACACTATTGCTGGCCATGAAACCATGTTTTTTTCTGTTGAAATGCAGTGCGCAGCATGAATATGTAATCACTGCTGCTGCTCACACTGAAAACATGTAATCTCCATGTAGCCTTCACATGAAGCCTACATGGAGTTTATTTAATCCTATTGATGGACAATTAATGAGTAATGGAAAAGTATCTGAGTCTGTGGGAAAATGGACTATGATTATATTCTGTAGGGCAAAGTAGACTCTGTGAACATCACTTAGCCAGCCCTTGATCCCATTTCATCCCTGAAAATAAATCATGTGCCCATCTGGCATTCCAGCAACCAAAAGTTTTATTCTAGTTTATAATATGGCAGATCTCACAGATGATACCCTACTGGGCAACAAACATTCTCCAACAGGGTATTAGTGTATGAGGTGAGCCTGGTATCAATTCAGCACCTTCCCTATGGTATATTAATCCACAATAAAGCATGGACAGACAATAAAAAAACAAATGGCCACCATCTTATTTATGCTGAATAAACATCACATTAGTCAGAGCAAAAAAAAAAAAAAAAATCATCCAATAAATTAAAACAAAATTGACTCAAGTAACAAAAGTAACTGCAATAGCAGTTACAAAAACTTGGCATTTTACTTTCCCCTCGATATCTATGGCTTAGAAAAACTTCATTACAACATGGTAAAAATAAAGAAAAAGTAATACAGTTCTTAGTGTGTGTGTACATGCATGAGGGAGATATAGAGAGGAGGATAGAGACTGTGCACATATCCCTCATCTTCGTTGCTTAAGAATTTTGAAAAAAGCCAACAATAATAGTAGTACAAAGATCTAAAATCACAGACAATTTTTAAACATTACCTTATGTTTCAGCAATGCCAGGGCACAGTGTGTGTGCATATCTGCAGGGTATGTGCCTCTCTCTCTCTCTCCATACATGAATGCGTGTGTGTGTGTGTGTGTGTGTGTGTGTGTGTGTGTGTGTGTGTGTGTGTGTGTGTGTGTGTGCACATGTCTGCAGGGTATGTGCCTCTCTCTCTCTCTCCATACATGAATGCTTTTGTGTGTGTGAGTGTGTGTGTGTGTGTGTGTGTGTGTGTGTGTGTGTGTGTGTGTGTGTGTGTGTGTGTGTGTGTGTGTGTGTGTGTGTGTGCGTGATAGATGGAAACTAAGACCAAGCAGCAGAAATCTGCTAACAACAATATAAACAGTAAAAGTGGGTCCATAGCTTCCAGTTATACATGTTTCTATTTTAAGAACTGATGCATATTCATTTTTCAAAGATATACAAAGTTTTCAAATAGTCTTAAGGCATTGAAATCTCCATCCTCACAGCCCAGTAAAAGCAGGTCTGAAGAATCCATAAGTGTTAGCATAGATAAGAGAGACAACAGTTAAAAAATATGTGAACTCAACACTGCTTCTATCCCTTTCAAAGTGAGCTAAAACACACTTTTCTGAAACCTTAGAATGCTTATATACCAGCAAAATGATTTACAAAAGCTGAATATGTAAGACATTAATCTAAGCTAACTGCAGTACAGGAAATACAATTTGTTAATGTCTATGCAGAAGAAGATGACCCGAATTGAGAAATCCAATATGTATATTGCCAAATGGACATAGCGTCTAGGAAATTATCCACCTATGAAGATCATCAGTTGAATAGATTCTGGGTTATATGGTTTGAACCAGATAAGATGATTGTCACGTAAAAATGGAAATATGGTAAATTCATAGAAATAAGGGACAAGGGTATTTGATTTCCTATTGGTTTGTTACTAAAATAAAACAACCTACCATTTACCCACATGGAAATTATGTGAATTTTTTTTATCCAAATGAAAATTATGTGAATTTTTTTTATCCAATCAGTAAACTCATATCTTATAGACAATTACATTGAATGCCCCTTCAAGTTAAATCCTTTAGATTTTGTTTGTGTTGCATCTTGCCACCAGATTGGTTTAGCATAAAGAGGCTGACTGCAACTATTTGGGACCTGCAGCTTTTTTAAATATATTATTATTGTAGTATATGCAGTTTTGGGTCCACTATGTAATCTTGAAATACTGAAATCCCGAAAATTAGTATTTCAAAATTACATAGCCGAAAACCCAAGCACAACTCACAATTCTGAAAACACACAACTGTGAAATTCAAAATGCTGAAAGTACGCTACACATACAGTACACACATAAACAAACACAAAACTCCACCCCCACAATCAAATAAATGCATCTACACTATAGATAAGCAGAGTGGCAAGCCCCCCTGCACCCCCAAGTGTGGGGCTGCCCCCCCTCACACCCCCGTACTTATATATTCTAATTCTGAGATTGCACAAACAGAAACACAAACGAAACTCACACACACACATATCTTACAGTCCCTCACATACAAACATCACAGTCACAACACACACTTACACACACTAAAGCCCTTAACCAGCACATTTACACACGCAAACTTACCTAAATTCAATCGATACATCCACACACCGCACCACCGGAAGTGGAAATTCAACATCTCCGCGCTTCAGTATTTTGAATTTCGTGCTTCTGCCGGTTTCAGAGCTTTGAGTTTTTGGCTATGTAATTTCAAAATACTGGATTTCAGTATTTCGAAATTACATAGTGGACCCGCAGTTTTCCAGTTTTAGGTTACTGAAAAAGTATAGTAATTTCCATGCCCAGAATTTTTGGCATTTATTTTTACATTTTATAAAGATGTCTTTAAAACATACACTTCTTAAATGCAAAATGAATTGCAGAAATATAAACCCTTTGCAGATATTTTGATACAGAGCTAGAAGTAATAATACAGAGTTTCAAAGTCTAACTACGCAAGTTAACAGACATCACAGAGAAGTATGTAGATGTATCTGAAAAGTTTGTATTAAACTAGTAGAATTATTTTGAGTTCTTCAATAAAAAGAAGGTTGACATTCAGTCAGACAAGTTCAGAAAGCATTTTCTGGTTTCTTTTCCTCTTTTTTCCACAATGAACTGAAAAAAATGCAATGAATTCTGTCATTTTCCAGGTTTACTTCCTTGCCAGTTAGCTCTGTAGTATGTTTTAACTTCTACCAAAGCATTTGAATTAATGCACTTTTTCAATCAAGCCTATACTATTATTTGAGATAACGTGAAAAAGATCTACCCCTACCAAATGATTTCATTTTATGATTAGGTTCCTCTAGTGTAATGTTTTTGGCTTGGCCCTACATTTGTGAACAAAGAAACACACCGATTGTATATTAAGTGCAAAATTCTCTGCAGTATTTAATTTCTGAGAAGGGGACAATATTAACAAAGAGAATTTTGATGCAGGCTCGTATTCCAAAAACATGCTGGTCACCTTCTCAGTGCTTAAACATGCATATATTAGTGGCAGACAAGTTGGGAGATGGGAAAAATGAAATAAATAAATACATGCATTAATGCTTCATGTAAGTGGCACAATCACAGATGAAGAACACAGCAATACATCCCCTGTTTTATGAATAAATAATCCATCAAGAAAACTGACACATGCAGTGTTTTGCACATTAGTAATGCTCATATGAGCAATAAGCATATTAAAAAATAATTTTTCTTTGATGCTTTACTGAGCAACGAATGGAGCATTAGCACAATAGATGCAAGACTGGAGAGTACAATTTCAAAAGAAATATAATTCAATGAGGCAATAATATAAAAGAAATGAAAATCTGAAATCAAGAATTCAAAATAAAATGCATGTGTGCCATTTCATGTATATTGTAACACTTAATAAAAAGGAAAATAAAGTCTGATTTGTCTTCTAGATCACAACTGCTCTTGTACTATAGAACCAAGAGTGTACTTTTATATCCCTTCCTTTGGATAGCACACTAAACCAAGATCCCATCAGCCTGAAGTGGCAATAGCTCAGACAAATGTAAATGACACTACAGTATTAATCAAAAAAAGAGTAGGGAAAGTTCCTCACTGCCTTCTCCAAATTTTCCCGAATCAGCATGAATATCAGTTCAGGTATCTCCTGAAAAACGGGTATTGTCCTACTGGGACTGACCAAGTGAATAAAGAGTAAATAAAATCTATGAATAAAATACAAAGTAAACCCATGAATATTTGCTAGAAAACATACACTTATGGGGTGTTTTGCAAAGAAAGAAGGAAAGTCAGTGCCTAAAGCAAAACTTGAACCCACACATGCCAAGGCTTCTTCTACAGTTCTTTCAGTTGGAATGACAGAAAATTAATTCACAATATTGTGAATGGATTTGTTTATACCTCTTAATTATTCTTTTTAAAACTAATAATTCATATAACCCAGTTCCTTAAATACACAACAAAACAGGAAATGACATCAAATGCATTGTTAATTATTAATTAATATTATAAATATAAATATAAAAATAAAAAAATGTTTCCTGTAATAAAAATGTTAAAAGGCAAACTACAGACCTATCTAAGCACTTTAAATTGATAGACTCATTCAAGCCAGGGAACGTGTCAGCCCCTAACACAAGTTGCCACAATGATTCCTTACACTCCAAAACATTATTTAAATCCCCACCATACTCACTAGTGTGAATCTTTTCCAACACTGAGAACTCAAATTTCTTAAAATCCCTACAAACTGTTGCATGTTTGGCCAAAGAATTGTTGACCGGGCTAGTCTAGCTGGATATAGGTACATTTTCAGTAGAGGCCCAGGGAGATAAGCTCCAAAGTTAAAATGAATTTACATTAAAGAAATACATGAAAATAACAGAGTAAAAGAAAGCATTTTAACTGGTGACATAGTTATAAAGTGTAAAAATGCAGTAAGTAGAACATAAATGGTAAAATATTGTTACCAAAATATTGTTACAAGTGACATTCTTGGAGAATACTAGCATAATGTACAGTAATTGAGGATAAAGGAAAGTAAGAAGAAAATAGCAGTTATGAAAGTACATCTAGTGGTATAACATGTGGAAAGAATATATATAAAAAAACACACCTTTTAATATATATAGATAGTAAGAAGGAGAAATAGATCAGCGGATGTAAATATGAAGTAGATTTAGGGTTCTGAAGGTCTAGAATTTAGTCAGGTGTCAGGAGCTAGAGTTAGTCAGGATTAGTACAGGGGCACAGCCATTGTGATTTGAGGTAGAGCTTAAGTTACTTTTTAAAGAGAGATTTTGAGGGAATAGTAGAAAGCTCAGAGGGAAGCAGGTTCCAGTGTTTTCCAACAGTGTTAGAAAAAAGGGAATCTCCAGCCTTGTTGTTTGCTTTATCAATATTTACAAGAAGTTTGTCTGCGGATCTTAGGGACTTTAGGTTGTGGTAGGGGTAAATAAGAATAGATGGTATAGGTGTTTTGTCAGGTTGATATAGAATTTGATGGGCTATGGCTAGTTGATTAATTTTTAGTTGCTGCTGAAATTCAAGCCAGTGTAGTTGCTTTAGATTAGTACAGTGGTGGGTTCTGAAAGGGTTACCTGTAGCGAATCTGGCTATGTTGTGGTAGGAGTTTTCTAATTTCAAAAGGTTATTTTTTGACAAGTTAGTAAATATGGGTGAGACATAGAGAAGGGGAGAGATAAGGTGTGAGTGGGCAATAGTTATTCTAGATTCTGGAGTGAGGAAAGGTTTGATTCTGTAAAGAGAGCCTATTTTTTATTAATAGTTTTCAAAGTGTTGCTTATATGGGTATCGAAGTTAAGGTTGTTGTCAATGGTAATGCCTAGTAGTTTGGTAGTAGGATCTTGTGATATAGGTGTGCCATTTTTAGATGTTATTGTAAAGTCTATATGGGGAGATTTACTGGAAGGTGTGAAGAGAAGGAGTTTAGTTTTTTTTGGGTTAAGTAGGAGACAGCGTTGTGAAAACCATTCTTCTACAGAATTAAATATGTGTTGTGTAAGGGAGTGAAGATCTGATACAGATGTGGCTGAGCAAATTTGTGTAGAATCATCTGTGTATTGTATGCATGTAGCTTGGGGAACTACTTGGTGGAGGTCATTGATAAATAAAGAAAACAGGAGAGGACCCAGTATGGACCCTTGAGGGACACCAATGTTAACAGGTAGCTGGGAAGATAGAGTGGAGTTCCAGAGTTGTCTGATTACACAACAAAAAGCATATAAATAGTATATATTTTATCTTCATTCAAATTTCCCTAGGTGTATTTAAGTTTGTTCACATTTTTAGATGTGCACAGCAAACATGAATCAGATCTATAAATATATGTTGACATATATTTGCATCTGTTTACATGTATGACAAAATACATATTATCTTGTTTGCTGTAGTACCCTGCTCTGAAACGCATCTGTAAACTTTCTGATAAAGTAAAATAATAACAGTCCTAAATGATTTATTTAGACATTATATTTGTTAATTAGGCGAGTGATCTTTTTTTAACTATGACCGTAAACTATTTACAATATCAATAGTAACCAGTTAGGCAAACAGAGAGAAAAAAAAATCTCCAGACAAGAAAGTATACCGGCTCTAAATACCCCATAACCAGAAGTCAGGACTGAATCATGCATGACATAGTGGTAAAGCACAGACTTTTTTATTTTTATTTATTTATCATTTGTTGACCAGGAAAGTCTGACTAGGTTCCACAGAGCCTATTTTCAGCAGAGGCCTGGGGAGAAATGCTCCAGACTTTGAACACTTAGTCACCGTGTTGCCCTTGGTTAAGTCTCACTAAGCTTGTCACCCATTTCACAGATGTCCCAGTGAGTGAAGCTCCAACATATCAAATTACTATTTAGTAAGTATATCGTGCAAACTACTTAACATGAGTTAGCATAGGTTGTACTTAAACAGAAATTATTATACCATATTGGTCTATACTTTGATGGAAAAAAACAAGAGTACTGTATATATGCACTTAATCACTGAATACCTAGGCAAACTCCATTATTTTAAAATATGACCACAAGTAAATAGTGCAACTTACTTTGCAAGTGTTAAGCCTCTTGCGTGTAGGCAGATGTTATTGCACAAGACCAGGGCATACATGTAGCTAAAATCTGACTCTTTAAAAGCATAGCTAGCCTTTAATTAGAGTCATAACTGCATGGCTCATGATCACTGTGTAGAAAATAAAGAGTGAATAGTCTTGTTGTCAGATGTAGCATAGACCTTGAATGCAATTTGCACATTCTTGCTACATAAACAGAAAAAAGTCCCTAGTATTTTCATCATATATATCTTATATTTAGGTGAATAGAATGATGCTTCATATCATACACATCGCCATTTCTGTTTATGATCTATAACAGTGCAAGGTGTAACTTCTTTTCTTTGCCAACTATTTCTCATAAAGTTGTACTTAACAGTAAGGGATGCTAGATTGTAGATCAGGCAACTAAGATAACTGATTATGTTTCAGCTAATAATTAATAACTCCTGCATCACTCTGAGTTTGGAGAAGCTGTGTTTTACAGATTTTCTCTTAATCAAAGAATCTCAAGAAGCTAGTACCAGTGTGGCTGCTAATAGCAAGTTATGACAACTATAGACAATGTGAGACATCCATCCTATTTTCTGAAATTATGCGAGCAGCATTAACATGAGATAAGCAGGTTGCATGCAAATCAAACTGATTAAATTCTGTTCGTTTTAATTAAGGGGATTAAGATTATGAGATGCTGAAGAGTTTTCCTCCAGGTTTTCATTCCCTGAGTCTACATTTGCCTGCGGAGTAACACTGACAGTGTTTCCAGACCTTTGTGCATAGTGAGTTTAGTGGATTAATACACAAGTAAAATATAAATACATTACAATGGCTGTATGGAAATTGCAGTTGATTGAATTTCCTTCATTATTCTCTTTCAGCAGGATAAAGTTCATAGGTTAATAGATTTTTGAAATAGAATAATCAACTGATTCAATAACATTCATTAATAAATCTTTATATCTGACTATTTCTCTAAAAACATAACCCATTCCTAATGCCAGGAAAAAAATATTTAAGAATGCAGAAAATTAAACTGAAAATCTTATTATTAAATGTTATTTGTGGGTAAAGTACAAATGGTTGCTTTACAACTTGAGGCATTTTCCCTCTGTGATATTTATTTTATTCCCAAGTGGTATTTAATCTAGAAACATTCATTTTTATTTGTTGCATAATTCAACTGATAAGTCATGTGGAATTGCAGTGTGCGTCCATCTAACTTTTATGCCAGACAAGTAAGGATAGCTTTTTTGGAACTAAAACATGCATTGAAATATTTCAAATTCTTCCATACCTTATGGAAAACTTTACCAGATATGCTATTTAAGTGGAAATAATGAGAAAAATGTGTATCCATATCACACTCAAGAGCAAACTTTCTCCAACAGGATATTAATGTACTGCTATCTCCCAATCAAAAACAAATGTGATACTTCACAGCAGCATCTTAAGTTGTCATCAATCACAGAGTGAAAAAGCAGTGTTTAGTGTGTGAAAAAAAGCTAAAGAAAAAATAATGCAAGTGCTTGTGTGTGTGTGTGTGTGTGTGTGTGTGTGTGTGTATTAAATACTAACATAACTTATATTCTGGATGCAAAATATTTCCTCCAATGACAACCGCATATGTTACAGCAACTTTGAGACATTAGGCAGAAGAACCATTTTAGATCTAAAATATATAAAATGTATGTACTAATTAAAAAAAAATTAACAACTAGCCCATTATCTAAATGCAATAATGCCCTCTAGGGTGGTCATTATAGGGGAAATAATGGACCTTTCTGTAGTAGAGAGACTGTTTGCTCAGTTCTTACAACACCCTAAGCAGTCCATTATTTTCCCAATAATACTCATTTTCTTCAGGGAATATTTCTTGCTTAAACAAGACAAAATGTACTGCATTGAACTACATGCCTTTTAAAATTGGCAGTCATTCCAAGTAGGGCCAATCAAATTACAAATGTTCATTCTCTGTTTCATGATGCAGTGGCTCTCAGTTGTTCAACTTCATGCAGTTTGACAGTAAAATTTGAAAGCACTTGAAGTTCAAGGACACAGACATCACATGAAATGACCCTTTGCCACTGTCCACTGTGATGATATCCAAACAGAATAGAAAAGTTGAGGTATAAGACTATGATACATACATAGAGTTTGGTTGATCAATGCACAAAAGTTTAAAAAATATAATTTAATTTTATATTCCCATTTAATCAAATTGTTTTATGTTCAAGTATATCTTGTTTCATATATGAGGTTTGGTAACAAACCAAGTTGTCCTGGGACATCTTCTAAAGGGGTTAGGCTGATATATTAATGGGTGTTAAGTGGGTTGGGGAGGTGAGAGGGTTAAATGGAGGGAGGGATGATTGGGAGGAAATGAGATAAGGGTGAGGAGGGGCTTAAGGGGTTTAGACAAATGTAGCTGGGTAAGTAGTCACATTTTGGTGTGAACTTGCTACAGCAGGCTCTCGTTCATGATGACCTGAAGGGAAGAGTGGTCTGGTAGGCCTTAGAGTAGTGGGGTATAGAGGAGATGAGTGAGGCTCAATTCCAGAGGTTGGTGGTAATGATAACTTGTGTTCAGTCCACCCCAGTCATGGGAGGGAGGGTGTTTTGCTGTGTCTTCAGTTGTGGAGTTTAAAAAAAAATGTGATTTCAGTTTGCTTGCTGGTGGTGTTCTCGGCTTGTAGGGGGTGGTATGTTGTGGGTTTTCAGGACTTTTGTGGCTGCATTGGGCTCACTGGAGTTGTGGGTGACAGGCAGTGCCATTTTGTGGGCTTCTGACATGAGGGAATCACTCAGCAGGCAAGTAGCTTTTCTACCCTGGTTGTGCAGGTGGAGCAGGTGTTATATTGCCATTCGGAGGGTTGCAGCCTCTAGTTGGGAGGAGCTCTGTTTTTTAAAAAAAAAAAAAAAAAAAAAAAAAAAAAAGAAGAAACTTGAATTTCATTTTAGGAGGGTTGGCATGGTTGCTGATCTGGCTGTTGGTAAGGTTGCCATTGGTGTCTGCACATGTGTTGCGGTGTTTCACGCAGGGATCATTTCTATGGCTTCCGGCTGTCACAGGAGGAACAGTGGCAGAGCTTTGGTTACATAATGGCAGACTGAGCTTTGTTGCTGGCAGGAGAGCTGTTTTGGGTGCTTGGATTTGGCCGTCGGTGGCCATGACTTATGCTCGTGGCGTGCTTCGCTTTTGTCTTGTGTTGGAGGGGTATTCACCCAGGTACCAGGTTTTGTGTCTGTTGACTTCACTACCACTGCATTGCTTGGATTTTGTGAAAGGGCTGCCGGTTGGATTGTCAGTGACAAGAAGCCGTCTTGTCTCCTAGGAAATCGATTGTATTTGCTCAGGGTCACTTTGCAACTGAGGCCTGCCCTGTTTTCCTGATTTTACATCCTAGTTGTTGATTGTAGTTTGTGGGCTGCTGGTTTTGTAACCCTTGCAAGGAATGTTATGATGCTGTGCCACAGCTCGTTTGAAGTGGAAGGGTTTCTGACAGGGTGATGCATTTTGGTAGGAGGGGAGATTCTTACATTTGCAGGCTTGGGTGCAGATGGAACTTGTGGGGTAGGTGCTTATGTAATATAATTGCAAAGAGATCCCATTACCATGTATTAGGAAAACATTTGAAGAGGATTGTTCATACAAGTAATGAGGGTATATGCCGGCCTATTCAAATGTTTTGCATTTTGTTTTCGCTATGTTTCTTCATTGGTGGACCATTGAATTCTGATAGCCTTACGCAACTGCTCATTTAATGCTCATCCTGATCCCGGCTGTTGATGGAGTGTGCTGTTTAACTTGTTTCTTCTTGTTTAGAGGTTAAGCCTATATGAAATTGGTGGAGGGGGCACATGTTTTGAGCATTATAAAAAAAAAATGCAATACTCAGGTAGTGTTACTACTCTTAATTTAGAAGTGGGTGGAGTAAGAGAAAGTTATGTGAATTGGTGCGCATTTCCCGAGGTGGGTTTACAGTTGTCGACAATGGAAAATGCTCATACTTTCTGCTCTGTTAATGTCCATTAGGGCAGGTAGGTTATTTTGTTGTCTTGTGAGGCACAAGCTATTTATCATTATACATAAACATTTAAGGATCCCAAGGAACAGAATGTAGATTATGAAGACTTCACATGTGACATGCAATTCACTGTTATGTGTTGCTTACTGACAATTAGGAGCACAAACAATGGGAACCTGGCAGCTTCTCTGTTCACTTTATACACAAGATTTAGTTTATATTAAATGGCCAATTCCCATTTTGCTTAGAAATTTGTGCAGAGGGCTTCGTTTTATTAAAGGCAAAGTGACTGTTTGTCAAGTGTTTGTTTTTGCGGGCTGGGATGTGAGACAAGCAGATGGAAGGTCTGTGCTTGCGGGTTACACAGCAATGGTGGGGAAGGGTGAAGTTTGGGATTTTTGCAGAATGTCCTGAGTCTTGCATCATGTTGGTGTAGGAGGAGTTTGCCAGTGCAGGAGCAGTGTACCATAGGTGCTTGTGGGAGGGGAAGGGAAACCAGAGGCTGCATGTATAAGGGTGACAAAGGGTAGGCCAGGCATGTCTCTCGATTGTCTAGTTTTAGCTGAGTGTCCTCCATTCGCCTCGTTGTTAGCGGGCTATTTCTGAAGATGAGGAACATCGAAGTTTGGCTTAGAGGCGGTGATGTACTTGTATGCCAACATACGCAATTTGTTGAAGGGCAGGCTTTCTGTGGCTGACAAGTTCTCTGGGCTTCCTTGGAAGTAACTGTTGATTTTGTTGCTTTTCCTACATGTGAGGTTGTCTGTCATTGAGGTAACTGCAAGTATTTCAAGCAATTATGGTGATCCTGCCATTTTAATAAAGGTAACCTTAATATGTTTAAAAAAAATAAATAAATAAATAAAAAAGGGACATGGGGCTGCTTCACATGTCATTTGCGACCTGTCTCGGTAGATCCACCATACCTCAGGCATACCTCTCAACTGTACAGATTTTCACAGAACGTCCAGATTTTGCCTCATTTTGGTGTGTTCCTCCTAAAACATGTATTTTTCTGGCAAGTAGGGTTGAAGTCATTAAATAATGACAAACACGTGAGTTTGAGACTTCACAGCCTTCAGAAATCAATGCAGATGCAAATCTATTATTCGTTAAACTTTCTAAGTTTCTAAGGGCAATATTTAAAATCTGTCCCTATTTGGAAGGCTGCCACTATAATGGGGAACAAAGGGGACCCTTACTTATGCATGTCAGAGGATTTACATATGTCTTTCTCTTGGCAGATGGTGGTGTGGAGATAGGTGTCCGAATTGGAGCAGTGCTACGGAGGGAGTTCGCAGATGGTGGAAGCAAGTCACGGTAGATATCCTAGTCGACAAATGTAAGGGGATTTCAATGGGAAGGGATTCTGTGGTGATAGAAGTTTGGGGTTCTCACAAGGGGTGTGATGAAGCTACAGGTAATTCACTTTATTTAGGGTACATTAAAGCACATCACTGTTGCAGGGGTTCAAGTGGGTGGGGGGGGGCACAGCAAGTTTAGGATCATAGGAAGTTACTAGGCCTCTGGTTCTGGGGTGCTGTTACCCATCCACTCATGTTAGCATCTGGAGTGGACAATAGCATGCCGTGTTGCAGAGACTGGTCAGGCTCTAGGTAATAAGGTGTCTCCTTAGCAGTTAATAAGGTCATATATGACAGTTAAGCCTTTGGGACCTTGACAGGATTTAGACATACTCATACTTTGGTCAGTGGAAGAAGTATGGTGGTGGGTTACCTGGATAACATTTAAGATTACCTACTTTGGTTAGGGCAGTGCATTAACATTTTTTTCTTTTTTTTTACAGATCAATGAGAGATGAGCGTATATTGACCATTGTGTCCATATCTGGAATGATGGGTAGTGCAGTCATGAAAAAGGGGAGAGTCACATCAGTTGGCGACCTGAAGGTGATGCATGATGTTTGGCTGCAGTGGCAAGCAAAGATGGCACAGGTGGATTACTGTTAAGTAGGCAAAGGCGGTTTGAGGTCTATGAGTGGATTTCTAAGGTTGAATTCATTATCTGGGGGACAGAGGGCATATTGAAAGGAAGCCTGAAAGGTGAAATCCAAGGGATATGGTTTTTGGTGTGTGTGTGTATATTTGCTAGGCATCATACTTTTAGTGGGGGAAGTCTGAAGGAATAGGGCTATTTTTGGGGTTAGCTTGGCTGTGGCACGATTGCTGGTTGTCAGGTTGGGTTAACAGGACCAGCCGCTGGTGCAGGAATTTGGGGTAGCTTTATAATTCAAGTAGATGGTGGGGGTTTTAGCTTGGTCAAGTGTGTTCCAGTCACCTGGGGGTAGGAGATGGGTGGACAGGGGGTACAGGGGGTTGCATATCAGGTTTGGGCTGTAGACAGGGCAGAGCAGGGTAGATGAATAGTATTGGTCATGGAATTTGGCATTTTGTTGACAGATTAGGTAGTTTTAACTTCCCTGCCCTATTTAATAGTTAGTTTGGTTGAGAAACTTCATGAGATGGTTAAAGGATACCAGAATAGGCCTTTTATTGCAATGAACTTGGTATTTTTGTATGTGTATCAGTCTTATCATGAATATGGGTGTTAATAAAAAAAAAAAAATTGCTAAGATATCTTAAGTCAGGGGGGTTGGCATTCAGTAATGCATGCATTTCATACAGTTGATGAAAGAGCTGTCCTCTTAGTGATGCATAATGTCATTAAGAAATGGGCTTTGCAGGTGTAGAGGATTTACAGTTTTTCTTTTATAGATCACACTGAGGTCACAGATGGGGACTTGGTGAGCTGGCATTTTTGGTGGTCTGAATGAATTTGGACTTGACAGGTGAGGGAGGCTGCTGAGGAATGTATCAGCTGATGGAGCATTAAGAATGAAGTTATGGATTTCCAGCAGAGCAGCTGTATAGGGGTTTGATTTGTTCACTGCTGTGGAAGCAGCAGGGTGAATTTCACACTGTCTTGTTGATAGCTGGGGCATTTTTTCCTTGAATGGATTTGGTGGGCAGATTACTATGGTAGCATACCAAGTTATGTTACTGTTGAAGGAGATATTAGGTGAGCTGAGGCAGGTAAGATGATGGTTAGGATTACATGATTGTGGCAGGTTTAAGAGGACAGTTATAGGAGAGGTTTTGGTAAAAGGGGTGTTGTCTTAGTCGGGATTAACAGGTTGCATTGAATAAGTGAATCAGGATTTTGAGCTGGGTGGTGCTTTGTGTAAAGGAGGAATTGGCTTTGAGTGACAGTTTTACAGGAGGTAGGCTTGGATTATTTTACTGCATTTTGGAGGATGAGAGCTAGTCGCTGACCTGGTGTGGCTGAGGCCAGCAGGCATTTCAGACTAGTAAAGGCTTTGTATGGTGGTGTAAGTAGCTTGTCTACATGGGGTACTTTATTTAGTTTCAGTAGGGTGTGCTTCAGTGCTGGTATGACACGGTGGGTTTGTGACAGGATTCTAAGGTGCTTTACAGATGATGGTACACCGAATGATGTTTGGCTTGATTCTTCCCTTTATGGGAAGTAGTGTGTTGAAGAATTTGAGTTTAAGGGAGGTGGAACAGCCTGATCAAGCTGGTTGGTGGAGAAGAGGGACAGGTTTGCCCTCTTTTGTTCTCCCTCCGGTGTATGGAGGTTTATTCCAAGGATTTGTGGAAAGGAAATGAGCAGCTGGAGGAATTTTGCTGAATAGGTAAGAACACGGAGGTAAGGATGCTGATTATTTGGTTGGTAATTTGATGAATGGTTTATGAAGAGACGCTGCTTCATAAGTAAAGTAAGCAAGCATAGGTATGTACGCTGCTTACTGGGCAGGATGAGCAGGTATGCTGTCCTGATTAATATTACAAGGAGGTTTATAAGTAAAGTAAGCGAGCATAGGTATGGACGCTGCTTACTGGGCAGGATGAGCAGGTACACTGTCCTGATTAACATTACTAGGAGGTTTATAAGTAAAGTAAGCGAGCAAAGGTATGTACAGTGCTTACTGGGCAGGATGAGCAGGTACGCTGTCCTGATTAACATTACAAGGATGTTTATGCTGTGTTTAGAATCTACTATACTATGTTCAGTTGTAAATAAAATAGGTAATCAAAGTTATAGAAGTTTAATAAAGGTCGTCAAATGTCATTCAATGTGATGTGTTTATTGAAGGGGATCAGGACAAGTAGTAGTATTTGAAAAAAAACTGCATTTTCAATGAAAAGAAATGAATTCCATTTGCTCACCAAGTCTTATGTAATGGAATTCACAATAAGGACAATCAGTCACTATGTGTGGTGACTTTGCAGATGAATTATTATATCACTACAAAGCAACACACATGGAAAGAATCTTTGACTTAACAAATGGTCTTACAAAACAATCTAAATTCTTATACCTGCTAGGAGTACCCCATTGTTTAGAAACATACTGAAAGCCCCATCAAAAACCGGATTATATATTGTACAATCTCTTCATATTCACTCTTGATTTCCTGGAAAATATATTTTTTACCCAAATATTTAAATGACTTTCTTGTTTGTAACCTGTGTCATTTGACTTTGGGCCGGATTTACGAAAGCTTGCATGGAATTGTAGAGCAGTGTGACGTCAAACAGGCAATATGTCTGCCGTGCGATCCAGGAACAGCCGGCAGGGGCGTGCACGAGAGCTGCTAAAACTACTCTTGCACGGACAGCGTCATGGTATGCAAATTACCTCATTTGCTGGTGAAAGCTATGCAAATGAGGTAAATTTGCGATCCAGGAAGCACTAACCTGTCTGTGGAAGATTAGTGTTATCTGCAGAAATGTACTCCATTGGTAACGGAGTACCGTTCTGCAAATAGCTAAACGGAGCTATGACAGCTCCAAATAAAGGATGCATACAGTTGAGGAAGCATGCCAATTGCCAAATATAAGGCGATTGGCATTTATAAATGTTTAAAAATATAAAAATCGAACTTTTTTTTCCTCAATCTCCGATGTTTAAGCATAGCGCAGCACCGCGCAGACGTGCGGCACTTATAAAAACAAGAAAATAATTTAAAAAAAAACAAAGATAGGCATTTTCACTAAAAAGCTTATTCTGCCATGCAGGTGAATGGCAGGCTGAAGACAACATGGCCACTGAGAAGTGGTTGCTAAGGGGGGAAGCTCAGTGTCAGAGCTGTAACCATGCATTAGTAGGCAATCCTATGCAAATGAGGATAAGGATAGTGAATCCCAATTTTCTCCAGCATGTGAGCCATGTCCCAAGAGTGTAAGAGTAGGAGTAGGTGAGTAGTAGAGTAGAATATAGGTGACATCATGAGGGGGTGTGTCAGACAGGCTGTAAGCTAATTGGAGCACAGTGGCTTATGTTTGCTTTGAGTTGCGCAGGATTGCAACAGGCGTGCCTACAGTTGTCCTATTTGAAAACCTCAAACCAAAGGTGCACAATGTTAAAAGATAGGAAACTCCTTGTAAACATGCGCACAGTGTGTGCACTCATGTGCGTGCGTTTGCGCTCGTTTGTGCTGCGCTTCCCCCTAGGCGGAAACAGAAATGCAAAAGGAAGGAAAATAAGTAGTAGGAAGTTAACCAAGGAGAACTAGCAGAGCTGCCAGGCAAAATATATCAGAATCAGCCAATTACACAGGCAGCAGACTAGCCCAGCCCAGCACTTTAAACTCTGCAAACAGCATTCCTCCCTGTTTTTTCCCAAGAACTCTGCAACACTGCAGTATACAAAGAGGGAAAGCTTTAAAAGCTTAAGTCTGACAAAATGTTAGGGGCTGCTCTTGCTATCATAAACCAACTTGTGCAAGGTGCTGAGGGTGGTGATGTTGTGAATGCTGCTGAGCAACCTAGAGTGAGGAGATGGAGAAGAGTGTAAGACCCAGTGTAATCTACCAGGGGCTACATGAGCTGGAGATAGTGGAGTGCTATAGGGTGGACAGAGACCTCCAACAGCAAGTTGTTGAGCTGTGCCGGCCACGCCTCACACACAGAACCAACAGAGGGGAACCCATCCCAGTGGATACCAAGGTATGTGTTGGCATAAGAATACTAGCTACAGGTACCTTCCAAAGACCAGCTGGTGATATGATAGGGATTTCACAAGCATCAGCATCCAGGGTACTCCACCAGTTCCTGGATGCCATGTCAGCTCATGCCGGTGAGCACGTATATTTTCCCAATTCCCATGAGGCATTGGCCAGCAATATGCATCTTTTCCACCAAAAAGCAGAATACCCTGAGGTAGTGGGTGCAATAGACTGCACACACATATGCATCAAAGCACCACCTGGTGAGCGGGGTAGGGTCTACATCAAACACAAGGGCTTCCCCTCCATCAACTGCCAGGTCATGTGCAATGCCCAGGGCATAATAATGAATGTGTGTGCTGGCTGCCCTGGAAGCTATCACGATTCTCACATCTGGCATCTGACGCAGCTGTACCAGAGATTTGACAATGGGGACATTCCTGATGGTCATCTAGTGGGGGATTCTGGATACGCACTTGAGCCGTGGCTGATGACACCCATCAGAAATGCACACACACCTGAACAAGAACTCCATAATGAGGCACACACACAACCAAGAAACATAATTGAGCATGTGTTTGGGTCCGGTGCCTGGACACATCTGGTGGAGTCTTCCAGTGCTCATCAACTACATGTACCCAAATTGTTATGGTATGTGCCATGCTACACAATAGCAGGAATAGCATGGGGCAGGGCCAAACAGCCCCCCACCATTGCCAAGGCCTGCAAGGGCACAGCGTGACTCGGAGGAGGAACAACCTGAGACTGCCCCAGTAGGCAGAAGTAGGCATGCCCAGTATGCCCTGGCCTTGGCAAAGAGGCAACGCATAGCACATACACTGACTCAGTAGGAACCCTGGAAATGACACCTCTCTCTGACTCGCACATACAGTAAAAGGGATGCCTAACTTGACACTACCTATTTTCAAACATGTATAGGGAGTGTACTATGTGCATCCAACATAGGCAGCCCTGCAGCACCACTTGAGGCATGAGTGCCCTATTTTAAGCAATATAAAGCACTGCTAAGCACATTTTACCAGTATTGAGCATATTTAAATACAATTGGGCATAGCTGCGCACTGCGCTAACCAGTGCAACGTCGGGCAAAGTTGGGCAACGTTGGGCAAAGTCGAGCAAAGTCGGGTAAACATGCTCACACCTGCTTTATAGTTCCTTAACCAGCCAGGTCTGCCCAGCAGGAAAATAAAAAGCAGTGACAGGGCTCAAACTCAGGATACTGTGCACTATAGTCACAGTACTGAACCACTAAGCCATGACAGCATTTCACTGGCACAGACACAACTTAAGTCACTCACACATACCAGTTGGGGGGGGGTCACATACCTAACAGTCACAGCCAGCAGGACAATTGTAGACAAACACAAACACAAACAAATGCTGTATCATGCCCTCTGAAGAGGGATATGAGTAATCTCCCCCCAGGCCTATGCAGACAGATAACAGCAGGCAAGGCAGTGTGATGTGGGTTGGGTAGGCTATGAAGTCACAAACTAATATGCATGTAACTGGAAGCTAAGGTCTGTAGTACAGTGGTATGCCTCAAGCCAGTATGATAGGCAACAGTACAGACTGAAATGGAGTACCTTACATAGCAGTGCAGGCCTAGCAAATGTGTATAAGTGTCAGGTGTACCCCTCATCCTATGTACACCCACAGTAACAATCAGGTGTGCCCACCAAGGTAGAAATGTACAAATAATAGCTGCCCCCCCTGTATGTATAAATCTTGATAAGTCTATGCAAATTGACTCATGGAAACCCTGCAGGCACAGCGTGCTTCCTGTCAATGTACAACACAAAAGTGAGCCCCGAAGTAAAAACCAACTTGAATTCCCAGACACATATATGGTATACATATATGCCCACAGTGGGCATACTCACACAGTTAAACAAATTTAGCAAATGTCAGTCAACAACATACTGAAAGGTCATACTGGGCATGCTCACACACAAACAAATGAAGCAAATTTCAGTCAACATACACAAAGGTTATACTGAGCATGCTCACGCATTTAGGCCATGTCTGAGTACAGCAGTGGGCCACATATATCTGGCAGTTGCGATTCTTACTCCAGACACATATCACTATTCACCAATCCTGCCTTGCACACACAGTGATATGAAAACAGACCCATATAATATATTGGACACCTGTCATAATCAAACTATGTAATACAAGTACTTAAGTTGTTCAAAGAAAGTGAAAATCCAAAGAAGATCAATAAATTTCCGATCAGTATCATCAAGAAACAATGAGCACTCCTAACATTATTCAAGCCATGTTCTGGCAAAAATATTGCCAAAGAGTCCATAGAGAACCATGAAGCTTTCTTTAGCTATGTCATAAATATCAGTGTAAACTCATATATGTTTTGAATCAGTGCAAAGTGTAAATGAATACATGTACATGACTGACATTGCCAACATCTTGTCAGACAGGTTCATACATATTTACCCCCCTCTCACTGAGAAAAGGGCCCATTACCATATCTGGAGATTGTGAAAAGCCAGAAATCACATATACAATGGTTAAACAGCTCTATCCAAACCTAAAAACACGGTGTCTATGGGATGACATGGTGTCCCTGGCTGTGTTATATGTGAACTCCCCAAAAAAAAAACAGACCCTGCACCTGAACAGTCTGTTGAGACTCACTTTGCACATGATATGAAACTGTTGAATGGGTTACAGCAAAATTTGGCACACTCCACAAGTGTTGGTGCACAACAGACCATTTGAACTATTGTCTTATAAGCCTAATAAGCCTGATCTGCAAGACCATGGAGTCCATCATTATGGAACTCATAAGCAGAGCTATTGGCAGCCTTCAAGCACGCAACCCTACCCATTTTGGTTTGGTCAGGGGCAGATCATGGTCCCTAAACCTGCTAGACAGTTTTCAAGGCAGTCACCCAGGACATACATCAATGAAATAAGCTCCGCATGGCCTACATAGACCTTGAAAAGCCCTTTTCCAACATCCCACACACATGTATCCACAAAATTAACAACCTGTGCATAAACACGTATGTCATCTGATGAATTGCCAACTGGGGCACAGATAGATCCCACAAGGTAAAAATTGTGGTCTCCCTGTTGGACTGTAAGCTGGTAAGAACTGCTGTCCCCCATGGCTCAGTTCTGGGACCTCTCCTGTCTGGTGTATATTTTTCAGAAATACAGTCAAATACACGAGGGCTATGGTTAGCAAAGTTTGTGGATGACTGCAAAAAGGTTGTCATAATTGATGTTTGAGACAACAGAGACATCCTTAAAAAGGGTCTCAGTCAGACAGATGTGGTGTCAAAATTATGGCCTCGAGCTACAGTCATACAAATACCACATAGGTGCTAACACCCTAAATATGGAGGTAATAATAAGCGATCTATGGACAGATGTGTATAGTCATCTCTACTTCCAGAAACACATTCACAAAATGGTTAGAAAATCATGCTATGTGTTCCCACAAATTGCCAAGGTCTTTGCATGTAGGTCAAAGGAGGTTCCCTCTACTCATCAGTCATCAGACCCATCAGAGATTATCATGACACACTTGCGATGAATCTGACTAGGCACCTTCAGCAGCTGGAAAGACCACTGAAGTACCTCAACATGAGGATTACTGGCCTCAAACAGTTGCCCATGCAACATGACTGAAGTTAACTCAATCTGTACTCTGTTGCATACTGTCTACTTAGGCGATCTCTGGCCAACAGACAGGTCCATGTCCAATGCAGAAAAGATGTACATGCTGTATCTGAAGTAAACGCAAACTCACTGTGCCACATGCTCTAGGGATATCATCATCGCAACAATAAATAGAACATGTTGGAGGGATACATTACTAACTCACAGACTCCTTGCTTTGGAACAGGCTCCCAACCTACATTAAGCCGAGTCCCTCACTGACACTCTTCCAGAGGAGCCTTGATGAGTGTATGTGAAACTGAACTGTCACACCATGGATCACTTCATCAGCTCTACTACACAGAGGCCTAGGGAACTAACCCCATGTGTGATGATAGCTGCACACTCTGGCCATACTAATATATGCCTTCAGGCAGATAGCCTATTACCTACCTATGTACCTATATATATGTAGGGGAAACACAGTATAATAAGCTAAAGATGGATGGGCAGAGATGTGTGTAAGAGGGTGACCATGACAGGGAGCCATCCAGGACTGTCCCACCCAGCACACATCCCAGTGGCACAAAAGACATGAGGTGCACATCTCACCCACTGTACATAATTGCCACCAGTATCTGTAAGCATTACAGTGTATGTAGTGCATGTGCCTGCTGTACAACATGACTGTACAATGAAGTGCTCATCTACCATTTGTAGACATGTACCTGTCACAGAGGTTCATAGGTATGTAGTAGACTATCTTCACGAAGGCATATATTAGACTAGTCAAGTAGTGGAGCTTTCACCACCCCATTGGGTAGTCTCCTAAGCCTTAGTTCTAATAGTTAGTACCCTAAGCCCCTTTCTAGTGGGGCTGCTGATGTGATGCCTGACGTGAATTGTCTGTTTCCCATCCACTCATCAAGGTTCCTATTGAAGAGTGTCAGTGAGGGGCTCTGTCTGATGTACATTGGGACTCTGTTCCACAGTAAGGCAAGTGTCTGGGATGGTACTATATCCCACCAGCATGTCGTATTTATTGTTGTGATGAGGTTCATATCCCTGGAGTGTGTAGTGCGACTCAATTTTGTTATCCGTAGATGGAGCATGTTCAACAGTTATGTGTTGGACATGGCTCTGTAGGTTAGGCAGAGTGTGCCTCTGAGTAGGTGGTACGCAACGGAGAACAGATTTAGTTTTACCAGTTGTGTTGCATAACACAACTGTTTGAGGCCAGTAATCCTCTTGGTGAGATACCTCTGTGGTCTCTCCAGCTGCTGGATATGCTTAGTCGAGTACATCCAAAATGGTGCATTGTACTCAATGATGAGTCTGATGACTTAAGAGTTGAGGGCCACCACTACCTCTTTTGATTCTGATGCAAACTCTTTATTGATAAGGTGGACCACATAGGATTTCCTAATCACTTTGGCAACATGGTTGTCAAAGGAAAGATGACTATCTACATGTGTCCCCAGATCCCTTATTACCTTGTCAGTTTTTAGGGGGTAACACCTATGTGGTACTTTGTGGGTACGTTGTTTTCCCCAAAGGGGATTACTATGCATTCTTTCACATTGAGCTTGATGCCATGATTCTGACACCAAACATCTGTCTCATAGAGTCCCTTATGGAGAATATGTGTGTCATCCGGGGAATCTATTATGGTAAACACTTTACAGTTTCCAGCAAAATTAGTCAACCACAACCCTTCTGTGTTGGCATGTATTTTTGAGAAGTCTATACCAAACAGGAGGGACCCCAGGACTGAACCCTGGGGGACACCAGTTGTTACCGGTGTAGAATCTGACATGTAGCCAGCAACTCTTACTTTGTGGGATCTATCTGTGAGCCAGTTTGCAATCCATCTTGTGATGTATGGATTCATGCCCAGGTTGGTGAGTTCATCTATGATACCTGACAGGGGAATGGTGTCAAAGGCCTTAGTGAGGTATAGGTAGGCTGTGTGGAGCTCCTTTCAATCATCTGTAGGCTGGGTAACTGTCTCAAAGAAATCCACCCAGTTCAGGAGGCATGATCTGCATTTGACAAAGCCAAACTTGGTGTGCTCAATTGTGTGAAGGTTCCCAATGTCTTTATTGTTGACTTCCATTATGATTGGCTCCATTGCCTTGCAGATCAGACTTGTCAGGCTCATAGAGCATGAATGTCAAGGGTCTTTTGTGGCTCCACCCCTGTGGAGTGGGAAGAACGTTGCTGTGCAACATTCTATGGATATATATCCTGTAGAGAGGATGTAGAGAGAAGTGTAGGTATCCTTGATGAATATGGATACATCCCCACCCAAGTTCTGATGCTGGAAGGTATGGAATGAGTAGTATCCTGGTAGTGCTGGTGTGCTGTCTGGAGCCTTGAACTAGGTTTCTGTTACTGCACAGATATTAATATTCTCCATTCTGAGAAGTGCCTTGAGTGTGTGCATTTGGAGGCTGAGACTTCTGGCAATGAGTAGCATTTAGCTCACTTTGTGGTTATTTGTGTTGGTTATGGGGTTTGGTTTGTCCTGAGTGACTGGTGTTCCACACCTGAAGTCAATGCCTCATTGGTCCGATCCGACCATAAGCAAATTACCCTACATATTCACATTCTGCCCCCACCCCCCATTAAGGAAACCATGTTAAAAAATGTCTCCAAAGCCAACTTCATGCTTCTTAAGACAGAAGTGGTGAACTTCATGACACTAATGCAGATGGACAATACAGTTACGACTATTGAATCCTACACAATTGCACTTTATAAGCACTTACATGAGTGCATGGATCGTGCTATCCCAAACAGAACCAAGATGCTATCCTCCAAGAAAAGGAAGGCAATCTGGTGGTCCCCTGCCATAAACAAACTGTACAACAGAAGGAAGAAACTGTTGCAAAAGAGGGTAAGATCCCATGAGTGGAGGAGCTCCCTGGTCAGCCTCAGTAAGAAGCTGTGATCCCTGATAAAACCCTCCAAAGCTAGTTATGAAAACAAAATCACCACTGATTCTAAAGACAGCCACAAAGCATTTTATAGCTATGTCAAGAATCTCAATGGCAACACCCAGATCTGCTCTGAGTTACAGCACAATGGCACTAAATATACAGACCCAACTGATATTGCCAACATCCTGGCAGATAGGTTCAATGCTAACTTTACCCCCCTCTCACCCATGAAAGAGCCCATCTCTATACCGGAAGAATGCAAAGTTCCTGTCACCACAGCTGCACAGGTAAAAACCACACTCTCCAAAGCCAGGAACACAGCATCCATGGGACCAGACAACATCCCAGGCTGCATTCTACATGAACTACAGAACAAACTGGCACCACACTTAAGTACCATGTTCAATCATAGCCTCACCTCAGGCTTTGTGCCTGCTGAATGGCTCACAGTGACAGTTATCCCACTAAACAAGGAGGGAGCCACCACGGACCCCGGGAACTAGTGCCCCATTAGCCTGATAAGCCTTGTCTGCAAGGCCATGGAAGATATCATCATGGAACTTATAAATAAAGACATTGGTAATCTCCAAACTCTGGACCCCAACCAGTTTGGGTTTGTAAAAAGCAGATCATGTCTCCTAAACCTGATAGACTTATTTGAAGCAGTCACCAAAGCTGTAGACAAGGGTAAGGTGGTTCACACAGCCTATCTAGATCTTGTCAAGGCTTTCAACACCATCCCCCACTCTGGAATTATAGATAAACTCACTAAACTAGGTATAAATCCCTATGTCACAAGATGGGTTGCTAACTGGCTCACTGACAGAACCCACACTGTGAAAGTAGCAGACTCCAAATACAACTTCAGACCAGTGACAAGTGGAGTGCCACAGGGTTCAGTCCTGTGTCCTGTCCTGTTTGGTATCTACTTCCCTGAAGTACAGGCTAACACAGGTCTTTGGCTAATGAAGTTCGCAGATGACTGCAAACTAGGAGCCATAATCAAAACTACTAATGATTTGGACATCCTAGAAAAGGGCCTCACTGAGACAGATGCCTGGTGTCAAAGCCATGGCCTCAAGCTCAATGCCAAAAAGTGCATTGTCATCCCCTTTGGTAAAAACTCTGTACCCATGAACTGCAACATAGGTGGTAGTATACTTAACACTGAAAGTGTGATAAGAGACCTTGGGACACAGGTGGACAGTAGTCTCTCCTTTGATAATCACATTGCCACAGTAGTCATGAAATCCTTCTACATGCACACCTCATCACAAAAGGTTTCTCATGCAGAAAAAAAGAGGTAATTGTTCCCCACTACTCATCACTCATTAGATCCATTATAGAGTACAATGCCCCTTTTGGTATTTACCTCACAAGACATCTACAATAACTGGAAAGCCGCAGAAATACCTCACAAAGAGGATTACCAGCCTCAAACACATGCCCTACACAGACCGTCTCAAAATACTCCAGCTTTACTCTGTCGCATATCACCTACTCAGAGGTGATCTCTACCTAACATACAAATCTATGTCAAACCCAGAGCTGTTGGACATGCTCCACTTAAAGAAATCCCAATTCCTCTGAGCTATACACTCTAGGGACCTAAACCTTGTCACCACAATAAACAGAACATGCTGGAGGGATAGATTCCTGTTCCAGAGACTTCCTATACTCTGGAATAAACTACCTATTAGTACTCTTCAAGAAAAATCTTGATGATTGGATGGGAAATAGGAAATTCACCCCGGGGATCACTTCTGTGTCTCTGCTTGACAGTGGCACAGGAAAATAAATTTATTGGGTGGCAAAAGCCAGGGTACCTTTTTGGCTTGACCTGTATAGGCCCCAGGGCCGATAGCCTAGTACCTACCTATGAACCTATGAACCTTTGAGCCTTGCTTTAAAAAGATAATATGGGGACAGCAAGAGCCTTGGCCAGTATTCAGAAGCATAGTGGTGACAGGTGCAAACCATCTGTAGTGAAACAACGAGACTTGTCTATCATGTCATCACAGCCAGACAGAGACTGGATCCCCTTTGAATAACACCAGAAGCTCAGCCAATTGTTGAAGTTTATCGTCTTTCTGTTATATTGTAGTATCATGTAGGTGAAGGTAAGATGCTACTCAAGGTCAGAGTCATACCAGCCTGGGCTACATAATCATAGAGCTACTATATATCTCTTGTCATGTTGTCCTAGGAGGTATGTCTCAGATCATTCACACTGACATGTACAAAGAACACATCATGTATGTACCTGTTCTGGAGGGATGTAAGTGCTTGTGTTATGTGGTGGATCATAGCACCTGACAGACAACTGACAGTAACCTTCCCCTTGTCCAGCCAAGTGAGTGGAACATCTGTGTGCCTGACTATGAAGTCACCTATTACTAGTGTGTTGGGTATGTTGTTTTGCCTTAGGGCCTGTTGTGAGGCACACTGATTGGTGTATTATGTGTTTTCTGGCGTGTGCCTGGAGGTGCATGTTGCTTGCTTGTCTGCTTAGGAGGACACTCTCTCTTTTTCAGATTAATATTTGTATTCTCCGAGTATGGTAATGTGTATTAATGTGTGTGTTTTGCTGGTGCTTATATTATAGGTCTATGTGAAACTGTTGGTGTTGTGGTTTTATAACAATACTCCTTTTGACTGTATTGTCCATTATTGGGTTGACAGAGCTTAGCCACCGGTTTGACCCTGTGTGTGCCAGCATGTGGTGCATCAACCCATATAGGATATGGTCATGGCCTATGCATACAATACACTCACAATACATCAAGTATGATAAGCCTGCTGAGGTTAGCAAATGTGAAAAAACCTTTGGGCAAACTGTCAGCAAGTAATGTCTGTATTGCACCCTGTAACTCCATATTGCTTGCTGAAGTGTAAAGACGTACTTAGTTTGGATTAAGAACCCCGCACTTGCCAACTGTGTGTGTGTGTGTCTGTCTCTCCCTGGGGAGAGAGCAACCTTTTTGGAGAATACTCACACAACGGAGAAGTGGTATACTCATTTTTGTCAAGTCTGACGATGTCACCATCCTACAAATATACCTGTGGAAAAATGAAACCCCCACTGATGTGTATAGCGTGTTGTGTAAATGTGTACTGCTGTAGTGTCATAATGTAGTTGGGTAGGAGTTTGAATCCTGCACTTACCAACTGTGTGTGTGTTTCCTTGAGAAGGTGTAACCTTTTTGGAGAATGCTCACACCCCTTAAAAGTGGTATAATCATCTTTGTCAGTTCTGATGATGTCACCATCCTACAAATATACCTGTGGAAAAAAGAAATCTCAGTAATGTGTATAGTGTGTCATGTAAATGCGTACTATTGTATTATCGTAATAGAGTTAGGTAGGGGTTTGAATTCTGCACTTGGCAACTGTGTGAGTGTGCCATCCTGGGGAAAAGCAACCTTTCTGGAAAATACTCACACTCTTAAAAGTGTATACTCATTTTTGTCAAATCTGATGATGTCACCATCCTACAAATATACCTGTGGAAAAAAGCAATCCCAATTATGTGTATAGTGCATTGTATAAATGCATACTGCTGTAGTATTGTAATGTAGTTGGATAGGGGTTTGAATCCTGCACTTGCCAACTGTGTGTGTCTTTCCCTCGGGAGGAGTAACCCTTTTGGAGAATACTCACACCCCTTAAAAGTGGTATACTCATCTTTGTCAAGTCTGATGATGTCACCATCCTACAAATATACCTGTGGAAAGGCAAAATTTCACTAATGTGTATAGTGTGGCATGTAAATGTGTACTGCTATAGTGTCATAATGTAGTTAGGTAGTGGTTTGAATCCTACACTTGCCAACTGTGTGTATTTCCCTAGGGGGGAGCAACATTTTTGGAGAATACTCACACCCCTTAAAAGTGGTATACTCATCTTTGTCAAGTCTGATGATGTCACCATCCTACAAATATACCCGTGGAAAGGTGAAATCTCAGTAATGTGTATAGCATGTCGTGTATGGGTGTCGTACCATAATATACTTAGAAAGGAGCTTGAATCTTGCACTTGCTGACTTTGTGTGTGTGACACCATTGGTCAATGTGGAGTGGGTTTTGATTTTTCTAGTGTATGACATATCACAATGACAACTGTATGTGCATTACACATGTAAGGCAGCTGTGGGGCAAAGCCATATACATACATGTGACCTCAATTATTTCATAGGTAGGTACTCTGTTTTCTCCATGAACGCATCTGTTATCTTTGCCAGAGTGTGCTGGCACATTTCAGACCTTAGTTCACTTCTGTATGCTAGTGACAAGCTTAGCCACTGCAGTGATCCCTGGGCTACATCTTCTGTTTCACATCCACTCATTACGATTTCTATTGAAGAGTGTGAGTGAGGGTTTATGCTTGAGGTATATTTGAATCCTGTTCCAAAGCAAGCAAAGTCTGGCAAAGATGACTACTCATTATAGGTGAGCAACAACCTCTGTGGATCTACATGCAAACCCTTTATTGCTCATGTGCTCCACAGAAGGATTTCCAAAACCCTTTGGTAATGTGATTATCAAAGGAGAGATGACTAAACACATGGCTCTATGTTTACATTAGTACCTGTTCCACATTTTGGGGGCTACTACCTATGTTGTACTCTGGGGATACTTTGTTTTTGTTTTCTAAAAGTGGATATCTATGCGTTCTTTGGCTTATAGCTTTACAGCATGAGTTTGACACCAGGTATCTGTCTCTATGATACCCTTTTGGAGGATGTGTGTGTCATCTGGAGAATAAAGTATAGCCCACAGTATGCATTTCATCAAACGTGGGCAGACATATCCCTACTGTGTTTGCCTGTACCTAAGAAAGCTATATGCCAAACAGGAGTGGTCCCAGGAATGAGTGCAGGTGAATACCACTTGTTACTGGCATAGAATTGTATATGGAGGCTGCAAATGTTACTGTGTGTCCTACATCCGTGCGTCAGTTGTCAATCCATAATCTAACAATTGTTTATGGTCAGTCTGTTGAGGTTATGTATAATACCAGAATGTGGGATGGGTATGAATTGCTGGTGAGCTATAGCTTGGCTGTGTGGACCTCCCCTCCCTCACCTATAGCCTTGTTAACTGGCTTGAAGTCTACTAGGTGTAGGGGCCATGATCTGGCCATTAGAGAACCTAAGTGTGTATGGTGCAGTTTTGCAGGTTCATAATGTCTCTGTTAATGAGTTCCATAATGCTGTGCTCCATAGCCTTCCAGATAACATTTGTCTGGCTTATAGGGTGAGAGTTTCCAGGATCTGTTGTAGTTCTACACTTAATCAATTTATGTTAACATTTGCACTGGGTGTGACGAGGGTGGACAGGTTTAGGAATAAGTATATTAGAGTGTCAGTCCAGGTTTCAAGGTTAGTAGACCAAGCCAGATAGGCAGGATTAAGTTGGTTTGTACATGTGCTGAATAGGGATGCAGAGTATATTGTGAAATAGATGCTAAGGATGAAGCCGCCAGGTAACAGGAAAAGAGTAATGCCTAAGATGAGGTTTATGGCTGTGGTGAGAGAGGATATGCAGGTGGATGGTGTGACAGCGTAAGATGCAGTGGGCAGGAAGAAATGGAAACAGATGATCTACTGTGGTGACCCCTAATGGGAGCATCCAAAAGAAGAAGAAGAAGATGCTGTAGCTCAACCCTTGTGGACTGTGAACACCATTATCGTGCGTCATTCCACAAGTATGTAACCTGTATAGAGGCTGCATCTGGATAGAGTGTTTAGGTGAGTGGTGACTTTATATGTCAGCTTGTGTATGACACAGCCAGGGACACTGTCAAGTACCATTGCCACTGTGGTTTGGACTTTGGTAAAGAGATGTTTTAACTAGAGTGTCTTTGAATCATCAGGTTTTACATTCTTCAGGTCTGGAAATCTGGCCCTTGTGTAATGACAGGGTGGTGAAATCCATATTCAAACTGTTTGACAATAAATTGGCAATGTCAGTCAGATAAGTGTACTTTGTGACCATTTACATTAACTGTGACCCGATCTTAGATTTCCCCTGTAGATTATACACAACACTAAGGAAAGCTTTAGTGTTGTCTTTGGAATCCTTGCCATTTTGTATTTTGAAGCTTGCCTTGTATGTTTATTGATGGATTGTATTTTCCCAATTATACTGACCAGAGAGGTTATCCCTTCTTGGTATGTAACTCTTTTTTGGTACAACTTTACACCTTCTATTATATATTTAGTTTATGGCAGAGGTCAATGAGACTAATGCACTTTTACCGTATAAGTGCAAATTTCTTGTGTTTGTGATAGCACAGTCCATGCAACTCTGTAGGTGAACAGTATGCATTGCTAAATGATTATGCAGCTGGGACAGTGTTAACCTTAGTAATGCAAACCAATGACAGATAGCAACAACAGCATCACCCACAGCATAGTGTCAACCCATGTCATACACACGCATGCGTACTCAAGTTCCAAAATGTGTGTAGTACAATGCATACTGGCCACCAATAGAAACTATGGAGTGTTAACACTGGCCAATACAGGGCATGTGCTCCAAAATGTGTGTAGTACAATGCATACTGGCCACCAATAGAAACTATGGAGTGTTAACACTGGCCAGTACAGGGCATGTCACCCTGCCCATGTGTCCAATATGCATGTACATGCAGACAGTGCACCTCCACCATGTTAACAAATGGACACCTGCAAACGTGTGTTGTACACATCCCACACTTACTGTCTACTGTATAACACATGCTGACACAACTACACACATCAGCCAAGTGGCACATGGGCAAACAAAACACAATTGGAATAAACACTGGTGAAAACAATACAACATTGCTAATTACAGCTTTAATGCATCATGCCTGCTCAGCTACACCTTCAAGGATATCATTACATTTTACAGATGACAACATGCTACACATCCAACCATTGCTATACTTTATTAAAGTCACCCTGTGCATCAGCACCATGTTAGCATGTTCCTGCATCAATGTTACAGATGACAGGAGGTAGCACAGGTTTCATCATATGCACAGGGTGTGTTGTTGGTTTGCCAGAGGCCTACACTGAGCCATACAATCGACATGTGTGTGTGAGTGTGTGTGTGAGGGCCATGAGTACTATTATGGGCCAATGTTGATGTAATGTGTGCAGGTATGTTTTTGCCCTAGGTTTCTGGTTTATATGTGTGTGACTGCATGCACACAGTTTCACCATGTGGCTGCTATATATGGGGATTTGTGAGACAGCTACAGACTGTACCTGGCAGGCTTTACAGATCACTGTCTCTGGCCACGGATATGGAACATGTGCCTGGCAGGGGTGCTGCAGACAGTATCAGGTACTAATCCAGATTGGGTACTAATCGAAGAGGTTGACATATGTCCGCTGAATCCAGGTCCCTGCTTGGACTGGCCAGAGCTATGTGCACGTGGTCTGCTAGGACAGTCTATGGACAGCCCCCTCAACATTGCTGGGGCTGGTACTGGCACTACGGGAGCGGCTGTGATTTGCTGGATGTCCACTGCGACCTCCAGCTGCTGATGTTGCTGGCATATGTCCACGTCCACGTCTCAACTGTCCCGCACTGTCCTGACACATGGACATGACATTGTGGAGGACATCCAATGTCTCACCCTAACGTCTATCAATGACCTCAGTGTAGTTACGTATGGCACCTGCTAGGTCACGGATACTGTCATTTACAGAGGTGTAATGAGCCCTCTGTGCCCTTAGCCCTTGTCAGTTGTACCACTCCATTCATGTCTGTGTCTCCATGACAGCCTGGAACATGCATGTGGTAGAAAGAGGTGTGGCACGACTGCCAGGGACATGATGACCAGCAGTGCTCTGACGAAAACCCTTGGGTATCTGCCTATGTGGTACCATTCCAGACATCTAGCTATGGCTGCTGTGTCCTGATACATGTGCCATAGATACTACACTGTCCTGGCCAGTGCCAACCGTACACTGTCCCTCAGCTAAGGGCAATGGTGATGATGGATGTACAAGCAGTATGACTCTGTGCATGGATGGGCTGGAGACTTGTATACTGTCAATTGGTGGCCCAACAACAGACCCTGACAAACCTGCCTGTGCCTCAACACACCTATTCTCATCATCACTGTCTGTCTCAGTGACATCAGGTTCCCTGCTGTACTGAACCAGCCCCACCTGGGCACCTGTGAGAGGAAAACAGGAAACACACTTTAAGACATGAACATAACTTCAGACCACATGCACACATGTGCACATGCGCACATGCACACATGCGCACATGCACACACACAAAACTACACTCCTCCCTAAAGCAGACACACGCAACCAGCAATCACAGAACATACACAATAGCAGGTGATGGTGGGGTACATTATCACAAGCAAAACAGTCATATCACACGTCAGCATGCAGGACATGTGTTTCTCAACAGCATGCAGTGCAAGTGTAGTCAGTCCTTGTTACTAACAGTATACATGGCTTTGATGTATGTGTTTTGTTATTAGGTGATGGCCCTCCCCCTGGAACACAATGCATACATGGACACAACATTGCTGTGCAGGTATTCATAACCCTGTAATGTACTGTGCACCATAACTCACAGGTGTACATACCATTGCTGGATGTGTATCTGTGGGGCAGATAGGTATCCAATGCTGATTACAGCCTCTGTGTCTTTAGCAAATAATTGTGGACACATTTTTAGCACATGCATGATGAGTATTCACACAACATCATCAGTGGAGCATGGATAATTGATGGAATACCATTCAGCCACATACCTAATGTATGGTACTTATGGTGAGTACAGATCATATTGTGGACATGCCAGTCTCATCCATGACATGGCATGCTAAAACACAACTGCATATTTAAACACTACACATACCCAATATGTGTCATATGACCTAGCCACTCAATAGCATCGCAAGCCATATATGTGTCAGTTGTGCAAATGGTGATTGGTATGCATGCTGTTTAGAGGTGCATATGTGTGCATACATGCAACATTAAGGTGTATAGCAATGAAAGCTATGTGTAGTACTGTGGTTAGAATAACTGGATGGGGTATAGTACCATAGGCCATCATCATGAGACATCAGGTAGTCACTCAAGGCTACAAATGTTTCACAAACCAGCACTAATCATGCTGTGCTGGAACTGTACTACCTTGGCTAAATTCACCATTTCACAACCAGTTGTTACATGAGTTTGTAAGGAGGCCAATAAGGAGCATTCCCTGACATGAATGTGTAGTGTGTTACAGAGAGTTTAAATGCCCCATGATAGGCCTCTACCCCTCAGGTATATTATGTGTAATGTGTGGATGAGATTTTGGATACTGGAGTGTGTCTTTACAGAGGGTTTGGGAATCCTTTATGTGTAGCATGTTAAAATGCTCTGTGTATGACATAGATGTGTATGTTATGTGCATGTTGAGTATCAACTGTGCCTAGCCAATGGTCACTACAGTTTAGCCACATTTGTTTGGGATGGTCTGGGTATTGCATGTGTTTGAGGCAGCTAATCACATTAGTGAAATGTGCGTGCTCTTACACCAAACATGGACAGCATGCATTATGGGTAGGTGTGTTACATGTGTACATGGTCTACACCTTAACTATGACATGCACTTTTTATTTACAATAATAAATGTAGAACACACTCACCAGCATCTGTCCATTGCCTTGATGTCACCCCAGAGGAACCTACATAGAGATGAGACAGTTTGTCAGTGGCCACAACTGTGGCATTGCTACTGTGTGTTTGCAGTCTTACAGTACAACAACAGTTTGCATTCACAGGGCTACAGATTATGTTTCAAATGATCAGTATTGCACAACAACAGGCTCCACATCTTTGAACGACACACTCCACATCTCACATATGCATGATCTACCAATACAGATAACAGTAGTCTACAGATATGCCATGTTACCTGCATGCTCCATGTGTGCTTGTTGGGTGGCTCCAACCTCCATCATGGTGTATGTCTGCTGCTGTTGTTGTTGGGCAGGTGCCACCAAGCTCAGAAGCAGCTCCTCCACTCTGGTGAGGGGGGGGGGTGGGTATTAACACCACCTCCTGTTGCAAGCTGTTGTCTACGCACATCAGCAGCACGCTGATGGACAATCACTGCAGTGGTGGCGTACCTGCTCATATGTCCGGTTATGCAGGCCTATCTCATTGACCCTGCAGACAACATCTTGCCACATTGCAGTATGCTCCTGCTGGTCCTGGCTGGTTCATGAGAACATGAGATGGTAGTGCTGAATCATACTGCTAGTAATGATATCATCTTCAGCACTACTGTAACTGGGGTTCCTGTGATGGGCCATGATCCCTGGAAGACATAAATACAACAATATGTCTGAGCAAGTAATATGGCACATTTAACATTATACAGTACAGATATCACTGAACTGCCATATATAGCAATATATAAGCTAACCAAGAGTGAAACACTGTAACTGTCACTTATCACTGCTCACCCCACAACTGCTTGAAAGTGCCTTGCTCACTCTCTATCTAATGAACCATGTTCTGCACAGAAACAAAATAAAATTACTATAAAAGACTATACAAGAGTACCTGGCACACTGTATGCAACATGATGCACCACCTAGCCACAGCAGATATACATCAAGCTGATGTGTAAAGAAATATATCATCCATCACAATCAGTGTAAGGTCCAGTATATGTATTACTAATATAGACTACAATCCACTCACTTCTTGTATTCTCTCTAAGCTCTAACATTTCTTTATCTCACTCTCTCTCCTAAAGACTTACAGCCCACTCTAACCTACTACTTCCAGGTCCCCTCTATTCACCCTTCTGCACACTTACCCTTCGGCAAACAATGCTCCACTGATATGTTCTTGATCTTCCCCTGCCTCCTTGGTTCTACCCGCTCTGTTCGCCCTGCGGGCTCACTCCGCTCCCCTACCCTGCCCCCAAATTCCACCCACCCCCAACACCTCTACCTTTATTCCCCCAAAACCACACCCACTGCCATTCCAGGCCAATCATTCTTCAATACTTAGGAAACACAAACTCCCTATCCCGCCCATATTTAACTTATTCTCCTCCTCAAGATTATCTCACCTAGCCAATAGGTTTCCATTTTCTCTCAACACCCACTCCCAAACCACCCCCCCTCCAAAGATAATATACTCTTCACTCCTTCACCACTATTTAGATACTTACCAGCTTTTCCGTCTTATATCCATATATAATTCAACAACAGCATTGCACCTCTAAGTAAACCCATTTCATCATGCTCTCAAAACCTCATTTATCTCCTTTCTACTACTACTACTTCTTAATTTATCCTATCTATACTACCTCACCCAACCCATTAACTCCTACCACTCACAATTCTTCCATGTAACCAACCATCTTAATTCCCCTCTCTCATACTCACACACTCCCATTTCTCCCCATCTATATCCTATAAAAAACCTCCTATTCTTCCCATACAAACTTATCACTTCTCTAAATCATTCTACCCCCATAGTAACTAGTAAATCCTTCAGAACCATAATAGAACCCAATCTATTCACAAAACTATCCTATTACCTATCCAACCCAATCCTACATCTGATAACCACTCTATTATCAGGTGATATTCATCCCAACCCAGTCCCCCCCCACCACAACCACTACAGACAAGTCCATATTACTTACTTCTTTAAAATCCCAAAGTATAGTAAACAAAGTTCCAAACCTCCATGCCTGGCTCACACATAATAAACCTGACATCCTATCCATCTCTGAAACATGGTTAAAACCCCATATAAAAGACTCTGAAATAATTCCACCAAACTATTCTATCATCAGAAAAGACAGGTCCCACAAAAAAGGGGGAGGAGTAGCTCTCCTATACTCATCCTCCATGTCAGTTACTCCCTATAATAAACCTATTCCACACTTTAAAAATGCTGAACTACTCCTCACACTACTTCAAATTAACAAACACAAACACATATGTATAGCTTCCCTCTACATCCCTCCAGGGGATAATATTTCTACACTTGGAGAGATCCTCTCCTGGCTCTCCAACAACATTAGCAATGAAACAATAATTTTAGGGGACATGAATATTAACTGGGCCTCCATTCAGTCTTCTACAAACCCTCTTAACATCAACCTCTACAATTTTTCACAACTAATCAACTCTGTAACACGCCCCTCAAAAAACCTCTCTAGCGGCACTATTCTGGATTGGATTCTAGTCTCTCATCCCCACTATTTTTCTGATAGTGGCACTCTTCCCGATCCCCTTAGTGACCACATACCCATCTTCACTCATCGACTCCCCCAACTTCTACATCGCACCCATAATTATATTACTATCCGTAACCAAAAAAACTTTAACCCAACAACCTTTTCAAACTCTCTAAAAGCAATAAACTGGAATTGTCTAAAAACATTATCCCTGGATAATGCAGTTGCCCACTTCAACTCAACATTCTTGAAACTACTAGACTCCCAGGCTCCCTTAAGGACAAAGAGAATAAAAATTAAAACTGCCCTTTGGCTTACCAAAAAACACACTATCAACCATGCAGCACAGAGATAAAGTCTGGGCACATTACCAGAAAAACAGGAGTCCCCTAGTCCATAATGAATACAAAACACTTCGAAATAAAGTAAAAAAGCTCATCATCTCTGATCGACAAAATTATTTCTCCATACTACAAAATAATAATAAAACAAACCCTCAAAAATTCTGGAAAGGTATCTCTACTCTGCTTAACCCCAGAAAACCAGACACCCCCCACCCCAGACCCTAATGCTCCTGATTCAGACTTAGCTACCCAGTTTAACTTTTTTTTCATTGAATCTATTTCCAAATTAACCTCAACATTCTCTAACACCACCACATTCTCCAACACACCACCACCCTCCCCTACCAACCCTCTACCCTGCACTGCTACCACTTCCTCTTTACCATCTAGTAACACTCAGTAACACTCTACCCTCCACCTCTTCACCTACTCTGACTTCCTCAACAACTTCAGCACCCCTTAATAGCCTCTCCTCCCACTCACCTCTATTCTCATTAAAACCTATACCCACTTCTACGATAAAGAAACTCCTTCTGAAACTGAATCCATGCACTAATGCTCCTGATAACATCCCTTCTTACTTTCTTAGCATAGCTGCTGAAGCAATTGCCTACCCCATTAGCATTCTAATCAACCGCTCTATCCAAGAAAGTATAGTACCCCAAATCTGGAAAAAGGTCTTTATAATACCGTTACATAAAGGTGGCAACAATAACAATATTACTAATTTCCGCCCCATCGCCATCCTAACTCCCATCTCCAAACTCCTAGAAAAGTGTATCCAACTTCAACTCCTACAACATCTCTTAGATAATCACCTAATAACTCCCACACAACATGGATTCAGACCAAATCATAGCACTATGACAGCCCTCTTCTCCTTCCTTGAAGCTGTAAATAAAGCCTGAGACTCTGGCCAAATTGTTTCTACCCTACTACTTGCCCTTTCTAAGGCCTTTGACACTATCTCACATAGCCTGCTCTTAACTAAACTCTCAAAACTTAACATATCCCCCTCCTCTTTAAACTGGTTCTCCAGTTACCTATCCAATAGATATCAAGCAGTAAAATGGAAAAAGGCCACCTCATCTTTTCTTAATACCCTTACTGGTGTTCTCCAAGGCTCCATACTGGGTCCTCTTCTCTTTAATATATTTATAAATGATTTCCACAACTCTATCCCATTCTCAAACATCATCCAATATGCAGATGACTCAACTATTATCTGCTCTGCCACATCCATCCCCACACTCCTAAAGCTTACCCAAGATGCCTTTTCAACCACTGAGCAATGGATGAAAAGTAATCACCTAGCACTCAATACTTCTAAAACCAAACTAATGTTATTTACCCCCTCCAAAGTCACTTCTTTCAATATAAACACATTCTCTATTACTAGTCAAAACAACTCACCTCTAGAACTGGTATCAGAGACCAAGTTACTTGGGGTCCAAGTTGATAACCAGCTCAAATTCAACTCCCACCTACAAATAAATATCAAAAATACCATCAAAAACTAGGTATGCTCTACCGACAAAACCATTACCTTACACCTGCCACTAAAATCACTCTTTCTACTTCCTTTCTTATCCCCTCCCTTCTCTATGGAGCTCCACTCCTAAGTAATCTACAGACCTCTCTAAAAACACAACTTTCCTCTTGCTACAACAAAATCACCAAATTCGCTTCCAGCCACAAGTCCTCCACCCACCACTGTTCCTCTCACCAAAAAGTAAAATGGCTAGAACTACTCAATCACCTAACCTATACTCAACTAAGTCTTGCACACAAGCTCATTTTCAACCCCTCCCTCTGTCCCTCCCTTTCTACTGCTTTTAAAATGCACCTACCTGATAGAGTATTAAGGTCCAACAATCAAAATCTACTAGAAGTCTACAAATCAACTCGTCCCCCAGGTAAAATTCTTTTATCCTATGGCCTAGCATGCCTCTGGAACTCCCTACCTCCATCCATTCACACAACCTGTAACCATTTTATTTTCAAAAAATCTCTTCTTTCACATCTAGTATCCCAGTGGGAATGCTCTTGTTCCCACCCCACATAACTAACACTGGTAATGTCCATCTTCCTCCTTTCCCCTATTTACACCAGCAATTTCCCTTATTATTTTCCCCCAACTCATATTTTATTATTATTATTCCTATGGTATTTCCAAAAAATGCACTAGGCTGCACCTCTTAATGTGTATGCTTCCTAATACACAATGACTTATCAGTATTTACTTTGCAATATTCTTCTTGTTAGTCTGTATCATCTGTAAGTTTCATCACAAGTCTGTATTTCTCCTAATGTTTCCTGTACAATTTGAAATTGTTTAAGTGAATCTTAATTTTTGTATAATTATCATTAATAACCTACTGTAACCTAGATTGTTTTTGGAGCTTTTCTCCCCAGGACTCCATTGAAAACAGGTTCATTTTGGCCCAATGGACTATCCTGGTAAACCAACTGCAAATAAAATAAATAACATAAAATATACCACACAACTTGCTAATGCCAAACCCATGGCCAAAATATGTGCACAATTGGGAATATAGGTCACATACTGCTGTAGTACACTATGAATGTTGCTAGATAAGCAGTTATATGTTTTACCACACATATGTCAAAGGACATGTTACAGACGTACCCACACACACATCAGACATAATTACAGGACACAAAGGTATGACAGCTCAGATAAGCTTTCAGTGTGTACTATACAGTACTGTGTGTCAGTACTTACACAACCTTAATCTTGAAAAATGTAATATGTGATGAATACAGGGACCACACAAAAAAGTGGATGCAAGCAATGTGGACATACACCATACGTTGCTGTACAGGCCCAGAGCTTCAAGTAGTACTACAGTACACACAGGATTTGCATTCAACATCAGTACCAATCAATAATCACAGATGTAGTGCTTTAGCCTCCAATGACACACCCTAGTTAAAACCAAGGGACGTAATCACACTGTATGCAATAGCACTTGTTCTGCCTAGCAATAGAATACACAGCTTTTGCTAGGATCAAAGCAAGGACCCATGATTCTTCTTTTGGCTTTTTCCCAGTTAGGGGTTGCCACAGCAGATCATCTGTCTGCTCATGATTGGCAGTAGAGTTTTATGGTGTCATGTTGCCAGCCCCACACCCAACTTTCCACAGAAGGCACACACACTCGGGCCAATTTAGAGTGTCCAGTTCATCTACTGCATGTCTTTGGGATGTGAGAGGAAACCGAACACCTGGAGGAAACCCATGTGACCACAGGGAGGACATGCAGACACCACACCAAAGGCACTCCAACCGAGAATCGAACCAGAGAACCTCTTGCTGTGAGGCAGCAACGCTAACCGCTGCACCACTGTGGCCGCCCTAAAGCAAGGACCCATAATACCATGACATAAACAGTTTCCCAGTAAGCTATCCCACAGATACAAATCATTGACGTATTCACAAACATATTGACCATCACAGTCAGTCAACAGTACAGAGAATCTATTGCAACAAGTAGATGTAGGTGTGTATGAGTATATATAACTATATATATATATATATATATATATATATATATATATATACACATATACACATCCATTGGTCTACATATACATATATATATATGTAGGCACATATGCATTTCACCTTTCATAGGGAGAATATCAATTATACAAAGGATGTAAGGTGTACAGTAATGTAATAAAATCACACAGTCTTGGGATAAATGCATTGAAGGTGTTCACAGCCAAGGTAGCTTTAGCAGGCCTTACTGGCTTCAACATTGCAAACTGAACAAACCACCCACAGTGTTTAACCACCACATGTCATATACCAGCACTGTATGCTGTCTTGTTTGTCACACACTAAAACCTACATATAAATATGCGCATACTAACCTTCACCAACATATATATCTCCCCCTTCACAAACAGTTGCAATATGTCCCCTGCTCTATGCACATATACAGATGTGAGTATATATGACACATATATATTTATCCATATGTGTGTAGCATACACACACAAGGTCCACACTGTTGTAAGTCCCTGGACCTCACAGCTGAACTGTTGGGAATTGCTGCAACACAAACAGGTGTCACATATGAACACACACTAACATTAGGGGGTATATATGGCAACAGATGCTAGATAAGCATACTAGACTGCTACAGCAGTTGCCAGTGCTAAGCTACACTTTAATATGACTATCATGCATGTGTTGTTCTGTCACACCCATGTTTATATAATGTTAGCGCTAATCCTCCCAACAGCCATTGGCCACACTACTGTACAGAACACAGATAACATGGATCAGATCTTTGACATTTAATGCTGAGCTACACATTTCACAGGTATGTCCCACTGCCCACAGGTACACACAGTATTGTCCATAGCAGTAGTTAAGCAGAACATCTGTACATAAAGAAGTACTGCTGCCACATATGAATGGTTCACATTATGTAGACTATTCTTCAATAACATCTACTACATGCCAGTAAATACATATGTGTCACATACCTTTCCTTTGCATGATTTGGCAATATTGCTTTTTCCTTTTCTCTGTCTCTCTCTCTCTCTCTCTCTCTCTCTCTTTGTCTCTATCTCTCTCTTTGTCTCTCTCTCTCTCTCTCTTTGTCTCTCTCTCTCTCTCTCTTGGTCAGTCTCTGCAACAGAGTGATTGAGTTTGTTGGCAGAGATTGCAGCCTGCTTTTGTAGGAATTTGCACATGAGCATGTGATGGCCTATGCACCAATTAGTGGCCACCATTTGCTAATTGCATGCAGCCTGCTGTGTAGTAATTGCAGTAATCACTGTCATAGCAACCCAGTACTATAATTTGCTGACTCATGTAGGCATGGCCCTTTCAGCTTTCCAATATGGAGATCATCCTTGTTTGCTGTGGACATCATTGTTTAAGACAGAAGGTTGGTATAGTTCTTATATCAGAAGCCAGGGGTGTAGCCAGCTATTTACAGTTTGTACTCAGACCTAATGTACAATTAACTGCCATACAAAGTTAGTTATTGAGATGTATTCCTTTGGCATAAGAATTGTTTGTGAACTGCTATACTGTGAATATTCATTTACTCAGTTCTAAACAGTTTGTGCCTTTTTAGTGTTGACATTAGCACAAGCTGCTCAGAAAAACTGGACACACTTCAGTACTGTGAGCATGCTTACCTACATCCTTGGTAGACCCTGCACACACAGGTATATTCTACATTTGGGTAGGGTTGCAGAAGTACAGACAGCATAAGTACTAGTGTGTGGATTTTATCTTGCTAGACTTACAGGGTTGCTGTGTACATGCTATTTTATCAAGGCAAGTAGTCTGTCTGCATAGCTCCCAACTGTGGACCTATCCACATGATAGCCGGAGAATAGCCTGTTATTTTTTGCCTGTGCACCACACAGGTCTTTTCAGCAATAGAGCAATGGCATTCTTACAGTTGGTTGCTACCAGTACATGGCTACATCTATTTGTATTTCAGTGTTGTATTCCTACATAAGGGTATGCTTCCGAAACTCCTTCCAAAGCTATTTGCACAGTATGTAATAGCAGAAAGGCTGATATGCCTCTGTGTTTCTGCCTATGCCAGACCTCTCAACCAATCAGGTACATATAGTTTCATAGTTTCATAGTTTAGTACTAGGCTATCTGCCCTGGGGCATTTGTAAGCCTAGCCCTGGAGATGTGGCTTTCGCCACCCCATGTAGTGGTACTAAGGTGTACAGAATAAATTTAGAATACTGTGCCTTTGTCTAGTAGTGACACATTGAAGACCCCCTTACTTATTAAAATTAGTTTACTGTGCCTCTGTCAAGTAGCAACACAGGGGTGACCCCCGGGGTAAACCTACGATCTCCCATCCACTCGTCAAGATTTCTCTTGAAGAGAATCAGTGAGGGGCTCTGCCTAACATGAACTGAGATTCTGTTCCAAAGTATGGGAAGCCTCTGAGTTATGAATCTGTCCCTCCAGCATGTTCTATTCATATTTGTACTGAGGTTTAAATCTTTGGCTCTCGTGGTTCTAATGGATTTGGATTTTTTGAGGTGGAGCATGTCCATCAATTCCTGGTTGGACATGGCCTTGTATGTCAGGCACAGATCACCTCTGAGCAGGTGGTATGCTACTGAATAGAGCTGGAGTTTCTTTAGCCTGGTAGCATATGACATATGTTGGAGACCCTTGATCCTCTTGGTGAGGTACTTCTGGGGTCTCTCCAGCTGTTGTAAGTGCCGGGTGAGGTACATACCAAATGGGGCATTGTACTCAATCATGAGCCTGATAAGGGAGGAGTATAGGGGTACGATGACCTCCTTTAATCTGGATGCGAACCCCTTCATGATAGGTGGGCAAGGTAGAAAGTCTTTCTAACCACTTTGGCGACGTGGGTGTCAAATGAGAGGTCACTATCAACTTGGGTCCCCAGGTCTCTGATTACTTTTTCCGTACTCAGTGGGTTACTGTCTATGTGATAATTTGTGGGTACTTTGTTTTTCCCAAAGGGGATGACTATACATTTCTTGGCATTCAGTTTAAGGCCATGATTCCGGCAACAGTTGTCCGTTTCGGTGAGGCCTTTCTGTAGGATGTATGTGTCAGCTGGTGTATCGACTATGGTGCCTAGTTTGCAGTCATCTGCAAACTTTGTCAGCCACAACCCTCCCATGTTTGCTTTCACATCTGAAAAGTAAATGCCGAACAAGAGGGGTCCTGGGACAGAGCCCTGTGGGACACCACTTGTGACTGGCTTTGAGTCTGACATGGCTCCCGCAATTTTGACTTTATGGGTTCTGTTCTTTAGCCAGTTTGCAACCCATCTTGTGACATATGGATTTACATTTAAGCTGTTTAGCTTGTCTATGATGCCTGAGTGGGGTATTGTGTCGAAGGCTTTAGCCAAGTCCAGGTAGGCTGTATGGACTGCCTTGCCCTTATCAATGGCTCTAGTGACTGTTTCGAAAAAGTCAACCAGGTTCAAAAGGCAGGATCTGCCCTTTACAAAGCCGAACTGGGTGGGATCGAGTGTCTGTAGGTCCCCAGTGTTGTTGTTTATGAGTTCCATAATAATTCTTTCCATAGCTTTTCAGACCAGGCTGGTTAAGCTTATGGGGTGGTAGTTCCCAGGGTCTGTAGTGGAGCCTCCCTTGTGGAGTGGGACCACTGTTGCTGTACGCCAGTGTTCAGGTACATATCCTGTAGTAAGGCTAAGGTTAAATAGCATTTTTATATGCGGGTTTAGCTCCTCCTGGAGTTCACGTCTCACGCAGCCGGGGATACCATCAGGTCCCATTGATGCTGTGTTTTTTGCTTTGCTGAGGGCGGTTCTCACCTGGACATCAGAGATGACAGGGAGGTTACATTCAGCTGGGATAAGTATTTCTTCTTTTGGAGGTGAGGGAGGGGAGAAATTTGCACTGAACCTGTCTGCCAGAATGTTGGCAATATCTGTGGGTTTGGTAAATTTTTTGTCGTTGTGTACTAACTCTGAGCATATCTGAGGCTTTCCGCCCAGGTTTCTAACATAACTGAAGAATGCCTTGTGGTTATCTTTAGTGTCCTTGATGATTTTTCTCTCAAAGTTGGCCTTGGATGTTTTTATGAGAGAACGTAGCTTTCTACTAGTGCTGATCAGAGATGCTTTCCCTTTATGGGATTTTGCTCTGTCTTGCAGTAGCTTCCTTCTTTTGTTATACAATTTGTTTATGGCTGGGGTCCACCAGACAGGATGCTTTCCTTTGGTGGAGAGGGTCTTGGTTTTATTTGGGATTGCATGATCTATGCATTCTTGGAGATGTCCGTAGAAAGCATTTGTGTAAGATTCAGCATTGTGGGATGTGGTTTTCATTGGCCCTGTGGGCTTAAATGATACCATCTCAGTCTTAAGTAGTGTAAAGTTGGCTTTTGAGAAGTTTCTCACTGTAGTCTTTTGTGCTGGGGGTGGAGGTGGTAAATGTATATCCAGGGTGATTAGTTTGTGGTCAGATCTCACCAGTGAGGGGAATACTTCCGGTGTGGAGCATTTTGTCCCCATGTTTGTGATGATCAGGTCTAGTATATTATCCCCCCTTGTGGGAGAGGTGACTAGCTGTTCCATTGCATTTGAGTTTATGAATTCCGGGAACCTTTGGGCTAGGGTGTTAGGGTTAGAATAGTGCACCCAGTCTATGTTAGGGTAGTTGAAGTCTCCCAATATGATGGTATTTGGTGAGACATTCATATCTTCCAATGTCTTCAGGAAGGCTGAGTGGGGTTCTTGAGATTGGGCGGGTGGTCTGTAACATGCAACCAGTTGTATAGCAGTTTTGCCTACAGTTAGCTGCACCTGGATGGTCTCCGATGCTTCATGAGTTGCCACTAACCTGGAAGTGTGGGTATCCTTGATGAATATGGCCACTCCCCCTCCCTTTGTGGTTTGGCCCGGGTTTTGGGGCTGAAAAGCATGATACGAGGTAAAGCCTGGTAGCGCTGGGGTGCTCTCAGGTGCCTTGAACCAGGTCTCAGTTACTGCGCAGACATCGATGTTCTCCATACTGAGGAGTGCTTCGAGAGCCTGCATCTTGAGATTTAGACTTCTGGCGTTGAGCAGCATTACCCTTAATTTTTTTCCATTTTTGTTTTCTAAGGAGGTGGGTTCGTCTTGGACACATGAAATGTTATTTAATTGGCATTACAACATACTTTGTTGTCCTCACCCCTCTCTCAGGAGTTGAAGGTTTCATATCTACCTCCAAATTTATTGCATATGTACAGCTGTTGCTGTTGAAGAAATGGTGGTGGGTGAACACCTTTGACAGAAGATGGTACACTGACAGCTCTACTTTTATATAATTATCTAGACATGTTCAGGTGAAAGTATCAGTTATATGTTAACAGCTCCCTACATTTCTGGCAGGACACTAACAGTTCTGGGGAACACAATACCAAGCTACACATGTGCCAGATTAACCTGTACATGCTGGGCATGAACCAACAGTTGAGGGCTGTAAATATGCATAAAAGCTACTGGCACTCCCTTCATCCACGTTATATGGGCCTACCCAAGTGTGGGCTGACACTGCTTAATACAACACTACTATTTGTAGAATGCAACAGTACAACAACATATCAAAGAAAATGACACAGATGTACTCCAGGAATTATACATTTATTAAAGGATTATTACACCTTTATTTATTGGGTTAAAATACTTTTTCAAGGCTCTCTCATTTATTTTATATAACAGTACATACAAAATAATTACTAACCTGCCTGATTATGCAGTCTTTTCAGCCTATCTTCATGGGCTTGCTGCTTCATAGCCCAGACACCTGCAGCTGTGAAGTAAATGCAGTGATATTGAGACATACCTATCCATAGTATAGACAAGCATAGCAATTCTTAACTACTTAATACAATGGCTACTTACTCAGTACTGGGGCATTAGGCATCACACGGGATTCCTGGATCCACTGGTCCAGTTGAGCCTCCCTACGTCTCTTCAGGTCAGAATAATGGTGCCTGACCTGCTCACCAGTCCGAGGAACACCAGTGGCACTAGTGAGATCGTGGGCAAGACTGTTCCAGGCCTCCGTTTTATATTGGGTACCCTGGTACTGGCCCCGCATGAGTCTTTCCTCATGATTGTGGACAAGGAGCCAAACCATTACTTTGGACTCCTCAGTGCAGCAGCGTTGCACTCTAAATCGAGTGCCTTCTCCAACACCGGCCATGCTGACTGCAGAAGGAAGCTACAACCAGTTATAGCAAGTATTCCCACCTGTGGAGCTTAAATATGCCTCATTTCCCACACTTATTTGAGATTGGCCACTTTTGGAAAACTCAGCTGTAGGCATGCCTGCTTAGCTGATGTTGGCATGCCTGCTTAGCTGATGTTGGCAATGTTTAAAATTCCTTTGATAAATATGTGTCTGTTGAAAGTGCATGTTTATGAAATGCTGTCATGGCTTAGTGGTTAAGTACTGTGACTATAGTGCACAGTATCCTGAGTTTGAGCCCTATCACTGCTTTTTATTTTCCCACTGCTTTTTATTTTCCTACTGGGCAGACCTGACTGGTTAAGGTACAGTAAAGGAGGTGTGAGCGTGTTTAACTGACTTTGCTCAATTTTGCCCAACTTTGCCCAACATTGCTCAATGTTGCTTGATGTTGCACTGGTTAGCGCGGTGTGCAGCTACGCACAAATACATTGTGATTGCGCTGGTTAGCATGGTGCGCAGCTGCATGCAAAGACATTGCACTGGTTAATGCGGTGAGCAGCTACGCGCAATTGTATTTAAATATGCTCAATACTGGTAAAATGTGCTTAGCAGTACTTTGATTTGCTTAAAATAGGGTACTCATGCCTCAGAATGCATAACCATTTCACCTTCATATATATATAATTTGTTCACTACTACATTTAACATTTCAATGCTTTTTAGAAAACTTATACATAAAAAATGTCAGGAAATATTTCTGTATACAGATTTCCAACAGAAAATGGAATGTGCAGTAGGAGGACTCGAACCGGGAATGCTTCTTTTTTGTGCAAAGGCTCTAACCACTACGCTATCGCTATTTTGCTTAATTTGCATATATTTTTCTTATTATCCTCTTTTGGTGTCTAAGCTGCTAACTGTAGCTAAGCAATGGGCAAACCCACACAAACACACGCAAATACGGGCAGCTATATCGGATTAAATAAAAAAAAAAACTCTTTATTTTTAATTTTGTGAGTTGTTTAACATATGGGGGAGTGTTGTGTTACATTGTGCACATGTGAGCGGACTCGCTCATGTAATTCGAAATTGCTGCGTTTCTTTATTGCAGCGGCGTGGATTTTTGGACTGCTCGGCAGTCCGACATGCCCCCTACACCCATCCATGCTCCGTGTAAGCTTTAGAGTTGAGGCAGCATGCCCTCATTAATATGCATGGCGTGCTGCCATCATACTCTTAGACAGGCGCTTCCATATAAGACCAATCTAGTCTTACACGGAAGATTAGTAAATCCGGGGGTTTGTTAGTTAAATATATCATGTCTAAAGCTTAGCACACTATGTTAACATTTGTGTTAACATTTGTTATATTTGTATAAGTTTTTCTAGCCTTTATATTTTTGCCATGATTTGAATCCCTCTAATATAAAAAGTATAGCAGTTGTGATTTTATTTATTTATTACTTATTTATTCATTTATTTATGTATTTAGAGGGGGGATTATTATAGGTTTTTGGAGTTTGTCAGTTTACAACAGTAAAACATAACCTATGTAAGAATACATTGATGTTATATGTTGGCCCGCAGTGGAAATGAGCTCAACATTCATGGTTAAAATATGCTGTCAGCACAATTAGAAAACATAAGGTAGTAAGTAAGGAGTAATTATGACAAAAATCCTTTAATGCAATTTTACGTAGTGGTCAAACTTCTCAATGAAGAGCTGTTCTTTCTTCAGTGTGTAAAACTGCTTTGGGTTCCTCATCATCTGTTTCTACTTTAAACTTATAGCACGTTCTGTACAGAGATGGGTATTGTTTGTTCTTCTTGCTGTACTAATTGGAATCCAAAATGAGGATGTCCAGTGAGTCACTTAAATTGAAGTCATACCAGCCAGATCAATTCAGCCCAGAATGTTAGTAAAGGTAATCTGAGTCAGAAATATAATGCTTCCATAGGAAAAGAGACTATAGTGCAATGCTTTTTCAGTCATTTTGCACTTAGGAATGGTCAAAACATTGTTCATGCAGAATGCATCGATATTTCTTATAATAGCATGTAAGCAGAGCAGTAATGCCACTTCCAAGTGGAATATGATGCATTGTTCAGTTCCTAGCTTTGCCAAGAAGCTTCATATATAATTACAACAAAGTCAGCAACAGGAAAATCGGATAACTAAAGGAAATTATATGATCGCTACCCACAAATCTGCCTAAATCTGCCTAGGTCTTTTTTTGTGAGCCTAATATTTAACCACACATTAGACTTTCAAACTTTTTACTTAAAATAGCTGAGAGCTTTAGTAACATAAATTAGTTATAATTCTACTTTTATAGGTTCATATGTAAGAACTAGGGTAGGTTTCTTTGTGGGCCATTGTAAGTCTAGCTAATTTCTCTTTTTGTGCTCTAAATGACTACCCCATTTGGTTATAGATTAGTCTTACCCATCCTATGGTCAATAATTATATATTACCCCTAATGGGAATAACTGGGACTCATGCTTATGATAAGGTAATTAGGAGCTACCTTTGTCCATTAGTAATACAAGGGTCAGTTCTGGGGTAAATTTTCTGTTTACCATCCATAGATCCAAGTTGTGCTTGAATATGGACACAGATAAACTTTGTTTTATGTGGAAAGGGAGTCTGTCCCAAATCAGCAATACCTTCCATGAGATATACATGTCCCTGCAAACTATCCAGTTGATGTTGCAGAAGAGGTTTGTCTCCCTAGACCGAGAATTTCCAATGGTATATGACTCACTGATGTGCAGCAAATCTATCAACAGTGGGTCAGAGAATGCCATGTATGCCAGACACAGGTAACCTCTTAGCAATCTGTAAGATACTGATTATAGTAACAGGGCTTTGAGTAAGTCCATGTATGACATGTTTAGGCTCTGTATGTTTTATTAAGGTATTTCTCTGGGCATTCCAGTGGTTGCATATGTCTGGACATAGACATGCCAAAGGCATTATATATACAATGACTGGCCTAATAAGGGAAGAGTAAAGGGGGAAAATGACATCCCTATATCTAGACACAATCCCTTTGTTTACAAGCTGTGCAATATAGAAGGACATTCTTACAACAGACACATATTATTCACAAGTTAGGTCACTGTCCATATAATTTCCCAAATCCTGAGCATCTGGGTCAACTCTTTGGGGAGTATTTTCAATGTGATAGTTCACTGGGGTAGATGACTTCTCAAAAGATACAATAATGCATTTTTTTAATTCAGTTTCAGTCCATGACTTTGGCTTTGTTTATTTATTTGGGGCAAACCTTTTTTCAGGATGACTAAGTAATTTGGGGATTCAATGACAATACCTAGCTTGCAGTCATTTGCAAACTTAATCAGCCAGGGCCCTTTGTATTGGCTTTTAGTATCAAAACTGATAACATAATGGTTTATTCCCAAGATTATTTAACTTTTCTACTATGCCTGAGTGGGTAATCGGGTCAAAAGCTTTGGTCTTGTTGAATTATTCTGTGTGTACCATTTTGCTTTCATCCATTGTTTTGTTAACCTTTCCAAAAAGATCCACCATACTGAGTAAGCATGACATGCCCTTTATGAATCTAAACTGAAACAAGTCCAGTGTTTGGAGGTTCCATATGTCATAACTGATTAGTTCCCTAAGATTTCCATGGTTTTGCGTATGAGGCTGGTCGGACTTATGTCTTATTTTAGAATACACCTGATAACCAAAAAAAGTCAACAATATAAGGTATTGGAGGAGAGGGTGTATTTTATCTGATGAAGTCTCTTTTGGAGGAATGAAAGCACTTTTGAACATATAGTATCTGTTGTTTTAATAAAGCTTTTATGAACTTGGTGTAGAGTTGGACTGCTTTGTGGATTTTCTTCAATGTTTAGAATACACCTGTTTGGACCTTGCATTGATACACTTATGAAAAGTTACTGTTGTTGTTACTTTATTGTAAAAGCATAATGGTAAACATTGCACTCTTAAACAAAATAAAACAGAAATTTGATTAAGTTAACATTCTGGATATACATTTTTAATTTCCACTTGGCAGCTTTCTCCTTTCTTATTCAGCCTTTGTTGCTGTAGTGTGCAGGAGAGCAACTGACACTGAAAAATCAAATCCTCAGTACATAGTTTCATAAGTTAGTACTAAGCTAACTGCCCTTGTGGGCTATTTTAAGCCTAGCAAATTACCCTATGTGAGAGTCAAACCCTGCACTTTGTATTTGTAAGGAAAACACCTTAACCATTATGTCATCCTCCCACCCCATCTTAGCACAGTGAGGAAATTGCTATGAAATACCATGACTTTTATTATTTTACCAGGCTTAGAGACTCTAATGAAGTTTCAAATTATCAATTCTGTCCAGCATTCCAGCATTTCCTTTAATCATTGTGATGATTTTCATCCATGGTTCTTTAGTGTATTACCTTGTAGCACTTGAAATATATTTTATGATGCGTGACGTGTTTCTGGAAGTAAATTGCCTTGACACTTTCATACATCTTATGACAGCAAGTAAGTTCATTTATCATAGTTCAAGTGATGTGCTTCACTGTTATAGTTAATGGTAGATTTTTAGACTTTTGGTTTTCTGTCACAGGCATTTATGTTAAAATGTGTATGATCCCTTTCATGTGGAAGTAGGGAAAATGGTGATAAACCTATGCATGAAAATAGTCGAAATCCATTCAAACTGGTAAAGAAAAAAAATCTGATCATTGTGTCAGTGATGCAAAATTACACCCAGCAATATCAGCAGAAGCTGTATGTTGTATGTGAATTTTAAACAGAATCCATACTCTTTTAGAGTAAGGATGTTGCTGAATGTAGCTTGAGACCTGGATCCAAATTATTTTTTCTAGCACCATGCCAGGAATGGGTAGGATAAAAACAGGACAAAAGTGTGAGGTATTTTGAAATTTAAACTGAGAGGGGTAAGTGCAGTTTCCCAGTTGTTTGGCAGTATGCTTTGAGTCAGGCAAAGGATAAAAATGTAATGAATAGGCTGGTTTAGAAATTTCCAATAGCGGTAAACAAACTAGGGAAAATGTGGTCTAAGCCAGGAAGTAGAAATGGGGGATGATGGGAGAGAGGAGTTTAGATGCAATTGATAGTCTTGAGAGGGTAGGAAGCAGCCATTTCTTTTAGTCTTGGGAGGGTGGCTAAATTCTCTGTCAAAGTCAGTGTTGGTGATTAGTCTTTTTTGTTTATATTAGGTTTAAAGAGAATTTCTTGCTGGATGACTTGCATTCAATGAACAGACTAATCTCATCCCAAAAGCATTTGATTTTATTCAAGAGAGAACGTTTCTTGATCTTGAGATGATTTGCTCTGTGCTTCAATGCAATTTGTTTAGCCAAGCTCCATAGTTCGGTAAAGTTAGCACTGTTGTCAGAGGCTGGATTGTTTTTGCATGACTGCCCAGCATTATCACTTATCTTAAGGAGAAAATTAATCTCTATGGTGAGCCAAGGAGTTGGATCTTGTTTAAAACACATTCTTCTGTGGAGAAGTATTTGTCTTGGAGTTGGAGGAGTATTTGGGTTAAGGTTGTAACTGTTATGTTAGGGTCTTGGATGCTCAGTATGGTAGACCAGTTAAAGGTTATCAGATTTTTGTTTTCACTCTGGTGATATTTGCATGAACTGAAGTCTGAAGGAGAACCCTGACCTCATTTGTAAAAATGGGAAAATCGGTCGTGGATGGATAGATGAATGGATGCATGGATGGATGGATGGATGGAAGGATGGATGGATAGAGTCTGAAGGAGATTGGTTTGGGGGAAGATTTAAGTGGCAGGTTGCTGATCCAAAAGATGACTTGTAAGTAGAAGAATAGAAACATTTGATAGCTGATGGCTCATTAGTTACTGGTAGGTCAAGAGCTGCGTGGATGTTGGAGTGCAGATTTGGCTGTGTGGGAGCTGTAATTAGCTAGCAAATGTCTCATAGCTGCTGTTTCTTTTTCTAAATGATTTGATTAGGACACTTGAGATCATTAATCAAATTCTCTTATTTCAAAAATAGTATATGCAAGACAAAATCACTTGGTTCCAGACAGACGTAAAGACAGATCATTCCAAACATATGCAAATAGCACATTCTCTGAAAATAGATTATAAAACGTTGAAGTCCTTCAGGTCACTGTCCTTTGGCTCCTACTTTCCAATATAATTATAAACAACATTGCATTAGACCTCCAAATCCTTAATCTTGTAATGTGCACTGAAAATATTCTTACGATAGACTCCATTAAAACACTTCAAACCCTACAATCTAAGCTGCATGCAGGTTTCTTTAAGCTATCCATATCATTGTTAAACAAGAAATTCTTAATCAGGTCTAAGAAAAGTAATGCAATGCTATTTTCCATCCACCAGCAATTTGCTATTTGTCCTCCTTTACTTCTCAATGATAAGAATGAAAACTACACTTAAATGTTATTCAGAAAAAGTATTGAGCGTCGCACTACAGACCTCTCTCATGTTCTCCCTCCATACTGAAAATGTTTCCTCTAAGTTGCTAACAAAACTAAAACTCTGCTACCAATCAGCTGCATCTTACCTCTTGCTGCAGCCACAGCCATAGAGAAATGTGTTTTGTTATGAAATCTAGAATAAGGATCGCTTCTTCTCTGCCTGTGTTCAGCTTACAGTCCATATAAATTACAATCCACAGAACATAAAAATTTCTAGTTTGCACTGCTGGCAGACCTGGTTTTCATCACTGTGACCTCTTTACAGAAGTCAGTTTGTTACCAAATGCAAACAGAACAATCTTTTTCCATTCTACACTCGTTTACAAAATTCATCTAGAGAAGAAAACTACTCACTAAAAAGCTGTCAAGACAACTCACAGTGGCGGATCCAGGAATTTGCAAAAGGGGGGGGGGCTGTCTGGATAGTTCACTACTGGGGTGAAGCGAGAAAGTGGGACACTGGGTTTGGTGGTTGTGAAAAGATCACCTTAAGAAGCTCTGACATGATGTGTGGAAAAACATCACTTTACAGTTACACATGATTTTTGTGGATGTGGTAGTAGAAACAGGAAATTCCTTTGCAGCACACAGCACATCTATTTTCAATGCATGCCTGGAAAAGATTATTTGTTGACCATGCCAACTCATTCTCCTTCCATGGCATAGTAGGCATAAGCACTGTTATAAACTTGAAAAGAATCCCACTGAAGGTAGAAATAACCACAGCGAAATCTTCTTTGTTGTTATGTAACACAATATGTACCACAGGAGAGAGGGTTTTCATAAAGGTTTGTCCACAAGAGTGTAGACCACAAGAACCCTCTTAAATGTAAAGTAACTGGCCTGAAGTACAAGTGCTAAAACCAAAGCTAAAATGCTTAGAATAACAGATAAATTTAATCAGGCTACTAACAAGCATTAATAAATGCAGCAGAATAAAAGCACTTCAACACTTAGGAGCACACAGCAATAATAAGGTAAGTATAAAGAACACAATTACAGTAGCAGCTGAATAAAGTGTATTTTTTTTTGTTAAAGTGGAGAGGGAAGAAACAGAAGATAATTCAACATCAGGGAATTAAGGGAGTTGGCCTCCCCAAATGCTCTCTCTCTCTACTCAGTAAACTGTTGATGAGATAGGACAGGGAGGAGTGTCCAAAGTCAAAAAAGCAAGGGGGTAGTCCTACCCAAATGATCTCACTGCACTACGTTGAGTGATCAAATGAAATTGGACTGGGAGGAGTGATCAAAATCAGATCTACAGCAGGGGCAGGCAATTCCAAAGCCATCAAGTTTAAAACTACAACACTTGGAGGGAGTGCAGGAAAACAGCTTTGACAACAAAGGACAGAAACAATAAAGCAATATATAAATAATAAAGCAAATATAAAATCACAGTATAGGGCAAATTGAGTTGCAAAAATGTGTACTTATCAGTTTGGTATATCTGATGGCAATCGATTCCAACACAGCCAGGAGAATTTAGCTCTGCTATATCAGCTCTACTCAAATTCACAGAAATGAAGTCTGTACTAGAAGTGCAACACAGAAAATACACATTGGGCAATGGTAAACACCCAAGATGGGCTGGCTCACAACTCCCCACCTGAAACATAGGTAACCTTATATCTCTGGATACATACCTGTTCAACTTTGCAAAAAGCAGATTACACCTTCTCAACCTAGATGAGTTCTTTGAAAGGGTTACTGAGGCCAAGGATAAAGGACATATAGTCTACCCTGATTATCTGGACCTTGCCAAGGCCTTTGCCACTATCCCCATACTGGAATTATTGGCAGACTCTTTCAATTCAACATTAATACATACACTGTTCACTGAGCTGGTAATTATCTGTCTAAAAGAGCCCATACCTTTAAGGTTTGAGACATTTGCTCCATGCATATAAATATCACCACTGGTATCCCAAAGGTCATTATGCAGTGAGGGTTAGCGATGTACTTTCTTGTAAAAGAGTTGTCACTAGAGGTATTACATGTGGCTCTGTTTTGGTTCACCTCATTTTGGCATATACTTCAATACTCCAATGTCAAGGGTCTATTGCTGACAAAGTTTGTTCATGACTGCAAACCCAGCATTATCATTAATTCTACAAATGATATCTAAATCTTGCAAAAGAGAGTATAGACCATACCAATACCTTGTGCCATGACCACAGGCTCATACTTAACAAACATGTATTGTGGCAGTCTTTAGAAAACAAAGCCATCCATACACCAACCACATAACAGGTAATCCCCTCAAAGCTCATTATTGTCATTAGAGAGCTTTCATTTGACAAGCATTTATCAACTATTATTAGGAAATTACTCTGACTAGCACTACTAAGTATTAAAGGCATACCTTTCCCTCACCAACTCATCCAAAATCAGGCCTATAACAGAATATATTGTCACCTTTGGCAAGTACCTATCCAGATGCATCATCCATCTAGAAAGACCACAACACTTTCTGTCAAAGAAAATCTTGCTATGAACTCCTTAAGTTACTAGACTAAGAACCGTGTTGCTTCACTCTGTTACCTGTGGGTTTTTGCAAAGCCCTATTGCTGGTTAACCTTTTACCTCTCTAAAAAGCTGTTAATGCCATCAATACACACTCTAAAAACGTATAGCACAGTATAAAAAAAAAACTGCCCATAATTTTATTTCATCTCCTACAGGTTCTTGTGTACTGGCTCCTGCTTGGCTCACAGAGCTATGAAAGAAATATTTCTATTTAACCTTTTACAAGTCCAACAAACTGGGAATGCCATCAGTGCTCACTTTAAGGTCCTAATTCTAAGCCTTTATCAGAATATGATAAGAACCTCTTGGCATAAAATATCTCTGCCATGGGACCCTTTAACAATAGAACAAGCTCCCACTTCACATCAACCAAAGTAGCTCCTCTAGATCTCTTTAGAACCAGTGCTGGTAACTGGATGGGCTCTGTAAATTCACCAGAGGGCTGTGTGCACTTTTGTTGCTTTCATCCTTCCCGTAGCACTACCACTGCCCTTCTAACCTATATAGATGCTGTCAGTAAATCTGTAGATAATGGCAAACTATTCTCTTCCTTATTTCTAGACTTATCTAAAGCCTTTCACACAGCAAACTTCTACTTCAAAAGTCCTAACTAGATTTCTCTCTCAGCCTACCATTCTGTGGTTCAAAAGCTACTTCTGTGTGGACATCAAGAAAGAGTGTTTTTTTTTTTCAGAAAGAGTACTGAGCGTACAATTGGTTTCTGGGATGAACTGTGGCCTGTAAAACTAAAGGTGCATGCAGAATTGCACGGGAGACTCGATAAAGGGATAGGGGAGGGGAAACTACAAAATGCATTACAGTCAAAAGAACATCTATTTTCAGATATCCATTATGGAATGTATTGCAAAATAGGTGTTTTTTAAGGTTTGCATTTTACTTTTTATTTTGCAGAGAATGGAATAATGAATATTCCTCATGCTGCATTTCTTCTTTTTCTTCTACAAATGCAGTATTGTTCTGCAATACTGATCGAAACAAGTATTTCCCCTAAAGAGGTATATTTTAGATAAGTAGACAATAACGTAGCAAGGCATTACAAATTATAAAAAAAAATTGTAAACCGGGGTCTACCTGCACCCACCTGCATCTCACTTTTAGTTTAGAATTGCAAGGTACTTGATGCTATCGGTGTACTTGGAATATCAGGAGAGTAACATGAATGGTTATTTCTTTGAAATTATGCAGAACCATGGACAGCCAGAGTCACAGACCATTTGTTTGTGTGTGTGTGCGTGTGTGTGTGTGCGTGTGTGCATGTGTGCGTGTGTGCGTGTGTGTGTGTGTGTGTGTGTGTGTGTGTGTGTGTGTGTGTGTGTGTGTGTGTATGTGTGTTTGTGTGCACATGCGCGCGCAGGGGGTGTGTAATTGTTCTTCAGCCCTCACCATTTTCTGTTTTCGGTCAGAAGGAGTTCCCTTTCTCCCCCTCTCCTTCTCTCTGTCTCTCTCCCTCCCCCATAACTCTCAAATGTCCAGATTTTCATAGAATATCCAGATTTTTTCCTCATGTTTTGGTGTGTTCTTTGTAAAAATAATGAGTTTGTGGCAAACCACTAAGGACTGAAATTACCAAGTATTGACAAACATTGAGTTTCAGGCTTCATACTCTTTTGAAAATACATGTTAATACAAAAGCTGTTATTCTAGCAAATTTCTAGGTTTATAAGACTAATATTTAAAATCTGTCATTATTTTTGGCATTTATCCCTCATTATTTTAGGCTTTGTCCAGATCTCTTGCGCTGAGAGGTTGCAAGGTATACCCTCCCGTCCTCTCTCTCCCCCTTACCCCGCTTTCTGTCTACCACCCCCATCCCTAGTAAGCTCGGACTCTGTCCTTTCCCCTGTCATAGCACACAAGGGAATGAAGAGAAGGGGGACACATGACAAAATCAGTGCACACAAAGCACTACACAAAGAAAGGCAGGGAATGGAGGGAACTCACAGACAGCAATACGAAGGGAAAAGTCATAAATGGGAATAGATAGTATGATATGCTGTTTAGCTGTAACTTAGTAGGATATGCAAGAGAGGTAGAACAAGATGCTTATTCAAAGTCAGGAGGCGTGTGAAATATAAAAAAATAAAATTAGCAGAACTGAGGAAGGGAGCAGGAGATTTCAAAGCAAAAACAGCATTGGTCTTAACTGATGATTTGCAGAGATTTTTTTTTTAATGTTGGCTGTTTCGCTATACATAAAGGATACATTAAATGGATTGGATGCAATAAAACTAGACTGGGTGAAAGATTGGAGAAGATTCACCATTATTAAATGGAGAGATAGCGTGGCATACAAACAGTAAGGTTGGGCTGTAATTGCTTTTATTGGGCTATATACTGATATTCACAAAGCTGGTTGGAGTTCAGGCATTAGGGGATATAAAGATATTAAACAAGGAAGGACTAAAATTCGCCAAAAGCAAAGGAAGCCAAAATACAGTGACGCTGTACATGGGGGGGCTGTTTTACATATAAAGAATACCCCAGTAAATTACCAGTTCTACAGTTTGTAAAAGCAGAGGGACAATGTATTAAGGCATCAACTGTAGGGCTTACAGTTAAGAAGTTTTACACAAGTGATGGAGTAGAGTAGTGAAAGGGGAGGAGGAAATATACAGCAGGACACCTGGATAAGGCTAACAGCACAAATTACAAGAAACAGCAGATACCCACATACCTAGCCATTATTGTACTTGTTTTTCTTTCATGAGCTGTGGAGAGGAAAATGTACTGCCAAATGGCAGTGTGGGTGCATTATCTTTTTCTCACAACCAATCATAGACTGTCAAAAATTGTGCCTAAGTTCATGTGCTTTGTGGCTTAAGTTATAGAAACTTAGTGGAGTAAAATGGACTCTGAAACACTTGAGCCTATCCTGACCAACTTATTCTCATCACTAATGCACCAAAGAAGGCACTTTCTCAACTCTACCACTTACTTTGGCACCTTCAAACCAGAAATAAAAAAAAAAAGAAAAATATATACCTCTCGCAGACTTGTGAATAGCAGTTTGGTGCTGGTGTTCGGAACTTTGCACAGTCACTTCTCATAAATAATTGCAGAGTAAGTTTCTCACACAACAAATGATCCTCTGAATTCTTCACAAAAACACACTTAACTCAACTACAATAGAAATGCATTTGGATGAGCAATTGAGGAGATTATAAAATCACCTGCCTCTGCAACCTCCAATCGCTTCTCTGATGTATTTGAGATAGGTGTGATTTTTGACATTCTATGATAGGTTGTGAGGAAAAGGCAATGCACCCAAACTGCCATTTGGCAGTAAATTTTCATCTCCCCAGCTGATGAAAAAATTGTATATTGAAAATGGAAAACAGACCAAAAGGGTACATTTTGCAGATTAAATAACAAATGAACAACAGTGGTTCTAAAGTGGACAAGGGTGGAGGTGCTCGCCCTTGTGCCCATGCCTAAATCCACCACTGACTCACTCACACTAACTAGATACAAGTTCAAAAATGCCATTGATGGAAGAGCCCCTACAAAATAAGATCTCTAATTTGGAACAACCTCTCAAATGATGTTAAAAATAATCAGACATTGCAAACCTTCAAATCTTCTTTAGGTGAACATTTATGTTAAGAAGCCGACTATAACTGCTTTTGCAATTCCAGCTAATGCATTATAATGTCAGTGTTTGGACTTTGACAGTAATGCAACCTTTGAACTTTAACACCATGTGCTGGTCCAATGGGTGCTTATATGTATACGCTTGTATGTAGGTACATTTAGTTTACTTTTGCCTGATAAAAATAAAATCTTATTTTTCCACTGTCAAAATTTACTTACACTTCTTTTACCCTTCATATTGTCTTATTGTCATTTTTGTTTTACAAGTTTTTTTTTTGTTTTTTACTAATTCACCTATATAACTGGTCATCTTACTGTTAGCTGTAACGTATATGGACCGTGGCTAAAAAACGTGAATAGATCAGCTCACTTTTTTGGATAACAAATCATAAATACCTAACTAAATAAATAAATAGATGGATAAATTGCACTATCCCTTATTGATGTTTTTTAGTTGCTTTGCTGGCTGAAATGAAGTCCACTTCTGTGAACTGCTTTCTGTTATTTTGTAACACTATTGTTTTTTGTACTGGTATAATGGGACTGGGATGCATTTCCTTGACCAATTACAGAAGCTTCCTGTTGTTACAAGTATTTGTCATCTTGATTTTGGATTTTAACAATCCCTCTGTGTCTCATAATAGGTGCTTTATTAACTAATCTTTCATAGTAGCATATCTGCTTTTGATGAATTTTCTGTCATGCAGATTAGACAACTGGCATTTTTTTCTCAATGAAGTAGAACAAAAGATCCTGACAGCTTTGTTTTCATTCAAAAGTTGTGAAACAATGTTGTGGTGAAGTGTTTCCATGTACAAAAATTGTAAAGTACCCGTCCTGTTTAGAGCTGGCAAAACATTTTGAGATGTTTAACTATCCAAATAACTTTCTCAACTTTACCATTTGCTGAGTGATAACCTGTGAAAATTGCTCATTTTGTGAAAACGCTTGAAATTCTTTACTTAAGAACTGTGACCACTAGCTGTGTTAGGAGAATGTCATAGATACTATGATATCAAAGCATGGATGTCATAAGTATGATGAGAGCACGTGAGGAGTTACCTTTCAGCTGGATGCCCTCAAGGTATCTCAAGTACTTTTTCAGAACAATGATATACTGACTACAGCTAATTGAAATACATCAAAAGTAACATTACTCCATGGTCTGTCAAATATTTCATGAAATGTCATTACATTATTGGAATTTCTCTTGTGGCACCTGTTCCATATTTGACTTTTTAGATTTTTTAAAATTAGCCTTATTGCTCAAGACCAAAATCATGTTATATAACTTTTCTTTAAATGTAATAATATCTAAGTGTACTTTACCGATCCTTTTCAACATGAATCCTACAAAGCTGGCTTGGTACGATCACTCTGATTTTAACATTATTCGTGTAACTCATGAATTTCATCATTATACATGTAGTAAGGTTGAATTGGTAATAAACGTTTATTATTGACATCTTGTCATCCTGTCAGTATCATATTTTTAAGTATTGGCATATAAAAGTAATTCTCAGTATGAAGGAAAAATTTAACTGAAACTGTCAAGTCTAGCATGGCTCTGTGGTGTACAGGTACGGTGTGAAGCCACTAATACCACCCAGCCAGCTCATGTTATCACCTCTGGTGTACAAAGAGTAATGCAGCAAGGGTGAGGTAGATCTGACTATGCTATCTTACCCATAATGGGGGGAAGAGGTGGTCCATATTAAATGATAGTCATTACTCAAGGGGGGATTTCAGTGACACCAAAAAATGACATAATCAGATACATGATTATGGCAATGTCAGGCTTGTGATGGTAGTCTTTTATTAATTCATATATGGTAGTACGCATACACATGGGAAGGAAAACTATATCTTCTTTGTGATGCAGATGTCAGTCACTTGATTGAAGTGTTTAGCATTTTTAAAAAGTCTCCTGCCATCTGTGTCAATGATAACTTCCTATGCAGAGCTCCTTCATTGGTATGGAGAAATTGAAGTGTTGGAGGCTAAGGCAAGAAGAGGATTTTGTTGACAGAGATCCTTATCTGCAGGTCCCTCATACTGTTAGTCCAGATTGTCTAGATCTGGCTTGGCTGCAGCAAGACTAGTAGCTCCTAGACATATGAGGCACAAGCAATCTTCATGACTGTCAAAATGACAGCTCCCTTAAGAAATGTTTCACCTGAACCACTGTCCATGGGTCACTAAGAGGGAATAAATGACCTGAGACTTATTGTAGTAGAGTTGATTGTACACATGTGGGGACTTAAAACGAATATAGGAAAATATTACATAATTCATCATATCTAGCGTTTGTTCTATCTGTGGAAGTAAGGACAAAATGGTCAGGTGGAATGAATTACAATAGATCTTTTATCATGAAATACAACAATGATACAGTCAAACTGCATAGAATAGTGTCCAGTACTAGAAACTATTTTCTAAAATGTCAAACAGTTTGCTAGTCTTCTCCCAACTCCCTTTATGCACCTACAGAAGAGGTTGTAATATTAAGAATTTTTTAGAAAAAGGGACAAAGGGGGAAATATCTACAGATAACCATAGTTTGAAGGGGAAATTCACTTGTGGTATGTGACATCAATGCATGTATATATGATGAACAGTGTAACATTGCTCCTTCCTAATATTGGTGAAACCTTCAGAGCAGGTAGACATTTTAGTTGTACCTCTAAGAGATTTGTATACTTAGCTTTTTGGCAAGTATTATTTCCTATTATGTGGGTAAAACTGAACATGCTATGAAAAATAGAGTATATGAACGTATGTATGAGGTTAATAAAAAGGTAGAAAGTAGTGTCCTTTATAGGCGTGCTGCTATGTCACCAAAATACATTTTTATTTTGGGTCCTGGAACAGGTTGATATTAACCCAAGAAGAGGGTCGTGGCAGACCTTGCTTGAGCGTCATGCACTAATATGGCAGTTGTAATTAAATGCTTGTTTTCCACCAGGTCTAATTGATATCCTTGGTTCCAGTCCTAAAATGAGAGCAGCAAGGTTATAAGTCCATCTATGTTAGCTGGAGTGGTTCAAGTGTGCTATGTTTATATAACATTAATATTCAGTAAAACCTTTACGCATTGTTTTAATACATTTTATGGTTATAATGTTTTGACATTAAAACAAAGATTTTAAACACATGGCTTTGTTTTTCCAATACTTTATTTATTGTTTTACTGTGTTCTATATGGGTAAGCAAAGGCAATTTCTATGGGTCATCTTGTGGAATTATTGTACTTTTTTTAATCTTTAAGTGTGTTTTTAGCCCCAGGATGTGATGTAATGTTCTCTTCCTGGTTGTGCTTATATATATGGGTTTAAACAAAATCATTAATTCTGATTAAGTCATTTTAAAGATGAAAGCATTAAATAAATAGTAGATATTTTACAAATTCTGTTTGGAGGAGTAGCATTTTTTCGGTGTGCCATCACTGGACGCATTTTTAGGTTATTTGTATATTTTCGCCTCTAGATGATAATCTGTTTTGTGATTATGTTTTTGATGGTAATAAGAATTTACAGATAGACAGGTAGTAATGTTGCTTAAAAACTGGTGATAAGAGATATATGAAAGGAGAAATTATGGAGATGAGTAGAAAGATAAATGGGCAGATTAGGAATAGTAAATAGTGGGTGGGTATGACAGAAGGAGGAAGAGTAAGAGTTTAGGAAATTTGTGCAGTATGAGGAAGAGTGATAACGTTTAAAAGATCATGAACCAAAATGACTGTAAGAGTTGGAGAAAAGTACTCTGAGTAAAGCTACCCAGGTAAGCAGAAAAAACACAACCATGTTTGCCATAGGTGCTGTTTCAGCAAAGTTTAGAAACTATTTAAGTTTTCTATCTATTTTAAATGTGTGAGGATTTTATTCCAGATTTTTGACATGTAATGGGAGGACAAAGAGTCTCTGGCAGTGTGAAATGCCGTACTGATACATAGTAAGACCCCGGGATTCAACAAACATTTTTTTCCATGCAGGAATAATGCAGCAGCTCCTGCATGGAATATGGCCGCCGAGTGATCCAGTAAACAAGGCATGGGGGTGCACGAGCCTGCCAGCACTATTCTAGCATGGACACCACTGAATAATGCTAATTACCTCATTTGCTGGTGAAAACAATGCAAATGAAGTGAATTAGTGACTCAGTAAACAGGCATCCGTGCCAAAACAGTGTGAGGTGCAGAAATGTATTCAGTTACTAACCAAGTACATTTCGGCAAAAATCAAAACTGAGGCATGACAGCTGAAAGTAAAGCATGTATTATAACCATTAAGCATGCCAATGGCCAAAAATATGGCCATTGGCATGGAAAAGTGTTGCAAAAATATGAAAATCAAAGTTTTTGTTTTAAGCATAGCACAGTGGCTCACAAATGGGATTGTGCCGAAAATAAAAAATATGTGAAAAGACAATTTTAAGTGAAATCTGCATTTTACTATTATAGTGCATGGCATGCAGAATCAAAACAAAAACAGGTAACACTGGTTGCTAAGGAGGAAGGCTCTGGTGTAGTGGTGTAGCAAGGGACTAAGGCAGTGGGGTATGCAAATGAGCAAATTTTACTGAATCACTAAATGGGAGACCATTCTCTCGCTGCACCTAACTGTGTAGGAGCTATAAGGCAGTGGTGTAAGCAGGAGAAGCAGCTGACATTAAAAGGGTGTGTGTCATGCTTGGTGTAAGCACATTGGAGCTCTATGGCTCCCATTTCAGCTTAGCTAAGCACAGCTAAGCAAGGGGATGTGTCTGAGGCTGTATTGACTTGTTCCATGAACTGAAGAGCATGTGCATGTCCAGGGGAGGGACATTTCTCAGTGTTTACTTTAGCTAAACGGGTTTGCGTGGCATGCACTGAGTCTAAAACAAAACAAACAAAAAAAATGGAAATAGCAGAACTGTTTACATTTGGGCAGCGGGTTTGCATGGCGCGCCTCGGGGCTTAAAAGGGGCAAAAATGGGAAGGGAAAAAAAGGGGAAATAGCAGAATAAAAGCAATCAAGTATAAATAATATAGCAGGCAGGTGGAATGCATCATATCCAGCAAATAATACAGGCAGCATCTGCAGCACAACAGTATAAACTATGCAAACACCTTTCAGTCTGTTTTTCCCACAAACTCTGCACCAGTGGTGTACACACTCGGGGGAATTTTTACCGACAAAATCTTTGGGTCTGCTGTTGCTTTGATACATCAGTATGTGCTAAAGACTGATGGCGGTGAGGAGGATAATGCTGGTAACCACCCCAGACTGAGGAGGAGAAGAGTGTTCAGACCCAGAGTAACCTACCAGGGACTACATGATCTGGAGATAGTAGAGCGCTACAGGGTGGACAGGAACATACTTCAGCAACTCATTGGGCTGTGCAGGCCTCACCTCAGACCCAGAGCCAAAAGAGTAGAACTCATCCCAGTGAATACCAAGGCATGTGTAGCCTTAAGAATATTAACTACAGATACTTTCCAAAGATGTACTGGGGACATCATGGGGGTCTCACAGACATCTGAATCCAGGGTACTCCATCAGTTCATGGATGCCATGCTACCACATGCCGGTGAGCACATTTACTTAGCCAGCACATGTGATGAGAGGACAAACAATATGTGCCTCTTCCACCATGTAGCAGACTACCCGGAGGTACTAGGTGCCATAGTCTGCATGTACATCTACATCAAAGCACCACACAGTGAACAGGGTAGGGTCTACTTAAACTGCAAAGGCTTTCTCTCCGTCAACTGACAGGTTGTGTGCAAAGCCCAGGGCATTATCATTAATGTGTGTTGGCAGCACTGGAAGCTATCATGACTCCCACATCTGACATTCCTCACAGCTGTACCAGGGATTTGCCGGGGGGACATCCCATATGACCATCTGGTGGGGGATGCTGGCTATGCACTGGAGGCATGGATGATGACTACCATCAGAAATGCATACACACTCACTCAAGAACACCATAATGAGGCACACACACAAACCAGGGTCGTTATAGAGCATGTGTTTGGGATGCTCAAGTCACGGTTCTGCTGCCTTGACATATCTGGTGGAGCCCTGCAGTATTATCCAGCCACATGTGCATGCATGTTCATAGTATGTGCCATGCTACACAATATGATCCTGCAGAAAAAGCTGCAGCAGGAACAGCACGGGGAAGGGCCACACAGATCCCCACCATTGCCAAGGTCCCCACAGGCACAGAGGGACTCAGAGTAGGAACCCACTGAGCCAGCTCCTGTAGGCAGATGGAGGTGTGCCCAGTATGCCCTGACCTTGGTGAAGAGGCAGTGCGTAGCACACACACTGGCACTGTAGGGACCCAGGGACTGGCACCTCTCTCCAACTTGCATACACAGTAAAATGGATGCCACACACATCACACTACCTGTACCTTTCTATGTATAGGCAGTGTACTGCATGCATACGACATAGGCAGCCCTCAAGCACCGTCCTCACAACTGTTACAGGCACAAGGTAAGTCAGTCTTCTTAACAATAAATGAATAGATTAGTATGTTCTGGTAGCATATCTATGGCATTGCTGCATGCATGGAAGGGAATGGGGTTGCTTACTGGGATAGCAACAAACAACTGACAGCTATGTGGGAGAGCAGGAAATGTTTGCCCAATACTGGTCTCCCCACACTATGCAGTAGTACCCAAGGTGATAAATCCCACTGCAGTATATGTGGGGGGGTCAGCTAACTGGGGGAGTCATAAGTCACAGGCATGGATGTCAGTGTGGGGGTCCCATACTCACCCCTCAGCCTCACCCAGCAAGTCAGCCATAGAAAACTATTAAGAAATGTCTGGAAAAGGCCCACAAATGGTGACAATGATGAAATACCCCCTACAGACTTATACAGTGATAGCACAGAAGGTCTTGCAGTTGCAGTAAGGCTCTGAAGGTTAAGAAGTTTGAAAATGTATGCCATTACAATCTGACCTAGTGATATGCCTCTAGTGTCCAAGACAGGGCACAATACTATGCTAAACTGAACTAAAATGTAAAGCAAATATCAGCACAGTCTGTGCAAATGTGTACAGTTGACAGGTGTGCCCCCCCACACCCATATTCCCATAGAAATGCATTAACATGTATGCTTGCAGGGAAATAGCAGAAGAGAACACATTGTCAGGGCTGTCTCAATCAACATGATAACTTGTTGCATGTCCACAATATGCAGGGGTCAATGAGTTATGTATGTGAGTGGTTATGGGTGTCAGGATGTGGCCAGCATTTACTTCCGGTTGTTTTGTCCTAGTGGCCTAGGTACAGTACTGTGGTTGACAGGGCCATGTTCCAAGAACTGCAGTGCCAACTATTTTGCATGTAAACTACACCTATGGTACTTGCACACACTGTCCAGATGTCAGTATCTGCTACTGCTGGAAAGCTGGACAGGTCATGAACAGGGGGTCACACATATGGACAGTATACAGGTTGGAGTAACCTACACTGTGCCTACCATACCTCTCAACTGTGCAGACCTTTTGCAGGATGTCCAGAGGTTTGCATCATATTTGTGGTCCCTTCATCATGAAATAGTGGTTGTCTGGCAAATCATTGGCAAATCACGAAAGACTAAATTCAGAAAAAAATTACAGATTGTAGTGTTTCATACATCATACCCTATAGGAAAACGCATGCTAATGCAAAATCTATTCTTGTATCACCTTTCTAGGTTTGTAATGCCAATAGTTAAAATGGTCCCTGTATTTAGGCCTTTGTCCCCCAATTACTCAGAATTTCAGAGGTATTGTGCCTAGTAGCCCAGCAGGTACCTGATGGTCTGTATACTGCCAGGTCATAAAAGGCTGCCATCTTTCTGTGTCAGCACTGACAAAACATGTCACTGGTTAACAGTGATACCCCTGGAATGGCAGGTTGTCACAGAAGGCGCACAAGTATTTTTTGTATATCTGTTCTGCTTGTCCTAATATTGCATTCGCAAATATCAAACTGGTCCCCCAACTGTTCTGTTTGGCAGAACAGTATCAACACCATGTCCCCATGTGTGGGCCTTCATCTGACTGTCATATATGGGCCTGTCCAGATGTCAGAGTCAGTGATGGTTTGGCAGCTAGGCCAACATGTAGGTGCATAATAACATAATAAAATAAAACATCTAAAGACCACTGCAGGTGCAGATGTTCAATGATGGACTACCTGCCAAATAGGTATGCTCAGAGATGTGAAGTCTATAACCTTGTGTGTGATGTTACAGCATTTACCCTGCTCACACCAGAATTACATATACATAACTGCAGCCACTGTGGGCAAAGCCTGTGACAGGAATACAGAAGGATAAAAGAGACACACATAAGGGGGAGGGGAACCACCAGCCAGACAAATAGAGAATGTGCACACCAGAACCCATTTTGCAGTAACATAGGTGCTCTGCAGTGTGTGGAGGCAGTAAACATCACCTGCAAAAACACAAAGCACACCCACATAAGCGGAGTTCCGCAACAAACCAAAACCCCAAGCAAAGGACACCTCAGAGGCAAAAACAGATGAAAACTGCACAAACATATACACCACAGACCATGCATACTCCACACACCAGGGTCTTGCAAACACTAAGGCCTTAACATACGCACAACATATTACTCATAAAAGACTCCACTGTGAGACACACAAATGTGCTACACACCAGGTGGGATAAGGAAAAAGCCACGGTTACTTGTTTGTCAGGTGCCATAATTTGCCATATCACACATGCACTCATGTCACCCTACAACAGGTACTGGTATCACTCTGGCCTGGTCCATGGTGGTGTGAATGATGTCAGCTGTACCTTCCAGACTATAGGAAAACAGACATGATTCAGCTTGCTGAATATGTGCCCCATGCAGGTATGTCCCTAGCTGTAAGAAGCATCCTGCTGTCACCCAGAGTGATGGCTCAATACAAACAGAAAGTTTTTGTCAGTAACACTTGGCTCACTTACTGGTGTCATCCCAGGGGAATCCACTGCCTGGTAGCCTGGGAACATATGATCGACAGAACGCGCTGTCTTACCACAGATGGCCTACACCTCTTTCACCTGGCCTACAGGCTTCTGGCAAAGGCCCATGCCTCATCCATAGTGCCTTTGTAGGAAATGTCATGGGGTCCATACTACTAACATAACACAGTCAACAAAACACAAATGAAAGGCCATGCTGCCAAATGCTAGGTGCGTACATCTCAACCCTGTAGAGCAAGAAATCTGGACAAAGCCATAAATAATAGGAGAATAAAGGCCCAAATATTGAGATACTTTTTAAGTAGTGCTTTTATAATGTTAGAAAGCTGATAGAATAGCAGGGTTTGTGTTAGCATGGATTGTCTGAATGGTATAAAGTCTGAGACTCAAATGGCTGTGTCAGTATTTCTTGACTTTACCCTGAGTGATTTACAATAAATGTGCTTGAAAACCACAATTTTATGGGAAACCAACCAGATATATGAGGCATGAATCTGGACATTCTGTGAAAATCAGTACAGTTGAGCGGTATGGCTAGGAGTTTAAACAGAAGAATGCACTTATTGCAGGCAGTTGTAACTCTAGAATATGGTGAAATGTCTGCATGCACAGAGACTTGGCCCACAGCCATGGAAAGAAACACATCCTTACCTGATCACACATCCTATCAGACAACCAGAACCCAAAATGTGGGCAGCAAAGCCAAAGTAGGTGGAGTATAAATATATGTTAGACAGGCACACACTTCCAGGCTGCTCAAATAGTCTGACACACATGAGACACTCCATGTGCAGTCAACTGTTGACTAGACCCATATTCAAATCATAGGTAGCTACAGGCCAATTGACCCAATGTTTGCATTGAGACAGATACTTGAGAAGAAGCTAGAGATGAGGAGAGAGTCAAAATGGACATTCCTAGACTTGGAGAAAGCATATGACCAGATTCCAAGAAAGCTAATCTGGGCATTACTGTGGTGGTTTTAAGTCCCAGAAACATTGGTAGAATTATTGCAGGCTATGTGCATGGACCCAATGACTCAAGTACGAATAGTGTTTGACCTCACAGAGTGGTTCCCAGTGGGTGTGGGTGTACATCAGAGCTCAGCTCTGAGCCCACTGCTGTTCATACTGGTGATGGACTACATTAGCAAACAGGTTGGAAAGGACAGATCAACAAAGCTGCTGTATGCAGATGATGCAGCAGTACAGGCAGACTCTGAGCTAGAACTTCAGCAAAGGATAGGAGAATGGAATGCAAATCTGAAGGCACATGGGATGAAACTAAGAACAGATAAGGCGGTGGTAATGGCAGAAAATTGGGGAAATCAGAAGAAGCTGAGAATAGAGATAGAAGGGAAGATAGTGGAACAAGTAAACAGCTTCAAATATCTGTGAGGAGTAGCTGAGGAGAAGGGTAGTCTGAATGAGGAGGTCAAAGCTAGAATCAGAGGGGATGCAGCCAACTGGCATAGAGTATCAGGTGTAGTCTATGACAGAAGAATGCCAAAGAAGCTGAAAAGTAAGGTGTACAAGACAGTGGTGCGACCAGTCCTACTGTATGGTACAGAAACCTGGGCAGTAAATGCAGAACAGTTGAAGAAGCTAGAGGTGATGGAAATGATGTGCCTGAGAAAGGTGATAGGATGCACACTGCAGGACAGATGATGAAATGAAAACATAAGAGCAGAAGCCAAAGTAGCTCCAGTTGCAGAAAAGATCAAAGAGAACAGATTACAGTGGTTTTGGCACATGTGTGCAAAAGTTGAAGACAATCTGGTTTGGAAGATTTGGGGCAGACAGGAAGAAGGTAAGAGGAAGTGAGGATGTCCAGCAAAGCGGTGGATGGATTGTGTGAAAGAAGATCTGCGATAGTCAGGCATGAGTGTTGAAGCAGGCAGGAGTGTGGCACTGAATTGAGAGAGTTGGCGACAGTTAACACAATACCCCAACCCCATGTAGAAAAATAGGAAAAAGGGGGCTGATGATGATAATGATATTGAGGTGGCTACAGGCCAACATATCTGACTCAGGACACCCACCCCACATATCTGGCCCTTTACAAATCTATCAGGATTCCACCCATCACCCTGATCCTGGCTGACTTATATTACCCAACTATGGATTTGAAATCCAACCATGGCAGAACAGGAATACACAGAAATTCCCTCATTTTAGCAGTGCTGCATCCTTAGGACAGCCACTTGATATGCCCACAAGATGTGATACCTATGTCGGACTTGGCAGTAACTAACATGATCATCCTCCCTGTCAAGATCCAACAGAAAATTGGTCACATATCATATTAACATCACCCCTGATCCCCCATTGCCATAGTAAAAGGAAGATGTCCCACAAGCTGATCACAACCACCAGTGGGATGGTATAAACAGCTCAACAGCCACCTACCCCACTAGAGAAATATGAACCAACTTACAAATGTACACAAAACAACTATGCCAGCATATATATATATATATATATATATATATAGAGAGAGAGAGAGAGAGACATACACAAAATTAGGAACACCTGATAGGACGACATCACCATCAGCAAGGGAGAGTAAACCTGTACACAAACATCTGCAATAAATGAGCTATATAATACAAGAATAACATTGCTGAACAGGACCAAGAAGGAACAGGTGCACAATTGGAAATAATTGCCCCTTAGCCTGAACAAAGAAGAGCACCAGTCAAATCCACTAAAGGTAAATCTGAGTGCAAATTGCACCATGTAAGACAAATGGCCTTCCTCACATATGTCTGCATTCCCAAAGTAAGCTCCCAGATCTGTGCAGAACTGGTGGTTAAGGACACCACATAAACAAATGCCATAGATATAGCCAATCCACTGACTGATAAATGCAGTGGAAATGTCTTACCTTTGCCACCAATCATGGAATCAGGACATCCCCCCCCCCAGTACCTGAACACTCAACCCTTATTACTAGGGAACAGGGCAGCAATGCCCTTGCAAAGTCAAGAAGACAGCCTCCATGGGACCTGAAGACAGACCAGGTTGCAACCTACAGGAACCCAGGCATGAACTGGCAGCATCATTAGGCACCCTACACACCCAAACCCTGAGTATTGTCTTTGTCACAGCTGAGTGGCAGACAGCCACTGTCATCCCTTCACACCAAGGTGGACAATTCACTGATCCAGGAAATGAAAGAGACATCACCCTAACTAGCCTGGTCTGCAAGGCCATGCAATGGATTATTATGGATCTCATTAACAGGGATATATGCAAAATCCAAATACCCTACACAGTCTGACATTCTCAGGGGAGGTATGTCAGTGACTCTGGAGGACTTCCCCTAAGGCAACCAACAAAGGCATGGATGAGGGACAGATGGTACACTCCGGCCACCTTGACCTGGTCAAAGCCTTACACACTATACCCCATGTGGCCAAAGTACATGAACTTTGACAACTAGGCAGCAATCCATATGTTACCAGATGGGTAGCAAACCAATTCATTGATAGAACCCACATATTCATAATAGGGGTAGCCAACTGAAACAGTGCACTCCTGCTGTGTGCCATACCCAAGGGATCGGTCCACCTGAAGTCTGAGTACCATGTTGCTTCTGTTGTACAGAAAGCTTCATAGATGGGATGACACAAACATAAGGGTCATCCATCCAGGGACAAAGAGGTCATAAGAGCATGTATGCTAACCTTATTAGGCCAATCATTTTGTTCAATGCCCCCTTTGGTGTGTACCTCACAAAGCACATGCAGCAGCTGGAGAGACTACAGAGGTTTCCTACCAGGAGAATGCAGGACCACAAACACCTACCCTACACAGATAGGCTAACAGCACTGTTCCTCTACTCAGTTCCATATGGACTCCGCAGAGGTGACCACTCTCTGGCACACAAAGCAATCCAGACCCTGCCTTGATGGAAGTGTTGCACATCTGGAAGTCAAGGCCCACT